>NC_079212.1:60375096-60722596 GCF_029633865.1 Lampris incognitus
CGACTTACACTTGACTTGTAATAACCATACTGTCAGATCCGGACATAGAAACCTTCACATGACTTAAACTTGACTTGTAATAACCATACTGTCAGATCAGGACATATAAACCTTCACACAACTTTCACTTGACTTGTAATAACCATACTGTCAGATCAGGACATATAAACCTTCACACGACTTACACTTGACTTGTAATAACCATACGGTCAGATCAGGACATATAAACCTTCACACAACTTACACTTTACTTGTATTAACCATACTGTCATATCAGGACATAAAAACCTTCACATGACCTACACTTGACTTGTAATAACCATACTGTCAGATCAGGACATATAAACCTACAGACGACTTACACTTGACTTGTAATAACCATACTGTCCGATCGGGACATATAAACCTTCACATGACTTACACTTGACTTGTAATAACCATACTGTCAGATCAGGACATATAAACCTTCACATGACTTACACTTGACTTGTAATAACCATACTGTCGGATCAGGACATATAAACCTTCACATGACTTACACTTGACTTGTAAAAACCATACTGTCAGATCAGGACAAATAAACCTTCACATGACTTAAACTTGACTTGTAATAACCATACTGTCAAATCAGGACATATAAACCTTCACACGACTTACACTTGACTTGTAATAACCATACTGTCAGATCCGGACATATATACCTTCACACGACTTACACTTGACTTGTAATAACCATACTGTCAGATCCGGACATAGAAAACTTCACACGACTTACACTTGACTTGTAATAACCATATTGTCGGATCAGGACATATAAACCTTCACACGACCTACACTTGACTTGTAATAACCATACTGTCGGATCAGGACAGATAAACCTTCACATGACTTAAACTTGACTTGTAATAACCATACTGTCAGATTAGGACATATAAACCTTCACACAACTTTCACTTGACTTGTAATAACCATACTGTCAGATCAGGACATATAAACCTTCACACGACTTACACTTGACTTGTAATAACCATACGGTCAGATCAGGACATATAAACCTTCACACAACTTACACTTGACTTGTATTAACCATACTGTCATATCAGGACATAAAAACCTTCACATGACCTACACTTGACTTGTAATAACCATACTGTCAGATCAGGACATATAAACCTACAGACGACTTACACTTGACTTGTAATAACCATACTGTCCGATCGGGACATATAAACCTTCACATGACTTACACTTGACTTGTAATAACCATACTGTCAGATCAGGACATATAAACCTTCACATGACTTACACTTGACTTGTAATAACCATACTGTCGGATCAGGACATATAAACCTTCACATGACTTACACTTGACTTGTAAAAACCATACTGTCAGATCAGGACAAATAAACCTTCACATGACTTAAACTTGACTTGTAATAACCATACTGTCAAATCAGGACATATAAACCTTCACACGACTTACACTTGACTTGTAATAACCATACTGTCAGATCCGGACATATATACCTTCACACGACTTACACTTGACTTGTAATAACCATACTGTCAGATCCGGACATAGAAAACTTCACACGACTTACACTTGACTTGTAATAACCATATTGTCGGATCAGGACATATAAACCTTCACACGACCTACACTTGACTTGTAATAACCATACTGTCGGATCAGGACAGATAAACCTTCACATGACTTAAACTTGACTTGTAATAACCATACTGTCAGATTAGGACATATAAACCTTCACAAGACTTACACTTGACTTGTAATAACCATACTGTCGGATCAGGACATATAAACCTACAAACGACTTACACTTGACTTGTAATAACCATACTGTCAGATCCGGACATAGAAACCTTCACATGACTTAAACTTGACTTGTAATAACCATACTGTCAGATCAGGACATATAAACCTTCACACAACTTTCACTTGACTTGTAATAACCATACGGTCAGATCAGGACATATAAACCTTCACACAACTTACACTTGACTTGTATTAACCATACTGTCATATCAGGACATAAAAACCTTCACATGACCTACACTTGACTTGTAATAACCATACTGTCAGATCAGGACATATAAACCTACAGACGACTTACACTTGACTTGTAATAACCATACTGTCCGATCGGGACATATAAACCTTCACATGACTTACACTTGACTTGTAATAACCATACTGTCAGATCAGGACATATAAACCTTCACATGACTTACACTTGACTTGTAATAACCATACTGTCGGATCAGGACATATAAACCTTCACATGACTTACACTTGACTTGTAAAAACCATACTGTCAGATCAGGACAAATAAACCTTCACATGACTTAAACTTGACTTGTAATAACCATACTGTCAAATCAGGACATATAAACCTTCACACGACTTACACTTGACTTGTAATAACCATACTGTCAGATCAGGACATATAAACCTTCCCACAACTTACACTTGTCATGTAATAACCATACTGTCAGATCAGGACATATAAACCTTCACATGACCTACACTTGAATTGTAATAACCATACTGTCAGATCAGGACATATAAACCTACAGACGACTTACACTTGACTTGTAATAACCATACTTTCCGACCGGGACATATAAACCTTCACATGACTTACACTTGACTTGTAATAACCATACTATCAGATCAGGACATATAAACCTTCACATGACTTACACTTGACTTGTAATAACCATACTGTCAGATCAGGACATATAAACCTTCACACGACTTACACTTGACTTGTAATAACTATACTGTCAGATCAGAACATATAAACCTTCACACGACTTACACTTGACTTGTAATAACCATACTGTCAGATCATGACATATAAACCTTCACACGACTTACACTTGACTTGTAATAACCATACTGTCAGATCAGGACATAAAAAACTTCACGTGACCTACACTTGACTTGTAATAACCATACTGTCAGATCAGGACATAAAACCCTTCACACGACTTACACTTGACTTGTAATAACCATACTGTCAGATCAGGACATCTAAACCTTCACATCACCTACACTTGACTTGTAATAACCATACTGTCGGATCAGGACATATAAACCTTCACACGACTTACACTTGACTTGTAATAACCATACTGTCAGATCAGGACATATAAACCTTCACACGACTTACACTTGACTTATAATAACCATACTGTCAGATCAGGACATATAAACCTTCACATGACCTACACTTGACTTGTAATAACCATACTTACAGATCAGGACATATAAACCTTCACACAACTTACACTTGACTTGTAATAACCATACTGTCCGATCGGGACATATAAACCTTCACATGACTTACACTTGACTTGTAATAACCATACTGTCAGATCAGGATATATAACCCTTCACACGACTTAAACTTGACTTGTAATAACCATACTGTCAGATCAGGACATATAAACCTTCACATCACCTAAACATGACTTGTAATAACCATACTGTCGGATCAGGACATATAAACCTTCACCCGACTTACACTTGACTTGTAATAACCATACTGTCAGATCAGGACATATAAACCTTCACACGACTTACACTTGACTTATAATAACCATACTGTCAGATCAGGACATATAAACCTTCATACGACTTACACTTGACTTGTAATAACCATACTGTCCGATCGGGACATATAAACCTTCACATGACTTACACTTGACTTGTAATAACCATACTGTCAGATCAGGACATATAAACCTTCACATGACTTACACTTGACTTGTAATAACCATACTGTCGGATCAGGACATATAAACCTTCACATGACTTACACTTGACTTGTAAAAACCATACTGTCAGATCAGGACAAATAAACCTTCACATGACTTAAACTTGACTTGTAATAACCATACTGTCAAATCAGGACATATAAACCTTCACACGACTTACACTTGACTTGTAATAACCATACTGTCAGATCAGGACATATAAACCTTCCCACAACTTACACTTGTCATGTAATAACCATACTGTCAGATCAGGACATATAAACCTTCACATGACCTACACTTGAATTGTAATAACCATACTGTCAGATCAGGACATATAAACCTACAGACGACTTACACTTGACTTGTAATAACCATACTTTCCGACCGGGACATATAAACCTTCACATGACTTACACTTGACTTGTAATAACCATACTATCAGATCAGGACATATAAACCTTCACATGACTTACACTTGACTTGTAATAACCATACTGTCAGATCAGGACATATAAACCTTCACACGACTTACACTTGACTTGTAATAACTATACTGTCAGATCAGAACATATAAACCTTCACACGACTTACACTTGACTTGTAATAACCATACTGTCAGATCATGACATATAAACCTTCACACGACTTACACTTGACTTCTAATAACCATACTGTCAGATCGGGACATACAAACCTTCACACGACTTACACTTGACTTGTAATAACCATACTGTCAGATCAGGACATAAAAAACTTCACGTGACCTACACTTGACTTGTAATAACCATACTGTCAGATCAGGACATAAAACCCTTCACACGACTTACACTTGACTTGTAATAACCATACTGTCAGATCAGGACATATAAACCTTCACATCACCTACACTTGACTTGTAATAACCATACTGTCGGATCAGGACATATAAACCTTCACACGACTTACACTTGACTTGTAATAACCATACTGTCAGATCAGGACATATAAACCTTCACACGACTTACACTTGACTTATAATAACCATACTGTCAGATCAGGACATATAAACCTTCACATGACCTACACTTGACTTGTAATAACCATACTTACAGATCAGGACATATAAACCTTCACACAACTTACACTTGACTTGTAATAACCATACTGTCCGATCGGGACATATAAACCTTCACATGACTTACACTTGACTTGTAATAACCATACTGTCAGATCAGGATATATAACCCTTCACACGACTTAAACTTGACTTGTAATAACCATACTGTCAGATCAGGACATATAAACCTTCACATCACCTAAACATGACTTGTAATAACCATACTGTCGGATCAGGACATATAAACCTTCACCCGACTTACACTTGACTTGTAATAACCATACTGTCAGATCAGGACATATAAACCTTCACACGACTTACACTTGACTTATAATAACCATACTGTCAGATCAGGACATATAAACCTTCACACGACTTACACTTGACTTGTAATAACCATACTGTCCGATCGGGACATATAAACATTCACATGACCTACACTTGACTTGTAATAACCATACTATCAGATCAGGACATATAAACCTTCACACGACTTACACTTGACTTGTAATAACCGTACTGTCAGATCGGGACATATAAACCTTCACACGACTTACACTTGACTTGTAATAACCATACTGTCAGATCAGGACATACAAACCTTCACACGACTTACACTTGACTTGTAATAACCATACTGTCAGATCAGGATATATAACCCTTCACACGACTTAAACTTGACTTGTAATAACCATACTGTCAGATCAGGACATATAAACCTTCACATCACCTAAACATGACTTGTAATAACCATACTGTCGGATCAGGACATATAAACCTTCACCCGACTTACACTTGACTTGTAATAACCATACTGTCAGATCAGGACATATAAACCTTCACACGACTTACACTTGACTTATAATAACCATACTGTCAGATCAGGACATATAAACCTTCACACGACTTACACTTGACTTGTAATAACCATACTGTCCGATCGGGACATATAAACATTCACATGACCTACACTTGACTTGTAATAACCATACTATCAGATCAGGACATATAAACCTTCACACGACTTACACTTGACTTGTAATAACCGTACTGTCAGATCAGGACATACAAACCTTCACACGACTTACACTTGACTTGTAATAACCATACTGTCAGATCAGGACATATAAACCTTCACGTGACCTACACTTGACTTGTAATAACCATACTGTCAGATCAGGACATATAACCCTTCACACGACTTACACTTGACTTGTAATAACCATACTGTCAGATCAGGACATATAAACCTTCACATCACCTACACTTGACTTGTAATAACCATACTGTCGGATCAGGACATATAAACCTTCACATGACTTACACGTGACTTGTAATAACCATACTGTCAGATCAGGACATATAAACCTTCACATGACTTACACTTGACTTATAATAACCATACTGTCAGATCAGGACATATAAACCTTCACATGACCTACACTTGACTTGTAATAACCACACTTACAGATCAGGACATATAAACCTTCACACAACTTACACTTGACTTGTAATAACCATACTGTCAGATCAGGACATATAAACCTTCACACGACTTACACTTGACTTATAATAACCATACTGTCAGATCAGGACATATAAACCTTCACATGACCTACACTTGACTTGTAATAACCATACTTACAGATCAGGACATATAAACCTTCACACAACTTACACTTGACTTGTAATAACCATACTGTCCGATCGGGACATATAAACCTTCACATGACTTACACTTGACTTGTAATAACCATACTGTCAGATCAGGATATATAACCCTTCACACGACTTAAACTTGACTTGTAATAACCATACTGTCAGATCAGGACATATAAACCTTCACATCACCTAAACATGACTTGTAATAACCATACTGTCGGATCAGGACATATAAACCTTCACCCGACTTACACTTGACTTGTAATAACCATACTGTCAGATCAGGACATATAAACCTTCACACGACTTACACTTGACTTATAATAACCATACTGTCAGATCAGGACATATAAACCTTCACACGACTTACACTTGACTTGTAATAACCATACTGTCCGATCGGGACATATAAACATTCACATGACCTACACTTGACTTGTAATAACCATACTATCAGATCAGGACATATAAACCTTCACACGACTTACACTTGACTTGTAATAACCGTACTGTCAGATCGGGACATATAAACCTTCACACGACTTACACTTGACTTGTAATAACCATACTGTCAGATCAGGACATACAAACCTTCACACGACTTACACTTGACTTGTAATAACCATACTGTCAGATCAGGATATATAACCCTTCACACGACTTAAACTTGACTTGTAATAACCATACTGTCAGATCAGGACATATAAACCTTCACATCACCTAAACATGACTTGTAATAACCATACTGTCGGATCAGGACATATAAACCTTCACCCGACTTACACTTGACTTGTAATAACCATACTGTCAGATCAGGACATATAAACCTTCACACGACTTACACTTGACTTATAATAACCATACTGTCAGATCAGGACATATAAACCTTCACACGACTTACACTTGACTTGTAATAACCATACTGTCCGATCGGGACATATAAACATTCACATGACCTACACTTGACTTGTAATAACCATACTATCAGATCAGGACATATAAACCTTCACACGACTTACACTTGACTTGTAATAACCGTACTGTCAGATCAGGACATACAAACCTTCACACGACTTACACTTGACTTGTAATAACCATACTGTCAGATCAGGACATATAAACCTTCACGTGACCTACACTTGACTTGTAATAACCATACTGTCAGATCAGGACATATAACCCTTCACACGACTTACACTTGACTTGTAATAACCATACTGTCAGATCAGGACATATAAACCTTCACATCACCTACACTTGACTTGTAATAACCATACTGTCGGATCAGGACATATAAACCTTCACATGACTTACACGTGACTTGTAATAACCATACTGTCAGATCAGGACATATAAACCTTCACATGACTTACACTTGACTTATAATAACCATACTGTCAGATCAGGACATATAAACCTTCACATGACCTACACTTGACTTGTAATAACCACACTTACAGATCAGGACATATAAACCTTCACACAACTTACACTTGACTTGTAATAACCATACTGTCCGATCGGGACATATAAACCTTCACATGACTTACACTTGACTTGTAATAACCATACTGTCAGATCAGGACATATAACCCTTCACACGACTTAAACTTGACTTGTAATAACCATACTGTCAGATCAGGACATATAAACCTTCACATCACCTAAACATGACTTGTAATAACCATACTGTCGGATCAGGACATATAAACCTTCACCCGACTTACACTTGACTTGTAATAACCATACTGTCAGATCAGGACATATAAACCTTCACACGACTTACACTTGACTTATAATAACCATACTGTCAGATCAGGACATATAAACCTTCACATGACCTACACTTGACTTGTAATAACCATACTGTCAGATCAGGACATATAAACCTTCACACGACTTACACTTGACTTGTAATAACCATACTGTCCGATCGGGACATATAAACATTCACATGACCTACACTTGACTTGTAATAACCATACTATCAGATCAGGACATATAAACCTTCACACGACTTACACTTGACTTGTAATAACCGTACTGTCAGATCAGGACATATAAACCTTCACACGACTTACACTTGACTTGTAATAACCATACTGTCAGATCAGGACATACAAACCTTCACACGACTTACACTTGACTTGTAATAACCATACTGTCAGATCAGGACATAAAAAACTTCACGTGACCTACACTTGACTTGTAATAACCATACTGTCAGATCAGGACATATAACCCTTCACACGACTTACACTTGACTTGTAATAACCATACTGTCAGATCAGGACATATAAACCTTCACATCACCTACACTTGACTTGTAATAACCATACTGTCGGATCAGGACATATAAACCTTCACATGACTTACACTTGACTTGTAATAACCATACTGTCAGATCAGGACATATAAACCTTCACATGACTTACACTTGACTTATAATAACCATACTGTCAGATCAGGACATATAAACCTTCTCATGACCTACACTTGACTTGTAATAACCACACTTACAGATCAGGACATATAAACCTTCACACAACTTACACTTGACTTGTAATAACCATACTGTCCGATCGGGACATATAAACCTTCACATGACTTACACTTGACTTGTAATAACCATACTGTCAGATCAGGACATATAAACCTTCACATCACCTACACTTGACTTGTAATAACCATACTGTCGGATCAGGACATATAAACCTTCACACGACTTACACTTGACTTGTAATAACCATACTGTCGGATCAGGACATATAAACCTTCACACGACTTACACTTGACTTGTAATAACCATACTGTCAGATCAGGACATAAAAACCTTCACGTGACTTACACTTGACTTGTAATAACCATACTATCAGATCAGGACATATAAACCTTCACATGACCTACACTTGACTTGTAATAACCACACTTACAGATCAGGACATATAAACCTTCACACAACTTACACTTGACTTGTAATAACCATACTGTCCGATCGGGACATATAAACCTTCACATGACTTACACTTGACTTGTAATAACCATACTGTCAGATCAGGACATATAAACCTTCACATCACCTACACTTGACTTGTAATAACCATACTGTCGGATCAGGACATATAAACCTTCACAGGACTTACACTTGACTTGTAATAACCATACTGTCGGATCAGGACATATAAACCTTCACACGACTTACACTTGACTTGTAATAACCATACTGTCAGATCAGGACATAAAAACCTTCACATGACTTAAACTTGACTTGTAATAACCATACTGTCAGATCAGGACATATAAACCTTCGCACGATTTACACGTGACTTTTAATAACCATACTGTCAGATCACGACATACAAACCTTCACATGACTTACACTTGACTTGTAATAACCATACTGTCAGATCAGGACATATAAACCTTCACGTGACTTACACTTGACTTGTAATAACCATACTGTCAGATCAGGAGATACAAACCTTCACATGACTTACACTTGACTTGTAATAACCATACTATCAGATCAGGAGATACAAACCTTCACACGACTTACACTTGACTTGTAATAACCATACTGTCGGATCAGGACATATAAACCTTCACTTGACCTACACTTGTCTTGTAATAACCATACTGTCAGATCAGGACATATAAACCTTCACATGATCTACACTTGACTTGTGATAACCATACTGTCGGATCAGGACACATAAACCTAAACACAACTTAAACTTGACTTGTAATAACCATACTGTCAGATCAGGACATATAAACCTTCACATGACCTACACTTGACTTGTAATAACCATACTGTCGGATCAGGACATATAAACCTTCACATGACCTACACTTGACTTGTAATAATCATACTGTCAGATCGGGACATATAAACCTTCACATGACCGACACTTGACTTGTAATAACCATACTATCGGATCAGCACATATAAACCTTCACACGACCTACACTTGACTTGTAATAACCATACTGTCAGATCAGGACATATAAAGCTTCACACGACTTACACTTGACTTGTAATAACCATACTATCAGATCAGGACACATACACCTTCACACGACTTAAACTTGACTTGTAATAACCATACTGTCAGATCAGGACATATAAACCTTCACACGACTTACACTTGACTTGTAATAACCATACTGTCAGATCAGGACATATAAACCTTCACATGACCTACACTTGACTTGTAATAACCATACTGTCAGATCAGGACATATAAACCTTCACACGACTTACACTTGACTTGTAATAACCATACTGTCAGATCAGGACATATAAACCTTCACACGACCTACACTTGACTTGTAATAACCATACTGTCAGATCGGGATATATAAACCTTCACATGACCTACACTTGACTTGTAATAACCATACTGTCAGATCAGGACATATAAACCTTCACACGACTTACACTTGACTTGTATAACCATACTGTCAGATCAGGACATATAAACCTTCACACGACTTACACTTGACTTGTAATAACCATACTGTCAGATCATGACATATAAACCTTCACACGACTTACACTTGACTTGTAATAACCATACTGTCAGATCGGGACATACAAACCTTCACACGACTTACACTTGACTTGTAATAACCATACTGTCAGATCAGGACATAAAAAACTTCACGTGACCTACACTTGACTTGTAATAACCATACTGTCAGATCAGGACATAAAACCCTTCACACGACTTACACTTGACTTGTAATAACCATACTGTCAGATCAGGACATATAAACCTTCACATCACCTACACTTGACTTGTAATAACCATACTGTCGGATCAGGACATATAAACCTTCACATGACTTACACTTGACTTGTAATAACCATACTGTCAGATCAGGACATATAAACCTTCACAAGACTTAAACTTGACTTGTAATAACCATACTGTCAGATCAGGACATATAAACCTTCACACGACTTACACTTGATTTGTAATAACCATACTGTCAGATCAGGACATATAAACCTTCACACGACTTACACTTGACTTGTATAACCATACTGTCAGATCAGGACATATAAACCTTCACACGACCTACACTTGACTTGTAATAACCATACTGTCAGATCAGGACATATAAACCTTCACACGACTTACACTTGACTTGTAATAACCATACTGTCCGATCGGGACATATAAACATTCACATGACCTACACTTGACTTGTAATAACCATACTATCAGATCAGGACATATAAACCTTCACACGACTTACACTTGACTTGTAATAACCGTACTGTCAGATCAGGACATACAAACCTTCACACGACTTACACTTGACTTGTAATAACCATACTGTCAGATCAGGACATATAAACCTTCACGTGACCTACACTTGACTTGTAATAACCATACTGTCAGATCAGGACATATAACCCTTCACACGACTTACACTTGACTTGTAATAACCATACTGTCAGATCAGGACATATAAACCTTCACATCACCTACACTTGACTTGTAATAACCATACTGTCGGATCAGGACATATAAACCTTCACATGACTTACACGTGACTTGTAATAACCATACTGTCAGATCAGGACATATAAACCTTCACATGACTTACACTTGACTTATAATAACCATACTGTCAGATCAGGACATATAAACCTTCACATGACCTACACTTGACTTGTAATAACCACACTTACAGATCAGGACATATAAACCTTCACACAACTTACACTTGACTTGTAATAACCATACTGTCAGATCAGGACATATAAACCTTCACACGACTTACACTTGACTTATAATAACCATACTGTCAGATCAGGACATATAAACCTTCACATGACCTACACTTGACTTGTAATAACCATACTTACAGATCAGGACATATAAACCTTCACACAACTTACACTTGACTTGTAATAACCATACTGTCCGATCGGGACATATAAACCTTCACATGACTTACACTTGACTTGTAATAACCATACTGTCAGATCAGGATATATAACCCTTCACACGACTTAAACTTGACTTGTAATAACCATACTGTCAGATCAGGACATATAAACCTTCACATCACCTAAACATGACTTGTAATAACCATACTGTCGGATCAGGACATATAAACCTTCACCCGACTTACACTTGACTTGTAATAACCATACTGTCAGATCAGGACATATAAACCTTCACACGACTTACACTTGACTTATAATAACCATACTGTCAGATCAGGACATATAAACCTTCACACGACTTACACTTGACTTGTAATAACCATACTGTCCGATCGGGACATATAAACATTCACATGACCTACACTTGACTTGTAATAACCATACTATCAGCTCAGGACATATAAACCTTCACACGACTTACACTTGACTTGTAATAACCGTACTGTCAGATCGGGACATATAAACCTTCACACGACTTACACTTGACTTGTAATAACCATACTGTCAGATCAGGACATACAAACCTTCACACGACTTACACTTGACTTGTAATAACCATACTGTCAGATCAGGATATATAACCCTTCACACGACTTAAACTTGACTTGTAATAACCATACTGTCAGATCAGGACATATAAACCTTCACATCACCTAAACATGACTTGTAATAACCATACTGTCGGATCAGGACATATAAACCTTCACCCGACTTACACTTGACTTGTAATAACCATACTGTCAGATCAGGACATATAAACCTTCACACGACTTACACTTGACTTATAATAACCATACTGTCAGATCAGGACATATAAACCTTCACACGACTTACACTTGACTTGTAATAACCATACTGTCCGATCGGGACATATAAACATTCACATGACCTACACTTGACTTGTAATAACCATACTATCAGATCAGGACATATAAACCTTCACACGACTTACACTTGACTTGTAATAACCGTACTGTCAGATCAGGACATACAAACCTTCACACGACTTACACTTGACTTGTAATAACCATACTGTCAGATCAGGACATATAAACATTCACGTGACCTACACTTGACTTGTAATAACCATACTGTCAGATCAGGACATATAACCCTTCACACGACTTACACTTGACTTGTAATAACCATACTGTCAGATCAGGACATATAAACCTTCACATCACCTACACTTGACTTGTAATAACCATACTGTCGGATCAGGACATATAAACCTTCACATGACTTACACGTGACTTGTAATAACCATACTGTCAGATCAGGACATATAAACCTTCACATGACTTACACTTGACTTATAATAACCATACTGTCAGATCAGGACATATAAACCTTCACATGACCTACACTTGACTTGTAATAACCACACTTACAGATCAGGACATATAAACCTTCACACAACTTACACTTGACTTGTAATAACCATACTGTCCGATCGGGACATATAAACCTTCACATGACTTACACTTGACTTGTAATAACCATACTGTCAGATCAGGACATATAACCCTTCACACGACTTAAACTTGACTTGTAATAACCATACTGTCAGATCAGGACATATAAACCTTCACATCACCTAAACATGACTTGTAATAACCATACTGTCGGATCAGGACATATAAACCTTCACCCGACTTACACTTGACTTGTAATAACCATACTGTCAGATCAGGACATATAAACCTTCACACGACTTACACTTGACTTATAATAACCATACTGTCAGATCAGGACATATAAACCTTCACATGACCTACACTTGACTTGTAATAACCATACTGTCAGATCAGGACATATAAACCTTCACACGACTTACACTTGACTTGTAATAACCATACTGTCCGATCGGGACATATAAACATTCACATGACCTACACTTGACTTGTAATAACCATACTATCAGATCAGGACATATAAACCTTCACACGACTTACACTTGACTTGTAATAACCGTACTGTCAGATCAGGACATATAAACCTTCACACGACTTACACTTGACTTGTAATAACCATACTGTCAGATCAGGACATACAAACCTTCACACGACTTACACTTGACTTGTAATAACCATACTGTCAGATCAGGACATAAAAAACTTCACGTGACCTACACTTGACTTGTAATAACCATACTGTCAGATCAGGACATATAACCCTTCACACGACTTACACTTGACTTGTAATAACCATACTGTCAGATCAGGACATATAAACCTTCACATCACCTACACTTGACTTGTAATAACCATACTGTCGGATCAGGACATATAAACCTTCACATGACTTACACTTGACTTGTAATAACCATACTGTCAGATCAGGACATATAAACCTTCACATGACTTACACTTGACTTATAATAACCATACTGTCAGATCAGGACATATAAACCTTCTCATGACCTACACTTGACTTGTAATAACCACACTTACAGATCAGGACATATAAACCTTCACACAACTTACACTTGACTTGTAATAACCATACTGTCCGATCGGGACATATAAACCTTCACATGACTTACACTTGACTTGTAATAACCATACTGTCAGATCAGGACATATAAACCTTCACATCACCTACACTTGACTTGTAATAACCATACTGTCGGATCAGGACATATAAACCTTCACACGACTTACACTTGACTTGTAATAACCATACTGTCGGATCAGGACATATAAACCTTCACACGACTTACACTTGACTTGTAATAACCATACTGTCAGATCAGGACATAAAAACCTTCACGTGACTTACACTTGACTTGTAATAACCATACTATCAGATCAGGACATATAAACCTTCACATGACCTACACTTGACTTGTAATAACCACACTTACAGATCAGGACATATAAACCTTCACACAACTTACACTTGACTTGTAATAACCATACTGTCCGATCGGGACATATAAACCTTCACATGACTTACACTTGACTTGTAATAACCATACTGTCAGATCAGGACATATAAACCTTCACATCACCTACACTTGACTTGTAATAACCATACTGTCGGATCAGGACATATAAACCTTCACAGGACTTACACTTGACTTGTAATAACCATACTGTCGGATCAGGACATATAAACCTTCACACGACTTACACTTGACTTGTAATAACCATACTGTCAGATCAGGACATAAAAACCTTCACATGACTTAAACTTGACTTGTAATAACCATACTGTCAGATCAGGACATATAAACCTTCGCACGATTTACACGTGACTTTTAATAACCATACTGTCAGATCTCGACATACAAACCTTCACATGACTTACACTTGACTTGTAATAACCATACTGTCAGATCAGGACATATAAACCTTCACGTGACTTACACTTGACTTGTAATAACCATACTGTCAGATCAGGAGATACAAACCTTCACATGACTTACACTTGACTTGTAATAACCATACTATCAGATCAGGAGATACAAACCTTCACACGACTTACACTTGACTTGTAATAACCATACTGTCGGATCAGGACATATAAACCTTCACTTGACCTACACTTGTCTTGTAATAACCATACTGTCAGATCAGGACATATAAACCTTCACATGATCTACACTTGACTTGTGATAACCATACTGTCGGATCAGGACACATAAACCTAAACACAACTTAAACTTGACTTGTAATAACCATACTGTCAGATCAGGACATATAAACCTTCACATGACCTACACTTGACTTGTAATAACCATACTGTCGGATCAGGACATATAAACCTTCACATGACCTACACTTGACTTGTAATAATCATACTGTCAGATCGGGACATATAAACCTTCACATGACCGACACTTGACTTGTAATAACCATACTATCGGATCAGCACATATAAACCTTCACACGACCTACACTTGACTTGTAATAACCATACTGTCAGATCAGGACATATAAAGCTTCACACGACTTACACTTGACTTGTAATAACCATACTATCAGATCAGGACACATACACCTTCACACGACTTAAACTTGACTTGTAATAACCATACTGTCAGATCAGGACATATAAACCTTCACACGACTTACACTTGACTTGTAATAACCATACTGTCAGATCAGGACATATAAACCTTCACATGACCTACACTTGACTTGTAATAACCATACTGTCAGATCAGGACATATAAACCTTCACACGACTTACACTTGACTTGTAATAACCATACTGTCAGATCAGGACATATAAACCTTCACACGACCTACACTTGACTTGTAATAACCATACTGTCAGATCGGGATATATAAACCTTCACATGACCTACACTTGACTTGTAATAACCATACTGTCAGATCAGGACATATAAACCTTCACACGACTTACACTTGACTTGTATAACCATACTGTCAGATCAGGACATATAAACCTTCACACGACTTACACTTGACTTGTAATAACCATACTGTCAGATCATGACATATAAACCTTCACACGACTTACACTTGACTTGTAATAACCATACTGTCAGATCGGGACATACAAACCTTCACACGACTTACACTTGACTTGTAATAACCATACTGTCAGATCAGGACATAAAAAACTTCACGTGACCTACACTTGACTTGTAATAACCATACTGTCAGATCAGGACATAAAACCCTTCACACGACTTACACTTGACTTGTAATAACCATACTGTCAGATCAGGACATATAAACCTTCACATCACCTACACTTGACTTGTAATAACCATACTGTCGGATCAGGACATATAAACCTTCACATGACTTACACTTGACTTGTAATAACCATACTGTCAGATCAGGACATATAAACCTTCACAAGACTTAAACTTGACTTGTAATAACCATACTGTCAGATCAGGACATATAAACCTTCACACGACTTACACTTGATTTGTAATAACCATACTGTCAGATCAGGACATATAAACCTTCACACGACTTACACTTGACTTGTATAACCATACTGTCAGATCAGGACATATAAACCTTCACACGACCTACACTTGACTTGTAATAATCATACTGTCAGATCAGGACATATAAACCATCGCACGACTTACACGTGACTTTTAATAACCATACTGTCAGATCACGACATATAAACCTTCACACGACTTACACTTGACTTGTAATAGCCATACTGTCAGATCAGGACATATAAACCTTCACGTGACTTACACTTGACTTGTAATAACCATACTGTCAGATCAGGAGATACAAACCTTCACATGCCTTACACTTGACTTTTAATAACCATACTGTCAGATCACGACATATAAACCTTCACACGACTTACACTTGACTTGTAATAACCATACTGTCAGATCAGGACATATAAACCTTCACGTGACTTACACTTGACTTGTAATAACCATACTATCAGATCAGGATATATAAACCTTCACATGACCTACACTTGACTTGTAATAACCACACTTACAGATCAGGACATATAAACCTTCACACAACTTACACTTGACTTGTAATAATCATACTGTCAGATCGGGACATATAAACCTTCACATGACCGACACTTGACTTGTAATAACCATACTATCGGATCAGCACATATAAACCTTCACACGACCTACACTTGACTTGTAATAACCATACTGTCAGATCAGGACATATAAAGCTTCACACGACTTACACTTGACTTGTAATAACCATACTATCAGATCAGGACACATACACCTTCACACGACTTAAACTTGACTTGTAATAACCATACTGTCAGATCAGGACATATAAACCTTCACACGACTTACAATTGACTTGTAATAACCATACTGTCAGATCAGGACATATAAACCTTCACATGACCTACACTTGACTTGTAATAACCATACTGTCAGATCAGGACATATAAACCTTCACACGACTTACACTTGACTTGTAATAACCATACGGTCAGATCAGGACATATAAACCTTCACACGACCTACACTTGACTTGTAATAACCATACTGTCAGATCGGGATATATAAACCTTCACATGACCTACACTTGACTTGTAATAACCATACTGTCAGATCAGGACATATAAACCTTCACACGACTTACACTTGACTTGTATAACCATACTGTCAGATCAGGACATATAAACCTTCACACGACTTACACTTGACTTGTAATAACCATACTGTCAGATCATGACATATAAACCTTCACACGACTTACACTTGACTTGTAATAACCATACTGTCAGATCGGGACATACAAACCTTCACACGACTTACACTTGACTTGTAATAACCATACTGTCAGATCAGGACATAAAAAACTTCACGTGACCTACACTTGACTTGTAATAACCATACTGTCAGATCAGGACATAAAACCCTTCACACGACTTACACTTGACTTGTAATAACCATACTGTCAGATCAGGACATATAAACCTTCACATCACCTACACTTGACTTGTAATAACCATACTGTCGGATCAGGACATATAAACCTTCACATGACTTACACTTGACTTGTAATAACCATACTGTCAGATCAGGACATATAAACCTTCACAAGACTTAAACTTGACTTGTAATAACCATACTGTCAGATCAGGACATATAAACCTTCACACGACTTACACTTGATTTGTAATAACCATACTGTCAGATCAGGACATATAAACCTTCACACGACTTACACTTGACTTGTATAACCATACTGTCAGATCAGGACATATAAACCTTCACACGACCTACACTTGACTTGTAATAATCATACTGTCAGATCAGGACATATAAACCATCGCACGACTTACACGTGACTTTTAATAACCATACTGTCAGATCACGACATATAAACCTTCACACGACTTACACTTGACTTGTAATAGCCATACTGTCAGATCAGGACATATAAACCTTCACGTGACTTACACTTGACTTGTAATAACCATACTGTCAGATCAGGAGATACAAACCTTCACATGCCTTACACTTGACTTTTAATAACCATACTGTCAGATCACGACATATAAACCTTCACACGACTTACACTTGACTTGTAATAACCATACTGTCAGATCAGGACATATAAACCTTCACGTGACTTACACTTGACTTGTAATAACCATACTATCAGATCAGGACATATAAACCTTCACATGACCTACACTTGACTTGTAATAACCACACTTACAGATCAGGACATATAAACCTTCACACAACTTACACTTGACTTGTAATAACCATACTGTCCGATTGGGACATATAAACCTTCACATGACTTACACTTGACTTGTAATAACCATACTGTCAGATCAGGACATATAAACCTTCACATCACCTACACTTGACTTGTAATAACCATACTGTCGGATCAGGACATATAAACCTTCACAGGACTTACACTTGACTTGTAATAACCATACTGTCGGATCAGGACATATAAACCTTCACACGACTTACACTTGACTTGTAATAACCATACTGTCAGATCAGGACATAAAAACCTTCACATGACTTAAACTTGACTTGTAATAACCATACTGTCAGATCAGGACATATAAACCTTCGCACGACTTACACGTGACTTTTAATAACCATACTGTCAGATCACGACATATAAACCTTCACACGACTTACACTTGACTTGTAATAACCATACTGTCAGATCAGGACATATAAACCTTCACGTGACTTACACTTGACTTGTAATAACCATACTGTCAGATCAGGAGATACAAACCTTCACATGACTTACACTTGACTTGTAATAACCATACTATCAGATCAGGAGATACAAACCTTCACACGACTTACACTTGACTTGTAATAACCATACTGTCGGATCAGGACATATAAACCTTCACTTGACCTACACTTGTCTTGTAATAACCATACTGTCAGATCAGGACATATAAACCTTCACATGACCTACACTTGACTTGTGATAACCATACTGTCGGATCAGGACACATAAACCTAAACACAACTTAAACTTGACTTGTAATAACCATACTGTCAGATCAGGACATATAAACCTTCACATGACCTACACTTGACTTGTAATAACCATACTGTCGGATCAGGACATATAAACCTTCACATGACCTACACTTGACTTGTAATAATCATACTGTCAGATCGGGACATATAAACCTTCACATGACCGACACTTGACTTGTAATAACCATACTATCGGATCAGGACATATAAACCTTCACACGACCTACACTTGACTTGTAATAACCATACTGTCAGATCAGGACATATAAACCTTCACATGACCTACACTTGACTTGTAATAACCATACTGTCAGATCAGGAGAAACAAACCTTCACATGCCTTACACTTGACTTTTAATAACCATACTGTCAGATCACGACATATAAACCTTCACACGACTTACACTTGACTTGTAATAACCATACTGTCAGATCAGGACATATAAACCTTCACGTGACTTACACTTGACTTGTAATAACCATACTATCAGATCAGGACATATAAACCTTCACATGACCTACACTTGACTTGTAATAACCACACTTACAGATCAGGACATATAAACCTTCACACAACTTACACTTGACTTGTAATAACCATACTGTCCGATTGGGACATATAAACCTTCACATGACTTACACTTGACTTGTAATAACCATACTGTCAGATCAGGACATATAAACCTTCACATCACCTACACTTGACTTGTAATAACCATACTGTCGGATCAGGACATATAAACCTTCACAGGACTTACACTTGACTTGTAATAACCATACTGTCGGATCAGGACATATAAACCTTCACACGACTTACACTTGACTTGTAATAACCATACTGTCAGATCAGGACATAAAAACCTTCACATGACTTAAACTTGACTTGTAATAACCATACTGTCAGATCAGGACATATAAACCTTCGCACGACTTACACGTGACTTTTAATAACCATACTGTCAGATCACGACATATAAACCTTCACACGACTTACACTTGACTTGTAATAACCATACTGTCAGATCAGGACATATAAACCTTCACGTGACTTACACTTGACTTGTAATAACCATACTGTCAGATCAGGAGATACAAACCTTCACATGACTTACACTTGACTTGTAATAACCATACTATCAGATCAGGAGATACAAACCTTCACACGACTTACACTTGACTTGTAATAACCATACTGTCGGATCAGGACATATAAACCTTCACTTGACCTACACTTGTCTTGTAATAACCATACTGTCAGATCAGGACATATAAACCTTCACATGACCTACACTTGACTTGTGATAACCATACTGTCGGATCAGGACACATAAACCTAAACACAACTTAAACTTGACTTGTAATAACCATACTGTCAGATCAGGACATATAAACCTTCACATGACCTACACTTGACTTGTGATAACCATACTGTCGGATCAGGACATATAAACCTTCACATGACCTACACTTGACTTGTAATAATCATACTGTCAGATCGGGACATATAAACCTTCACATGACCGACACTTGACTTGTAATAACCATACTATCGGATCAGGACATATAAACCTTCACACGACCTACACTTGACTTGTAATAACCATACTGTCAGATCAGGACATATAAACCTTCACATGACCTACACTTGACTTGTAATAACCATACTGTCAGATCAGGAGAAACAAACCTTCACATGCCTTACACTTGACTTTTAATAACCATACTGTCAGATCACGACATATAAACCTTCACACGACTTACACTTGACTTGTAATAACCATACTGTCAGATCAGGACATATAAACCTTCACGTGACTTACACTTGACTTGTAATAACCATACTATCAGATCAGGACATATAAACCTTCACATGACCTACACTTGACTTGTAATAACCACACTTACAGATCAGGACATATAAACCTTCACACAACTTACACTTGACTTGTAATAACCATACTGTCCGATCGGGACATATAAACCTTCACATGACTTACACTTGACTTGTAATAACCATACTGTCAGATCAGGACATATAAACCTTCACATCACCTACACTTGACTTGTAATAACCATACTGTCGGATCAGGACATATAAACCTTCACAGGACTTACACTTGACTTGTAATAACCATACTGTCGGATCAGGACATATAAACCTTCACACGACTTACACTTGACTTGTAATAACCATACTGTCAGATCAGGACATAAAAACCTTCACATGACTTACACTTGACTTGTAATAACCATACTATCAGATCAGGAGATACAAACCTTCACACGACTTACACTTGACTTGTAATAACCATACTGTCGGATCAGGACATATAAACCTTCACTTGACCTACACTTGTCTTGTAATAACCATACTGTCAGATCAGGACATATAAACCTTCACATGACCTACACTTGACTTGTGATAACCATACTGTCGGATCAGGACACATAAACCTAAACACAACTTAAACTTGACTTGTAATAACCATACTGTCAGATCAGGACATATAAACCTTCACATGACCTACACTTGACTTGTAATAACCATACTGTCGGATCAGGACATATAAACCTTCACATGACCTACACTTGACTTGTAATAATCATACTGTCAGATCGGGACATATAAACCTTCACATGACCGACACTTGACTTGTAATAACCATACTATCGGATCAGGACATATAAACCTTCACACGACCTACACTTGACTTGTAATAACCATACTGTCAGATCAGGACATATAAAGCTTCACACGACTTACACTTGACTTGTAATAACCATACTATCAGATCAGGACACATACACCTTCACACGACTTAAACTTGACTTGTAATAACCATACTGTCAGATCAGGACATATAAACCTTCACACGACTTACACTTGACTTGTAATAACCATACTGTCAGATCAGGACATATAAACCTTCACATGACCTACACTTGACTTGTAATAACCATACTGTCAGATCAGGACATATAAACCTTCACACGACTTACACTTGACTTGTAATAACCATACTGTCAGATCAGGACATATAAACCTTCACACGACCTACACTTGACTTGTAATAACCATACTGTCAGATCAGGACATATAAACCTACAGACGACTTACACTTGACTTGTAATAACCATACTGTCAGATCGGGACATATAAACCTTCACATGACTTAAAATTGACTTTAATAACCATACTATCAGATCAGGACATAAAAACCTTCACACGACTTACACTTGACTTGTAATAACCATACTGTCAGATCAGGACATATAAACCTTCACAGGACTTACACTTGACTTGTAATAACCATACTGTCAGATCGGGATATATAAACCTTCACATGACCTACACTTGACTTGTAATAACCATACTGTCAGATCAGGACATATAAACCTTCACATGACCTAAACTTGACTTGTAATAACCATACTGTCAGATCAGGACATATAAACCTTCACACGACTTACACTTGACTTGTAATAACCATACTGTCCGATCGGGACATATAAACATTCACATGACCTACACTTGACTTGTAATAACCATACTATCAGATCAGGACATATAAACCTTCACACGACTTACACTTGACTTGTAATAACCGTACTGTCAGATCGGGACATATAAACCTTCACACGACTTACACTTGACTTGTAATAACCATACTGTCAGATCAGGACATAAAAACCTTCACGTGACTTACACTTGACTTGTAATAACCATACTATCAGATCAGGACATATAAACCTTCACATGACCTACACTTGACTTGTAATAACCACACTTACAGATCAGGACATATAAACCTTCACACAACTTACACTTGACTTGTAATAACCATACTGTCCGATCGGGACATATAAACCTTCACATGACTTACACTTGACTTGTAATAACCATACTGTCAGATCAGGACATATAAACCTTCACATCACCTACACTTGACTTGTAATAACCATACTGTCGGATCAGGACATATAAACCTTCACAGGACTTACACTTGACTTGTAATAACCATACTGTCGGATCAGGACATATAAACCTTCACACGACTTACACTTGACTTGTAATAACCATACTGTCAGATCAGGACATAAAAACCTTCACATGACTTAAACTTGACTTGTAATAACCATACTGTCAGATCAGGACATATAAACCTTCGCACGACTTACACGTGACTTTTAATAACCATACTGTCAGATCACGACATATAAACCTTCACACGACTTACACTTGACTTGTAATAACCATACTGTCAGATCAGGACATATAAACCTTCACGTGACTTACACTTGACTTGTAATAACCATACTGTCAGATCAGGAGATACAAACCTTCACATGACTTACACTTGACTTGTAATAACCATACTATCAGATCAGGAGATACAAACCTTCACACGACTTACACTTGACTTGTAATAACCATACTGTCGGATCAGGACATATAAAACTTCACTTGACCTACACTTGTCTTGTAATAACCATACTGTCAGATCAGGACATATAAACCTTCACATGACCTACACTTGACTTGTAATAACCATACTGTCGGATCAGGACATATAAACCTTCACATGACCTACACTTGACTTGTAATAATCATACTGTCAGATCGGGACATATAAACCTTCACATGACCGACACTTGACTTGTAATAACCATACTATCGGATCAGGACATATAAACCTTCACACGACCTACACTTGACTTGTAATAACCATACTGTCAGATCAGGACATATAAAGCTTCACACGACTTACACTTGACTTGTAATAACCATACTATCAGATCAGGACACATACACCTTCACACGACTTAAACTTGACTTGTAATAACCATACTGTCAGATCAGGACATATAAACCTTCACACGACTTACACTTGACTTGTAATAACCATACTGTCAGATCAGGACATATAAACCTTCACATGACCTACACTTGACTTGTAATAACCATACTGTCAGATCAGGACATATAAACCTTCACACGACTTACACTTGACTTGTAATAACCATACTGTCAGATCAGGACATATAAACCTTCACACGACCTACACTTGACTTGTAATAACCATACTGTCAGATCAGGACATATAAACCTACAGACGACTTACACTTGACTTGTAATAACCATACTGTCAGATCGGGACATATAAACCTTCACATGACTTAAACTTGACTTTAATAACCATACTATCAGATCAGGACATAAAAACCTTCACACGACTTACACTTGACTTGTAATAACCATACTGTCAGATCAGGACATATAAACCTTCACACGACTTACACTTGACTTGTAATAACCATACTGTCAGATCGGGATATATAAACCTTCACATGACCTACACTTGACTTGTAATAACCATACTGTCAGATCAGGACATATAAACCTTCACACGACTTACACTTGACTTGTATAACCATACTGTCAGATCAGGACATATAAACCTTCACACGACTTACACTTGACTTGTAATAACCATACTGTCAGATCATGACATATAAACCTTCACACGACTTACACTTGACTTGTAATAACCATACTGTCAGATCGGGACATACAAACCTTCACACGACTTACACTTGACTTGTAATAACCATACTGTCAGATCAGGACATAAAAAACTTCACGTGACCTACACTTGACTTGTAATAACCATACTGTCAGATCAGGACATAAAACCCTTCACACGACTTACACTTGACTTGTAATAACCATACTGTCAGATCAGGACATATAAACCTTCACATCACCTACACTTGACTTGTAATAACCATACTGTCGGATCAGGACATATAAACCTTCACGTGACTTACACTTGACTTGTAATAACCATACTATCAGATCAGGAGATACAAACCTTCACACGACTTACACTTGACTTGTAATAACCATACTGTCGGATCAGGACATATAAACCTTCACTTGACCTACACTTGTCTTGTAATAACCATACTGTCAGATCAGGACATATAAACCTTCACATGACCTACACTTGACTTGTGATAACCATACTGTCGGATCAGGACACATAAACCTAAACACAACTTAAACTTGACTTGTAATAACCATACTGTCAGATCAGGACATATAAACCTTCACATGACCTACACTTGACTTGTGATAACCATACTGTCGGATCAGGACATATAAACCTTCACATGACCTACACTTGACTTGTAATAATCATACTGTCAGATCGGGACATATAAACCTTCACATGACCGACACTTGACTTGTAATAACCATACTATCGGATCAGGACATATAAACCTTCACACGACCTACACTTGACTTGTAATAACCATACTGTCAGATCAGGACATATAAACCTTCACATGACCTACACTTGACTTGTAATAACCATACTGTCAGATCAGGAGAAACAAACCTTCACATGCCTTACACTTGACTTTTAATAACCATACTGTCAGATCACGACATATAAACCTTCACACGACTTACACTTGACTTGTAATAACCATACTGTCAGATCAGGACATATAAACCTTCACGTGACTTACACTTGACTTGTAATAACCATACTATCAGATCAGGACATATAAACCTTCACATGACCTACACTTGACTTGTAATAACCACACTTACAGATCAGGACATATAAACCTTCACACAACTTACACTTGACTTGTAATAACCATACTGTCCGATCGGGACATATAAACCTTCACATGACTTACACTTGACTTGTAATAACCATACTGTCAGATCAGGACATATAAACCTTCACATCACCTACACTTGACTTGTAATAACCATACTGTCGGATCAGGACATATAAACCTTCACAGGACTTACACTTGACTTGTAATAACCATACTGTCGGATCAGGACATATAAACCTTCACACGACTTACACTTGACTTGTAATAACCATACTGTCAGATCAGGACATAAAAACCTTCACATGACTTACACTTGACTTGTAATAACCATACTATCAGATCAGGAGATACAAACCTTCACACGACTTACACTTGACTTGTAATAACCATACTGTCGGATCAGGACATATAAACCTTCACTTGACCTACACTTGTCTTGTAATAACCATACTGTCAGATCAGGACATATAAACCTTCACATGACCTACACTTGACTTGTGATAACCATACTGTCGGATCAGGACACATAAACCTAAACACAACTTAAACTTGACTTGTAATAACCATACTGTCAGATCAGGACATATAAACCTTCACATGACCTACACTTGACTTGTAATAACCATACTGTCGGATCAGGACATATAAACCTTCACATGACCTACACTTGACTTGTAATAATCATACTGTCAGATCGGGACATATAAACCTTCACATGACCGACACTTGACTTGTAATAACCATACTATCGGATCAGGACATATAAACCTTCACACGACCTACACTTGACTTGTAATAACCATACTGTCAGATCAGGACATATAAAGCTTCACACGACTTACACTTGACTTGTAATAACCATACTATCAGATCAGGACACATACACCTTCACACGACTTAAACTTGACTTGTAATAACCATACTGTCAGATCAGGACATATAAACCTTCACACGACTTACACTTGACTTGTAATAACCATACTGTCAGATCAGGACATATAAACCTTCACATGACCTACACTTGACTTGTAATAACCATACTGTCAGATCAGGACATATAAACCTTCACACGACTTACACTTGACTTGTAATAACCATACTGTCAGATCAGGACATATAAACCTTCACACGACCTACACTTGACTTGTAATAACCATACTGTCAGATCAGGACATATAAACCTACAGACGACTTACACTTGACTTGTAATAACCATACTGTCAGATCGGGACATATAAACCTTCACATGACTTAAAATTGACTTTAATAACCATACTATCAGATCAGGACATAAAAACCTTCACACGACTTACACTTGACTTGTAATAACCATACTGTCAGATCAGGACATATAAACCTTCACAGGACTTACACTTGACTTGTAATAACCATACTGTCAGATCGGGATATATAAACCTTCACATGACCTACACTTGACTTGTAATAACCATACTGTCAGATCAGGACATATAAACCTTCACATGACCTACACTTGACTTGTAATAACCATACTGTCAGATCAGGACATATAAACCTTCACACGACTTACACTTGACTTGTAATAACCATACTGTCCGATCGGGACATATAAACATTCACATGACCTACACTTGACTTGTAATAACCATACTATCAGATCAGGACATATAAACCTTCACACGACTTACACTTGACTTGTAATAACCGTACTGTCAGATCGGGACATATAAACCTTCACACGACTTACACTTGACTTGTAATAACCATACTGTCAGATCAGGACATAAAAACCTTCACGTGACTTACACTTGACTTGTAATAACCATACTATCAGATCAGGACATATAAACCTTCACATGACCTACACTTGACTTGTAATAACCACACTTACAGATCAGGACATATAAACCTTCACACAACTTACACTTGACTTGTAATAACCATACTGTCCGATCGGGACATATAAACCTTCACATGACTTACACTTGACTTGTAATAACCATACTGTCAGATCAGGACATATAAACCTTCACATCACCTACACTTGACTTGTAATAACCATACTGTCGGATCAGGACATATAAACCTTCACAGGACTTACACTTGACTTGTAATAACCATACTGTCGGATCAGGACATATAAACCTTCACACGACTTACACTTGACTTGTAATAACCATACTGTCAGATCAGGACATAAAAACCTTCACATGACTTAAACTTGACTTGTAATAACCATACTGTCAGATCAGGACATATAAACCTTCGCACGACTTACACGTGACTTTTAATAACCATACTGTCAGATCACGACATATAAACCTTCACACGACTTACACTTGACTTGTAATAACCATACTGTCAGATCAGGACATATAAACCTTCACGTGACTTACACTTGACTTGTAATAACCATACTGTCAGATCAGGAGATACAAACCTTCACATGACTTACACTTGACTTGTAATAACCATACTATCAGATCAGGAGATACAAACCTTCACACGACTTACACTTGACTTGTAATAACCATACTGTCGGATCAGGACATATAAAACTTCACTTGACCTACACTTGTCTTGTAATAACCATACTGTCAGATCAGGACATATAAACCTTCACATGACCTACACTTGACTTGTAATAACCATACTGTCGGATCAGGACATATAAACCTTCACATGACCTACACTTGACTTGTAATAATCATACTGTCAGATCGGGACATATAAACCTTCACATGACCGACACTTGACTTGTAATAACCATACTATCGGATCAGGACATATAAACCTTCACACGACCTACACTTGACTTGTAATAACCATACTGTCAGATCAGGACATATAAAGCTTCACACGACTTACACTTGACTTGTAATAACCATACTATCAGATCAGGACACATACACCTTCACACGACTTAAACTTGACTTGTAATAACCATACTGTCAGATCAGGACATATAAACCTTCACACGACTTACACTTGACTTGTAATAACCATACTGTCAGATCAGGACATATAAACCTTCACATGACCTACACTTGACTTGTAATAACCATACTGTCAGATCAGGACATATAAACCTTCACACGACTTACACTTGACTTGTAATAACCATACTGTCAGATCAGGACATATAAACCTTCACACGACCTACACTTGACTTGTAATAACCATACTGTCAGATCAGGACATATAAACCTACAGACGACTTACACTTGACTTGTAATAACCATACTGTCAGATCGGGACATATAAACCTTCACATGACTTAAACTTGACTTTAATAACCATACTATCAGATCAGGACATAAAAACCTTCACACGACTTACACTTGACTTGTAATAACCATACTGTCAGATCAGGACATATAAACCTTCACACGACTTACACTTGACTTGTAATAACCATACTGTCAGATCGGGATATATAAACCTTCACATGACCTACACTTGACTTGTAATAACCATACTGTCAGATCAGGACATATAAACCTTCACACGACTTACACTTGACTTGTATAACCATACTGTCAGATCAGGACATATAAACCTTCACACGACTTACACTTGACTTGTAATAACCATACTGTCAGATCATGACATATAAACCTTCACACGACTTACACTTGACTTGTAATAACCATACTGTCAGATCGGGACATACAAACCTTCACACGACTTACACTTGACTTGTAATAACCATACTGTCAGATCAGGACATAAAAAACTTCACGTGACCTACACTTGACTTGTAATAACCATACTGTCAGATCAGGACATAAAACCCTTCACACGACTTACACTTGACTTGTAATAACCATACTGTCAGATCAGGACATATAAACCTTCACATCACCTACACTTGACTTGTAATAACCATACTGTCGGATCAGGACATATAAACCTTCACATGACTTACACTTGACTTGTAATAACCATACTGTCAGATCAGGACATATAAACCTTCACAAGACTTAAACTTGACTTGTAATAACCATACTGTCAGATCAGGACATATAAACCTTCACGTGACTTACACTTGACTTGTAATAACCATACTGTCAGATCAGGAGATACAAACCTTCACATGACTTACACTTGACTTTTAATAACCATACTGTCAGATCACGACATATAAACCTTCACACGACTTACACTTGACTTGTAATAACCATACTGTCAGATCAGGACATATAAACCTTCACGTGACTTACACTTGACTTGTAATAACCATACTATCAGATCAGGACATATAAACCTTCACATGACCTACACTTGACTTGTAATAACCACACTTACAGATCAGGACATATAAACCTTCACACAACTTACACTTGACTTGTAATAACCATACTGTCAGATCCGGACATATAAACCTTCACATGACTTACACTTGACTTGTAATAACCATACTGTCAGATCAGGACATATAAACCTTCACATCACCTACACTTGACTTGTAATAACCATACTGTCAGATCAGGACATATAAACCTTCACAGGACTTACACTTGACTTGTAATAACCATACTGTCGGATCAGGACATATAAACCTTCACACGACTTACACTTGACTTGTAATAACCATACTGTCAGATCAGGACATAAAAACCTTCACATGACTTAAACTTGACTTGTAATAACCATACTGTCAGATCAGGACATATAAACCTTCGCACGACTTACACGTGACTTTTAATAACCATACTGTCAGATCACGACATATAAACCTTCACACGACTTACACTTGACTTGTAATAACCATACTGTCAGATCAGGACATATAAACCTTCACGTGACTTACACTTGACTTGTAATAACCATACTGTCAGATCAGGAGATACAAACCTTCACATGACTTACACTTGACTTGTAATAACCATACTATCAGATCAGGAGATACAAACCTTCACACGACTTACACTTGACTTGTAATAACCATACTGTCGGATCAGGACATATAAACCTTCACTTGACCTACACTTGTCTTGTAATAACCATACTGTCAGATCAGGACATATAAACCTTCACATGACCTACACTTGACTTGTGATAACCATACTGTCGGATCAGGACACATAAACCTAAACACAACTTAAACTTGACTTGTAATAACCATACTGTCAGATCAGGACATATAAACCTTCACATGACCTACACTTGACTTGTAATAACCATACTGTCGGATCAGGACATATAAACCTTCACATGACCTACACTTGACTTGTAATAATCATACTGTCAGATCGGGACATATAAACCTTCACATGACCGACACTTGACTTGTAATAACCATACTATCGGATCAGGACATATAAACCTTCACACGACCTACACTTGACTTGTAATAACCATACTGTCAGATCAGGACATATAAAGCTTCACACGACTTACACTTGACTTGTAATAACCATACTATCAGATCAGGACACATACACCTTCACACGACTTAAACTTGACTTGTAATAACCATACTGTCAGATCAGGACATATAAACCTTCACACGACTTACACTTGACTTGTAATAACCATACTGTCAGATCAGGACATATAAACCTTCACATGACCTACACTTGACTTGTAATAACCATACTGTCAGATCAGGACATAGAAACCTTCGCACGACTTACACTTGACTTGTAATAACCATACTGTCAGATCAGGACATATAAACCTTCACATGACTTACACTTGACTTGTAATAACCATACTGTCAGATCGGGATATATAAACCTTCACATGACCTACACTTGACTTGTAATAACCATACTGTCAGATCGGGAAATATAAACCTTCACATGACCTACACTTGACTTGTAATAACCATACTGTCAGATCAGGACACATAAACCTTCACATGACCTACACTTGACTTGTAATAACCATACTGTCAGATCAGGACATATAAACCTTCACAAGACTTAAACTTGACTTGTAATAACCATACTGTCAGATCAGGACATATAAACCTTCACATGACCTACACTTGACTTGTGATAACCATACTGTCGGATCAGGACACATAAACCTAAACACAACTTAAACTTGACTTGTAATAACCATACTGTCAGATCAGGACATATAAACCTTCACATGACCTACACTTGACTTGTAATAACCATACTGTCGGATCAGGACATATAAACCTTCACATGACTTAAACTTGACTTGTAATAACCATACTGTCAGATAAGGACATATAAACCTTCACACGACTTACACTTGACTTGTAATAACCATACTGTCAGATCAGGACATATAAACCTTCACACGACCTACACTTGACTTGTAATAACCATACTGTCAGATCAGGACATATAAACCTACAGACGACTTACACTTGACTTGTAATAACCATACTGTCCGATCGGGACATATAAACCTTCACATGACTTACACTTGACTTGTAATAACCATACTATCAGATCAGGACATAAAAACCTTCACACGACTTACACTAGACTTGTAATAACCATACTGTCGGATCAGGACATATAAACCTTCACATGACCTACACTTGACTTGTAATAATCATACTGTCAAATCAGGACATATAAACCTTCACATGACCGACACTTGACTTGTAATAACCATACTGTCGGATCAGGACATATAAACCTTCACATGACTTACACTTGACTTGTAAAAACCATACTGTCAGATCAGGACAAATAAACCTTCACATGACTTAAACTTGACTTGTAATAACCATACTGTCAAATCAGGACATATAAACCTTCACACGACTTACACTTGACTTGTAATAACCATACTGTCAGATCAGGACATAAAAACCTTCCCACAACTTACACTTGTCATGTAATAACCGTACTGTCAGATCAGGACATATAAACCTTCACATGACCTACACTTGAATTGTAATAACCATACTGTCAGATCAGGACATATAAACCTACAGACGACTTACACTTGACTTGTAATAACCATACTGTCCGACCGGGACATATAAACCTTCACATGACTTACACTTGACTTGTAATAACCATACTATCAGATCAGGACATAAAAACCTTCACACGACTTACACTTGACTTGTAATAACCATACTGTCAGATCGGGACATATAAAGCTTCACACGACTTACACTTTACTTGTAATAACCATACTGTCAGATCAGGACATATAAACCTTCACATGACTTACACTTGACTTGTATAACCATACTGTCAGATCAGGACATATAAACCTTCACATGACCTACACTTGACTTGTAATAACCATACTGTCAGATCAGGACATAAAAACCTACAGACGACTTACACTTGACTTGTAATAACCATACTGTCCGATCTGGACATATAAACCTTCACATGACTTACACTTGACTTGTAATAACCATACTGTCAGATCAGGACATATAAACCTTCACACGACTTACACTTGACTTGTAATAACTATACTGTCAGATCAGGACATATAAACCTTCACACGACTTACACTTGACTTGTAATAACCATACTGTCAGATCATGGCATATAAACCTTCACACGACTTACACTTGACTTGTAATAACCATACTGTCAGATCGGGACATACAAACCTTCACACGACTTACACTTGACTTGTAATAACCATACTGTCAGATCAGGACATATAAACCTTCACATGACTTACACTTGACTTGTAATAACCATACTGTCAGATCAGGACATATAAACCTTCACACGACTTACACTTGACTTGTAATAACCATACTATCAGATCAGGACATATAAACCTTCACACGACTTACACTTGACTTGTAATAACCATACTGTCAGATCAGGACATATAAACCTTCACATGACCTACACTTGACTTGTAATAACCATACTGTCAGATCAGGGCATAAAAACCTACAGACGACTTACACTTGACTTGTAATAACCATACTGTCCGATCTGGACATATAAACCTTCACATGACTTACACTTGACTTGTAATAACCATACTGTCAGATCAGGACATATAAACCTTCACACGACTTACACTTGACTTGTAATAACTATACTGTCAGATCAGGACATATAAACCTTCACACGACTTACACTTGACTTGTAATAACCATACTGTCAGATCATGACATATAAACCTTCACACGACTTACACTTGACTTGTAATAACCATACTGTCAGATCGGGACATACAAACCTTCACACGACTTACACTTGACTTGTAATAACCATACTGTCAGATCAGGACATAAAAAACTTGACGTGACCTACACTTGACTTGTAATAACCATACTGTCAGATCAGGACATAAAACCCTTCACACGACTTACACTTGACTTGTAATAACCATACTGTCAGATCAGGACATATAAACCTTCACATCACCTACACTTGACTTGTAATAACCATACTGTCGGATCAGGACATATAAACCTTCACATGACTTACACTTGACTTGTAATAACCATACTGTCAGATCAGGACATATAAACCTTCACATGACTTACACTTGACTTATAATAACCATACTGTCAGATCAGGACATATAAACCTTCACATGACCTACACTTGACTTGTAATAACCACACTTACAGATCAGGACATATAAACCTTCACACAACTTACACTTGACTTGTAATAACCATACTGTCCGATCGGGGCATATAAACCTTCACATGACTTACACTTGACTTGTAATAACCATACTGTCAGATCAGGACATATAACCCTTCACACGACTTAAACTTGACTTGTAATAACCATACTGTCAGATCAGGACATATAAACCTTCACATCACCTAAATATGACTTGTAATAACCATACTGTCGGATCAGGACATATAAACCTTCACCCGACTTACACTTGACTTGTAATAACCATACTGTCAGATCAGGACATATAAACCTTCACACGACTTACACTTGACTTATAATAACCATACTGTCAGATCAGGACATATAAACCTTCACATGACCTACACTTGACTTGTAATAACCATACTGTCAGATCAGGACATATAAACCTTCACACGACTTACACTTGACTTGTAATAACCATACTGTCCGATCGGGACATATAAACATTCACATGACCTACACTTGACTTGTAATAACCATACTATCAGATCAGGACATATAAACCTTCACACGACTTACACTTGACTTGTAATAACCGTACTGTCAGATCGGGACATATAAACCTTCACACGACTTACACTTGACTTGTAATAACCATACTGTCAGATCAGGACATACAAACCTTCACACGACTTACACTTGACTTGTAATAACCATACTGTCAGATGAGGACATAAAAAACTTCACGTGACCTACACTTGACTTGTAATAACCATACTGTCAGATCAGGACATATAACCCTTCACACGACTTACACTTGACTTGTAATAACCATACTGTCAGATCAGGACATATAAACCTTCACACGACTTACACTTGACTTATAATAACCATACTGTCAGATCAGGACATATAAACCTTCACATGACCTACACTTGACTTGTAATAACCATACTGTCAGATCAGGACATATAAACCTTCACACGACTTACACTTGACTTGTAATAACCATACTGTCCGATCGGGACATATAAACATTCACATGACCTACACTTGACTTGTAATAACCATACTATCAGATCAGGACATATAAACCTTCACACGACTTACACTTGACTTGTAATAACCGTACTGTCAGATCGGGACATATAAACCTTCACACGACTTACACTTGACTTGTAATAACCATACTGTCAGATCAGGACATACAAACCTTCACACGACTTACACTTGACTTGTAATAACCATACTGTCAGATGAGGACATAAAAAACTTCACGTGACCTACACTTGACTTGTAATAACCATACTGTCAGATCAGGACATATAACCCTTCACACGACTTACACTTGACTTGTAATAACCATACTGTCAGATCAGGACATATAAACCTTCACATCACCTACACTTGACTTGTAATAACCATACTGTCGGATCAGGACATATAAACCTTCACATGACTTACACTTGACTTGTAATAACCATACTGTCAGATCAGGACATATAAACCTTCACATGACTTACACTTGACTTATAATAACCATACTGTCAGATCAGGACATATAAACCTTCACATGACCTACACTTGACTTGTAATAACCACACTTACAGATCAGGACATATAAACCTTCACACAACTTACACTTGACTTGTAATAACCATACTGTCCGATCGGGACATATAAACCTTCACATGACTTACACTTGACTTGTAATAACCATACTGTCAGATCAGGACATATAAACCTTCACATCACCTACACTTGACTTGTAATAACCATACTGTCGGATCAGGACATATAAACCTTCACACGACTTACACTTGACTTGTAATAACCATACTGTCGGATCAGGACATATAAACCTTCACACGACTTACACTTGACTTGTAATAACCATACTGTCAGATCAGGACATAAAAACCTTCACATGACTTAAACTTGACTTGTAATAACCATACTGTCAGATCAGGACATATAAACCTTCGCACGACTTACACGTGACTTTTAATAACCATACTGTCAGATCACGACATATAAACCTTCACACGAGTTACACTTGACTTGTAATAACCATACTGTCAGATCAGGACATATAAACCTTCACGTGACTTACACTTGACTTGTAATAACCATACTATCAGATCAGGACATATAAACCTTCACATGACCTACACTTGACTTGTAATAACCACACTTACAGATCAGGACATATAAACCTTCACACAACTTACACTTGACTTGTAATAACCATACTGTCCGATCGGGACATATAAACCTTCACATGACTTACACTTGACTTGTAATAACCATACTGTCAGATCAGGACATATAAACCTTCACATCACCTACACTTGACTTGTAATAACCATACTGTCGGATCAGGACATATAAACCTTCACAGGACTTACACTTGACTTGTAATAACCATACTGTCGGATCAGGACATATAAACCTTCACACGACTTACACTTGACTTGTAATAACCATACTGTCAGATCAGGACATAAAAACCTTCACATGACTTAAACTTGACTTGTAATAACCATACTGTCAGATCAGGACATATAAACCTTCGCACGACTTACACGTGACTTTTAATAACCATACTGTCAGATCACGACATATAAACCTTCACACGACTTACACTTGACTTGTAATAACCATACTGTCAGATCAGGACATATAAACCTTCACGTGACTTACACTTGACTTGTAATAACCATACTGTCAGATCAGGAGATACAAACCTTCACATGACTTACACTTGACTTGCAATAACCATACTATCAGATCAGGAGATACAAACCTTCACACGACTTACACTTGACTTGTAATAACCATACTGTCGGATCAGGACATATAAACCTTCACTTGACCTACACTTGTCTTGTAATAACCATACTGTCAGATCATGACATATAAACCTTCACATGACCTACACTTGACTTGTGATAACCATACTGTCGGATCAGGACACATAAACCTAAACACAACTTAAACTTGACTTGTAATAACCATACTGTCAGATCAGGACATATAAACCTTCACATGACCTACACTTGACTTGTAATAACCATACTGTCGGATCAGGACATATGAACCTTCACATGACCTACACTTGACTTGTAATAATCATACTGTCAGATCGGGACATATAAACCTTCACATGACCGACACTTGACTTGTAATAACCATACTATCAGATCAGGACATATAAACCTTCACACGACCTACACTTGACTTGTAATAACCATACTGTCAGATCAGGACATATAAAGCTTCACACGACTTACACTTGACTTGTAATAACCATACTATCAGATCAGGACACATACACCTTCACACGACTTAAACTTGACTTGTAATAACCATACTGTCAGATCAGGACATAAAAACCTTCACACGACTTACACTTGACTTGTAATAACCATACTGTCAGATCAGGACATATAAACCTTCACATGACCTACACTTGACTTGTAATAACCATACTGTCAGATCAGGACATATAAACCTTCACACGACGTACACTTGACTTGTAATAACCATACTGTCAGATCAGGACATATAAACCTTCACACGACCTACACTTGACTTGTAATAACCATACTGTCAGATCGGGACATATAAACCTTCACATGACTTAAACTTGACTTTAATAACCATACTATCAGATCAGGACATAAAAACCTTCACACGACTTACACTTGACTTGTAATAACCATACTGTCAGATCAGGACATATAAACCTTCACACGACTTACACTTGACTTGTAATAACCATACTGTCAGATCGGGATATATAAACCTTCACATGACTTACACTTGACTTGTAATAACCATACTATCAGATCAGGACATAAAAACCTTCACACGACTTACACTAGACTTGTAATAACCATACTGTCAGATCGGGACATATAAACCTTCACATGACTTACACTTGACTTGTAATAACCATACTATCAGATCAGGACATAAAAACCTTCACACGACTTACACTTGACTTGTAATAACCATACTGTCGGATCAGGACATATAAACCTTCACATGACCTACACTTGACTTGTAATAATCATACTGTCAGATCAGGACATATAAACCTTCACATGACTTACACTTGACTTGTAATAACCATACTGTCGGATCAGGACATATAAACCTTCACATGACTTACACTTGACTTGTAAAAACCATACTGTCAGATCAGGACAAATAAATCTTCACATGACTTAAACTTGACCTGTAATAACCATACTATCAGATCAGGAGATACAAACCTTCACACGACTTACACTTGACTTGTAATAACCATACTGTCGGATCAGGACATATAAACCTTCACTTGACCTACACTTGTCTTGTAATAACCATACTGTCAGATCAGGACATATAAACCTTCACATGACCTACACTTGACTTGTGATAACCATACTGTCGGATCAGGACACATAAACCTAAACACAACTTAAACTTGACTTGTAATAACCATACTGTCAGATCAGGACATATAAACCTTCACATGACCTACACTTGACTTGTAATAACCATACTGTCGGATCAGGACATATGAACCTTCACATGACCTACACTTGACTTGTAATAATCATACTGTCAGATCGGGACATATAAACCTTCACATGACCGACACTTGACTTGTAATAACCATACTATCAGATCAGGACATATAAACCTTCACACGACCTACACTTGACTTGTAATAACCATACTGTCAGATCAGGACATATAAAGCTTCACACGACTTACACTTGACTTGTAATAACCATACTATCAGATCAGGACACATACACCTTCACACGACTTAAACTTGACTTGTAATAACCATACTGTCAGATCAGGACATACAAACCTTCACACGACTTACACTTGACTTGTAATAACCATACTGTCGGATCAGGACATATAAACCTTCACTTGACCTACACTTGTCTTGTAATAACCATACTGTCAGATCAGGACATATAAACCTTCACATGACCTACACTTGACTTGTGATAACCATACTGTCGGATCAGGACACATAAACCTAAACACAACTTAAACTTGACTTGTAATAACCATACTGTCAGATCGGGACATATAAACCTTCACATGACTTAAACTTGACTTTAATAACCATACTATCAGATCAGGACATAAAAACCTTCACACGACTTACACTTGACTTGTAATAACCATACTGTCAGATCAGGACATATAAACCTTCACACGACTTACACTTGACTTGTAATAACCATACTGTCAGATCGGGATATATAAACCTTCACATGACTTACACTTGACTTGTAATAACCATACTATCAGATCAGGACATAAAAACCTTCACACGACTTACACTAGACTTGTAATAACCATACTGTCAGATCGGGACATATAAACCTTCACATGACTTACACTTGACTTGTAATAACCATACTATCAGATCAGGACATAAAAACCTTCACACGACTTACACTTGACTTGTAATAACCATACTGTCGGATCAGGACATATAAACCTTCACATGACCTACACTTGACTTGTAATAATCATACTGTCAGATCAGGACATATAAACCTTCACATGACTTACACTTGACTTGTAATAACCATACTGTCGGATCAGGACATATAAACCTTCACATGACTTACACTTGACTTGTAAAAACCATACTGTCAGATCAGGACAAATAAATCTTCACATGACTTAAACTTGACCTGTAATAACCATACTATCAGATCAGGAGATACAAACCTTCACACGACTTACACTTGACTTGTAATAACCATACTGTCGGATCAGGACATATAAACCTTCACTTGACCTACACTTGTCTTGTAATAACCATACTGTCAGATCAGGACATATAAACCTTCACATGACCTACACTTGACTTGTGATAACCATACTGTCGGATCAGGACACATAAACCTAAACACAACTTAAACTTGACTTGTAATAACCATACTGTCAGATCAGGACATATAAACCTTCACATGACCTACACTTGACTTGTAATAACCATACTGTCGGATCAGGACATATGAACCTTCACATGACCTACACTTGACTTGTAATAATCATACTGTCAGATCGGGACATATAAACCTTCACATGACCGACACTTGACTTGTAATAACCATACTATCAGATCAGGACATATAAACCTTCACACGACCTACACTTGACTTGTAATAACCATACTGTCAGATCAGGACATATAAAGCTTCACACGACTTACACTTGACTTGTAATAACCATACTATCAGATCAGGACACATACACCTTCACACGACTTAAACTTGACTTGTAATAACCATACTGTCAGATCAGGACATACAAACCTTCACACGACTTACACTTGACTTGTAATAACCATACTGTCGGATCAGGACATATAAACCTTCACTTGACCTACACTTGTCTTGTAATAACCATACTGTCAGATCAGGACATATAAACCTTCACATGACCTACACTTGACTTGTGATAACCATACTGTCGGATCAGGACACATAAACCTAAACACAACTTAAACTTGACTTGTAATAACCATACTGTCAGATCAGGACATATAAACCTTCACATGACCTACACTTGACTTGTAATAACCATACTGTCGGATCAGGACATATGAACCTTCACATGACCTACACTTGACTTGTAATAATCATACTGTCAGATCGGGACATATAAACCTTCACATGACCGACACTTGACTTGTAATAACCATACTATCAGATCAGGACATATAAACCTTCACACGACCTACACTTGACTTGTAATAACCATACTGTCAGATCAGGACATATAAAGCTTCACACGACTTACACTTGACTTGTAATAACCATACTATCAGATCAGGACACATACACCTTCACACGACTTAAACTTGACTTGTAATAACCATACTGTCAGATCAGGACATAAAAACCTTCACACGACTTACATTTGACTTGTAATAACCATACTGTCAGATCAGGACATATAAACCTTCACATGACCTACACTTGACTTGTAATAACCATACTGTCAGATCAGGACATATAAACCTTCACACGACGTACACTTGACTTGTAATAACCATACTGTCAGATCAGGACATATAAACCTTCACACGACCTACACTTGACTTGTAATAACCATACTGTCAGATCGGGACATATAAACCTTCACATGACTTAAACTTGACTTTAATAACCATACTATCAGATCAGGACATAAAAACCTTCACACGACTTACACTTGACTTGTAATAACCATACTGTCAGATCAGGACATATAAACCTTCACACGACTTACACTTGACTTGTAATAACCATACTGTCAGATCGGGATATATAAACCTTCACATGACTTACACTTGACTTGTAATAACCATACTATCAGATCAGGACATAAAAACCTTCACACGACTTACACTAGACTTGTAATAACCATACTGTCAGATCGGGACATATAAACCTTCACATGACTTACACTTGACTTGTAATAACCATACTATCAGATCAGGACATAAAAACCTTCACACGACTTACACTTGACTTGTAATAACCATACTGTCGGATCAGGACATATAAACCTTCACATGACCTACACTTGACTTGTAATAATCATACTGTCAGATCAGGACATATAAACCTTCACATGACTTACACTTGACTTGTAATAACCATACTGTCAGATCAGGACATACAAACCTTCACACGACTTACACTTGACTTGTAATAACCATACTGTCGGATCAGGACATATAAACCTTCACTTGACATACACTTGACTTGTAATAACCATACTGTCAGATCAGGACATATAAAGCTTCACACGACTTACACTTGACTTGTAATAACCATACTATCAGATCAGGACACATACACCTTCACACGACTTAAACTTGACTTGTAATAACCATACTGTCAGATCAGGACATACAAACCTTCACACGACTTACACTTGACTTGTAATAACCATACTGTCGGATCAGGACATATAAACCTTCACTTGACCTACACTTGTCTTGTAATAACCATACTGTCAGATCAGGACATATAAACCTTCACATGACCTACACTTGACTTGTGATAACCATACTGTCGGATCAGGACACATAAACCTAAACACAACTTAAACTTGACTTGTAATAACCATACTGTCAGATCAGGACATATAAACCTTCACATGACCTACACTTGACTTGTAATAACCATACTGTCGGATCAGGACATATGAACCTTCACATGACCTACACTTGACTTGTAATAATCATACTGTCAGATCGGGACATATAAACCTTCACATGACCGACACTTGACTTGTAATAACCATACTATCAGATCAGGACATATAAACCTTCACACGACCTACACTTGACTTGTAATAACCATACTGTCAGATCAGGACATATAAAGCTTCACACGACTTACACTTGACTTGTAATAACCATACTATCAGATCAGGACACATACACCTTCACACGACTTAAACTTGACTTGTAATAACCATACTGTCAGATCAGGACATAAAAACCTTCACACGACTTACACTTGACTTGTAATAACCATACTGTCAGATCAGGACATATAAACCTTCACATGACCTACACTTGACTTGTAATAACCATACTGTCAGATCAGGACATATAAACCTTCTCACGACGTACACTTGACTTGTAATAACCATACTGTCAGATCAGGACATATAAACCTTCACACGACCTACACTTGACTTGTAATAACCATACTGTCAGATCGGGACATATAAACCTTCACATGACTTAAACTTGACTTTAATAACCATACTATCAGATCAGGACATAAAAACCTTCACACGACTTACACTTGACTTGTAATAACCATACTCTCAGATCAGGACATATAAACCTTCACACGACTTACACTTGACTTGTAATAACCATACTGTCAGATCGGGATATATAAACCTTCACATGACTTACACTTGACTTGTAATAACCATACTATCAGATCAGGACATAAAAACCTTCACACGACTTACACTAGACTTGTAATAACCATACTGTCAGATCGGGACATATAAACCTTCACATGACTTACACTTGACTTGTAATAACCATACTATCAGATCAGGACATAAAAACCTTCACACGACTTACACTTGACTTGTAATAACCATACTGTGCGACCGGGACATATAAACCTTCACATGACTTACACTTGACTTGTAATAACCATACTATCAGATCAGGACATAAAAACCTTCACACGACTTACACTTGACTTGTAATAACCATACTGTCAGATCGGGACATATAAAGCTTCACACGACTTACACTTTACTTGTAATAACCATACTGTCAGATCAGGACATAAAAAACTTCACGTGACCTACACTTGACTTGTAATAACCATACTGTCAGATCAGGACATAAAACCCTTCACACGACTTACACTTGACTTGTAATAACCATACTGTCAGATCAGGACATATAAACCTTCACAACACCTACACTTGACTTGTAATAACCATACTGTCGGATCAGGACATATAAACCTTCACATGACTTACACTTGACTTGTAATAACCATACTGTCAGATCAGGACATATAAACCTTCACATGACTTACACTTGACTTGTAATAACCATACTGTCGGATCAGGACATATAAACCTTCACAGGACTTACACTTGACTTGTAATAACCATACTGTCGGATCAGGACATATAAACCTTCACATGACTTACACTTGACTTGTAATAACCATACTGTCGGATCAGGACATATAAACCTTCACATGACTTACACTTGACTTGTAAAAACCATACTGTCAGATCAGGACAAATAAATCTTCACATGACTTAAACTTGACCTGTAATAACCATACTGTCAAATCAGGACATATAAACCTTCACACGACTTACACTTGACTTGTAATAACCATACTGTCAGATCAGGACATATAAACCTTCCCACAACTTACACTTGTCATGTAATAACCATACTGTCAGATCAGGACATATAAACCTTCACATGACCTACTCTTGAATTGTAATAACCATACTGTCAGATCAGGACATATAAACCTACAGACGACTTACACTTGACTTGTAATAACCATACTGTGCGACCGGGACATATAAACCTTCACATGACTTACACTTGACTTGTAATAACCATACTATCAGATCAGGACATAAAAACCTTCACACGACTTACACTTGACTTGTAATACCCATACTGTCAGATCGGGACATATAAAGCTTCACACGACTTACACTTTACTTGTAATAACCATACTGTCAGATCAGGACATAAAAAACTTCACGTGACCTACACTTGACTTGTAATAACCATACTGTCAGATCAGGACATAAAACCCTTCACACGACTTACACTTGACTTGTAATAACCATACTGTCAGATCAGGACATATAAACCTTCACAACACCTACACTTGACTTGTAATAACCATACTGTCGGATCAGGACATATAAACCTTCACATGACTTACACTTGACTTGTAATAACCATACTGTCATATCAGGACATATAAACCTTCACATGACTTACACTTGACTTATAATAACCATACTGTCAGATCAGGACATATAAACCTTCACATGACCTACACTTGACTTGTAATAACCACACTTACAGATCAGGACATATAAACCTTCACACAACTTACACTTGACTTGTAATAACCATACTGTCCGATCGGGACATATAAACCTTCACATGACTTACACTTGACTTGTAATAACCATACTGTCAGATCAGGACATATAACCCTTCACACGACTTAAACTTGACTTGTAATAACCATACTGTCAGATCAGGACATATAAACCTTCACATCACCTAAATATGACTTGTAATAACCATACTGTCGGATCAGGACATATAAACCTTCGCCCGACTTACACTTGACTTGTAATAACCATACTGTCAGATCAGGACATAAAAACCTTCACACGACTTACACTAGACTTGTAATAACCATACTGTCAGATCGGGACATATAAACCTTCACATGACTTACACTTGACTTGTAATAACCATACTATCAGATCAGGACATAAAAACCTTCACACGACTTACACTTGACTTGTAATAACCATACTGTCGGATCAGGACATATAAACCTTCACATGACCTACACTTGACTTGTAATAATCATACTGTCAGATCAGGACATATAAACCTTCACATGACTTACACTTGACTTGTAATAACCATACTGTCGGATCAGGACATATAAACCTTCACATGACTTACACTTGACTTGTAAAAACCATACTGTCAGATCAGGACAAATAAATCTTCACATGACTTAAACTTGACCTGTAATAACCATACTGTCAAATCAGGACATATAAACCTTCACACGACTTACAATTGACTTGTAATAACCATACTGTCAGATCAGGACATATAAACCTTCCCACAACTTACACTTGTCATGTAATAACCATACTGTCAGATCAGGACATATAAACCTTCACATGACCTACTCTTGAATTGTAATAACCATACTGTCAGATCAGGACATATAAACCTACAGACGACTTACACTTGACTTGTAATAACCATACTGTGCGACCGGGACATATAAACCTTCACATGACTTACACTTGACTTGTAATAACCATACTATCAGATCAGGACATAAAAACCTTCACACGACTTACACTTGACTTGTAATAACCATACTGTCAGATCGGGACATATAAAGCTTCACACGACTTACACTTTACTTGTAATAACCATACTGTCAGATCAGGACATAAAAAACTTCACGTGACCTACACTTGACTTGTAATAACCATACTGTCAGATCAGGACATAAAACCCTTCACACGACTTACACTTGACTTGTAATAACCATACTGTCAGATCAGGACATATAAACCTTCACAACACCTACACTTGACTTGTAATAACCATACTGTCAGATCAGGACATATAAACCTACAGACGACTTACACTTGACTTGTAATAACCATACTGTGCGACCGGGACATATAAACCTTCACATGACTTACACTTGACTTGTAATAACCATACTATCAGATCAGGACATAAAAACCTTCACACGACTTACACTTGACTTGTAATAACCATACTGTCAGATCGGGACATATAAAGCTTCACACGACTTACACTTTACTTGTAATAACCATACTGTCAGATCAGGACATAAAAAACTTCACGTGACCTACACTTGACTTGTAATAACCATACTGTCAGATCAGGACATAAAACCCTTCACACGACTTACACTTGACTTGTAATAACCATACTGTCAGATCAGGACATATAAACCTTCACAACACCTACACTTGACTTGTAATAACCATACTGTCGGATCAGGACATATAAACCTTCACATGACTTACACTTGACTTGTAATAACCATACTGTCAGATCAGGACATATAAACCTTCACATGACTTACACTTGACTTGTAATAACCATACTGTCGGATCAGGACATATAAACCTTCACAGGACTTACACTTGACTTGTAATAACCATACTGTCGGATCAGGACATATAAACCTTCACATGACTTACACTTGACTTGTAATAACCATACTGTCGGATCAGGACATATAAACCTTCACATGACTTACACTTGACTTGTAAAAACCATACTGTCAGATCAGGACAAATAAATCTTCACATGACTTAAACTTGACCTGTAATAACCATACTGTCAAATCAGGACATATAAACCTTCACACGACTTACACTTGACTTGTAATAACCATACTGTCAGATCAGGACATATAAACCTTCCCACAACTTACACTTGTCATGTAATAACCATACTGTCAGATCAGGACATATAAACCTTCACATGACCTACTCTTGAATTGTAATAACCATACTGTCAGATCAGGACATATAAACCTACAGACGACTTACACTTGACTTGTAATAACCATACTGTGCGACCGGGACATATAAACCTTCACATGACTTACACTTGACTTGTAATAACCATACTATCAGATCAGGACATAAAAACCTTCACACGACTTACACTTGACTTGTAATACCCATACTGTCAGATCGGGACATATAAAGCTTCACACGACTTACACTTTACTTGTAATAACCATACTGTCAGATCAGGACATAAAAAACTTCACGTGACCTACACTTGACTTGTAATAACCATACTGTCAGATCAGGACATAAAACCCTTCACACGACTTACACTTGACTTGTAATAACCATACTGTCAGATCAGGACATATAAACCTTCACAACACCTACACTTGACTTGTAATAACCATACTGTCGGATCAGGACATATAAACCTTCACATGACTTACACTTGACTTGTAATAACCATACTGTCATATCAGGACATATAAACCTTCACATGACTTACACTTGACTTATAATAACCATACTGTCAGATCAGGACATATAAACCTTCACATGACCTACACTTGACTTGTAATAACCACACTTACAGATCAGGACATATAAACCTTCACACAACTTACACTTGACTTGTAATAACCATACTGTCCGATCGGGACATATAAACCTTCACATGACTTACACTTGACTTGTAATAACCATACTGTCAGATCAGGACATATAACCCTTCACACGACTTAAACTTGACTTGTAATAACCATACTGTCAGATCAGGACATATAAACCTTCACATCACCTAAATATGACTTGTAATAACCATACTGTCGGATCAGGACATATAAACCTTCGCCCGACTTACACTTGACTTGTAATAACCATACTGTCAGATCAGGACATATAAACCTTCACACGACTTACACTTGACTTATAATAACCATACTGTCAGATCAGGACATATAAACCTTCACATGATCTACACTTGACTTGTAATAACCATACTGTCAGATCAGGACATATAAACCTTCACACGACTTACACTTGACTTGTAATAACCATACTGTCCGATCGGGACATATAAACATTCACATGACCTACACTTGACTTGTAATAACCATACTATCAGATCAGGACATATAAACCTTCACACGACTTACACTTGACTTGTAATAACCGTACTGTCAGATCGGGACATATAAACCTTCACACGACTTACACTTGACTTGTAATAACCATACTGTCAGATCAGGACATACAAACCTTCACACGACTTACACTTGACTTGTAATAACCATACTGTCAGATGAGGACATAAAAAACTTCACGTGACCTACACTTGACTTGTAATAACCATACTGTCAGATCAGGACATATAACCCTTCACACGACTTACACTTGACTTGTAATAACCATACTGTCAGATCAGGACATATAAACCTTCACATCACCTACACTTGACTTGTAATAACCATACTGTCGGATCAGGACATATAAACCTTCACATGACTTACACTTGACTTGTAATAACCATACTGTCAGATCAGGACATATAAACCTTCACATGACTTACACTTGACTTATAATAACCATACTGTCAGATCAGGACATATAAACCTTCACATGACCTACACTTGACTTGTAATAACCACACTTACAGATCAGGACATATAAACCTTCACACAACTTACACTTGACTTGTAATAACCATACTGTCCGATCGGAACATATAAACCTTCACATGACTTACACTTGACTTGTAATAACCATACTGTCAGATCAGGACATATAAACCTTCACATCACCTACACTTGACTTGTAATAACCATACTGTCGGATCAGGACATATAAACCTTCACACGACTTACACTTGACTTGTAATAACCATACTGTCGGATCAGGACATATAAACCTTCACACGACTTACACTTGACTTGTAATAACCATACTGTCAGATCACGACATATAAACCTTCACACGAGTTACACTTGACTTGTAATAACCATACTGTCAGATCAGGACATATAAACCTTCACGTGACTTACACGTGACTTTTAATAACCATACTATCAGATCAGGACATATAAACCTTCACATGACCTACACTTGACTTGTAATAACCACACTTACAGATCAGGACATATAAACCTTCACACAACTTACACTTGACTTGTAATAACCATACTGTCCGATCGGGACATATAAACCTTCACATGACTTACACTTGACTTGTAATAACCATACTGTCAGATCAGGACATATAAACCTTCACACAACTTACACTTGAATTGTAATAACCATACTGTCCGATCGGGACATATAAACCTTCACATGACTTACACTTGACTTGTAATAACCATACTGTCAGATCAGGACATATAAACCTTCACATCACCTACACTTGACTTGTAATAACCATACTGTCGGATCAGGACATATAAACCTTCACACGACTTACACTTGACTTGTAATAACCATACTGTCGGATCAGGACATATAAACCTTCACACGACTTACACTTGACTTGTAATAACCATACTGTCAGATCACGACATATAAACCTTCACACGAGTTACACTTGACTTGTAATAACCATACTGTCAGATCAGGACATATAAACCTTCACGTGACTTACACTTGACTTGTAATAACCATACTATCAGATCAGGACATATAAACCTTCACATGACCTACACTTGACTTGTAATAACCACACTTACAGATCAGGACATATAAACCTTCACACAACTTACACTTGACTTGTAATAACCATACTGTCCGATCGGGACATATAAACCTTCACATGACTTACACTTGACTTGTAATAACCATACTGTCAGATCAGGACATATAAACCTTCACATCACCTACACTTGACTTGTAATAACCATACTGTCGGATCAGGACATATAAACCTTCACAGGACTTACACTTGACTTGTAATAACCATACTGTCGGATCAGGACATATAAACCTTCACACGACTTACACTTGATTTGTAATAACCATACTGTCAGATCAGGACATAAAAACCTTCACATGACTTAAACTTGACTTGTAATAACCATACTGTCAGATCAGGACATATAAACCTTCGCACGACTTACACGTGACTTTTAATAACCATACTGTCAGATCACGACATATAAACCTTCACACGACTTACACTTGACTTGTAATAACCATACTGTCAGATCAGGACATATAAACCTTCACGTGACTTACACTTGACTTGTAATAACCATACTGTCAGATCAGGAGATACAAACCTTCACATGACTTACACTTGACTTGTAATAACCATACTATCAGATCAGGAGATACAAACCTTCACACGACTTACACTTGACTTGTAATAACCATACTGTCGGATCAGGACATATAAACCTTCACTTGACCTACACTTGTCTTGTAATAACCATACTGTCAGATCAGGACATATAAACCTTCACATGACCTACACTTGACTTGTGATAACCATACTGTCGGATCAGGACACATAAACCTAAACACAACTTAAACTTGACTTGTAATAACCATACGGTCAGATCAGGACATATAAACCTTCACATGACCTACACTTGACTTGTAATAACCATACTGTCGGATCAGGACATATAAACCTTCACATGACCTACACTTGACTTGTAATAATCATACTGTCAGATCGGGACATATAAACCTTCACATGACCGACACTTGACTTGTAATAACCATACTATCAGATCAGGACATATAAACCTTCACACGACCTACACTTGACTTGTAATAACCATACTGTCAGATCAGGACATATAAAGCTTCACACGACTTACACTTGACTTGTAATAACCATACTATCAGATCAGGACACATACACCTTCACACGACTTAAACTTGACTTGTAATAACCATACTGTCAGATCAGGACATATAAACCTTCACACGACTTACACTTGACTTGTAATAACCATACTGTCAGATCAGGACATATAAACCTTCACATGACCTACACTTGACTTGTAATAACCATACTGTCAGATCAGGACATATAAACCTTCACACGACTTACACTTGACTTGTAATAACCATACTGTCAGATCAGGACATATAAACCTTCACACGACTTACACTTGACTTGTAATAACCATACTGTCAGATCGGGACATATAAACCTTCACATGACTTAAACTTGACTTTAATAACCATACTATCAGATCAGGACATAAAAACCTTCACACGACTTACACTTGACTTGTAATAACCATACTGTCAGATCAGGACATATAAACCTTCACACGACTTACACTTGACTTGTAATAACCATACTGTCAGATCGGGATATATAAACCTTCACATGACTTACACTTGACTTGTAATAACCATACTATCAGATCAGGACATAAAAACCTTCACACGACTTACACTAGACTTGTAATAACCATACTGTCAGATCGGGACATATAAACCTTCACATGACTTACACTTGACTTGTAATAACCATACTAACAGATCAGGACATAAAAACCTTCACACGACTTACACTTGACTTGTAATAACCATACTGTCGGATCAGGACATATAAACCTTCACATGACCTACACTTGACTTGTAATAATCATACTGTCAGATCAGGACATATAAACCTTCACATGACTTACACTTGACTTGTAATAACCATACTGTCGGATCAGGACATATAAACCTTCACATGACTTACACTTGACTTGTAAAAACCATACTGTCAGATCAGGACAAATAAACCTTCACATGACTTAAACTTGACTTGTAATAACCATACTGTCAAATCAGGACATATAAACCTTCACACGACTTACACTTGACTTGTAATAACCATACTGTCAGATCAGGACATATAAACCTTCCCACAACTTACACTTGTCATGTAATAACCATACTGTCAGATCAGGACATATAAACCTTCACATGACCTACTCTTGAATTGTAATAACCATACTGTCAGATCAGGACATATAAACCTACAGACGACTTACACTTGACTTGTAATAACCATACTGTGCGACCGGGACATATAAACCTTCACATGACTTACACTTGACTTGTAATAACCATACTATCAGATCAGGACATAAAAACCTTCACACGACTTACACTTGACTTGTAATAACCATACTGTCAGATCGGGACATATAAAGCTTCACACGACTTACACTTTACTTGTAATAACCATACTGTCAGATCAGGACATATAAACCTTCACATGACTTACACTTGACTTGTAATAACCATACTGTCAGATCAGGACATATAAACCTTCACACGACTTACACTTGACTTGTAATAACCATACTATCAGATCAGGACATATAAACCTTCACACGACTTACACTTGACTTGTAATAACCATACTGTCAGATCAGGACATATAAACCTTCACATGACCTACACTTGATTTGTAATAACCATACTGTCAGATCAGGACATAAAAACCTACAGACGACTTACACTTGACTTGTAATAACCATACTGTCCGATCTGGACATATAAACCTTCACATGACTTACACTTGACTTGTAATAACCATACTGTCGGATCAGGACATATAAACCTTCACACGACTTACACTTGACTTGTAATAACCATACTGTCAGATCAGGACATAAAAACCTTCACATGACTTATACTTGACTTGTAATAACCATACTGTCAGATCAGGACATATAAACCTTCGCACGACTTACACGTGACTTTTAATAACCATACTGTCAGATCACGACATATAAACCTTCACACGACTTACACTTGACTTGTAATAACCATACTGTCAGATCAGGACATATAAACCTTCACGTGACTTACACTTGACTTGTAATAACCATACTGTCAGATCAGGAGATACAAACCTTCACATGACTTACACTTGACTTGTAATAACCATACTATCAGATCAGGAGATACAAACCTTCACACGACTTACACTTGACTTGTAATAACCATACTGTCGGATCAGGACATATAAACCTTCACTTGACCTACACTTGTCTTGTAATAACCATACTGTCAGATCAGGACATATAAACCTTCACATGACCTACACTTGACTTGTGATAACCATACTGTCGGATCAGGACACATAAACCTAAACACAACTTAAACTTGACTTGTAATAACCATACTGTCAGATCAGGACATATAAACCTTCACATGACCTACACTTGACTTGTAATAACCATACTGTCGGATCAGGACATATAAACCTTCACATGACCTACACTTGACTTGTAATAATCATACTGTCAGATCGGGACATATAAACCTTCACATGACCGACACTTGACTTGTAATAACCATACTATCAGATCAGGACATATAAACCTTCACACGACCTACACTTGACTTGTAATAACCATACTGTCAGATCAGGACATATAAAGCTTCACACGACTTACACTTGACTTGTAATAACCATACTATCAGATCAGGACACATACACCTTCACACGACTTAAACTTGACTTGTAATAACCATACTGTCAGATCAGGACATATAAACCTTCACACGACTTACACTTGACTTGTAATAACCATACTGTCAGATCAGGACATATAAACCTTCACATGACCTACACTTGACTTGTAATAACCATACTGTCAGATCAGGACATATAAACCTTCACACGACTTACACTTGACTTGTAATAACCATACTGTCAGATCAGGACATATAAACCTTCACACGACCTACACTTGACTTGTAATAACCATACTGTCAGATCAGGACATATAAACCTACAGACGACTTACACTTGACTTGTAATAACCATACTGTCAGATCGGGACATATAAACCTTCACATGACTTAAACTTGACTTTAATAACCATACTATCAGATCAGGACATAAAAACCTTCACACGACTTACACTTGACTTGTAATAACCATACTGTCAGATCAGGACATATAAACCTTCACACGACTTACACTTGACTTGTAATAACCATACTGTCAGATCGGGATATATAAACCTTCACATGACCTACACTTGACTTGTAATAACCATACTGTCAGATCAGGACATGTAAACCTTCACACGACTTACACTTGACTTGTATAACCATACTGTCAGATCAGGACATATAAACCTTCACACGACCTACACTTGACTTGTAATAACCATACTGTCAGATCAGGACATACATATAAACCTTCACACGACTTACACTTGACTTGTAATAACCATACTGTCCGATCGGGACATATAAACATTCACACGACTTACACTTGACTTGTAATAACCATACTGTCAGATCCGGACATATAAACCTTCACACGACTTACATTTGACTTGTAATAACCATACTGTCAGATCCGGACATAGAAACCTTCACACGACTTACACTTGACTTGTAATAACCATACTGTCAGATCAGGACATATAAACCTTCACACGACTTACACTTGACTTGCAATAACCATACTGTCAGATCGGGATATATAAACCTTCACATGACCTACACTTGACTTGTAATAACCATACTGTCAGATCGGGAAATATAAACCTTCACATGACCTACACTTGACTTGTAATAACCATACTGTCAGATCAGGACACATAAACCTTCACATGACCTACACTTGACTTGTAATAACCATACTGTCAGATCAGGACATATAAACCTTCACAAGACTTAAACTTGACTTGTAATAACCATACTGTCAGATCAGGACATATAAACCTTCACACGACTTACACTTGATTTGTAATAACCATACTGTCAGATCAGGACATATAAACCTTCACACGACTTACACTTGACTTGTATAACCATACTGTCAGATCAGGACATATAAACCTTCACACGACCTACACTTGACTTGTAATAATCATACTGTCAGATCAGGACATATAAACCATCGCACGACTTACACGTGACTTTTAATAACCAAACTGTCAGATCACGACATATAAACCTTCACACGACTTACACTTGACTTGTAATAACCATACTGTCAGATCAGGACATAGAAACCTTCACGTGACTTACACTTGACTTGTAATAACCATACTGTCAGATCAGGAGATACAAACCTTCACATGACTTACACTTGACTTATAATAACCATACTATCAGATCAGGAGATACAAACCTTCACACGACTTACACTTGACTTGTAATAACCATACTGTCGGATCAGGACATATAAACCTTCACATGACCTACACTTGTCTTGTAATAACCATACTGTCAGATCAGGACATATAAACCTTCACATGACCTACATTTGACTTGTGATAACCATACTGTCGGATCAGGACACATAAACCTAAACACAACTTAAACTTGACTTGTAATAACCATACTGTCAGATCAGGACATATAAACCTTCACATGACCTACACTTGACTTGTAATAACCATACTGTCGGATCAGAACATATAAACCTTCACATGACTTAAACTTGACTTGTAATAACCATACTGTCAGATAAGGACATATAAACCTTCACACGACTTACACTTGACTTGTAATAACCATACTGTCAGATCAGGACATATAAACCTTCACACGACCTACACTTGACTTGTAATAACCATACTGTCAGATCAGGACATATAAACCTACAGACGACTTACACTTGACTTGTAATAACCATACTGTCCGATCGGGACATATAAACCTTCACATGACTTACACTTGACTTGTAATAACCATACTATCAGATCAGGACATAAAAACCTTCACACGACTTACACTAGACTTGTAATAACCATACTGTCAGATCGGGACATATAAACCTTCACATGACTTACACTTGACTTGTAATAACCATACTATCAGATCAGGACATAAAAACCTTCACACGACTTACACTTGACTTGTAATAACCATACTGTCGGATCAGGACATATAAACCTTCACATGACCTACACTTGACTTGTAATAATCATACTGTCAGATCAGGACATATAAACCTTCACATGACCGACACTTGACTTGTAATAACCATACTGTCGGATCAGGACATATAAACCTTCACATGACTTACACTTGACTTGTAAAAACCATACTGTCAGATCAGGACAAATAAACCTTCACATGACTTAAACTTGACTTGTAATAACCATACTGTCAAATCAGGACATATAAACCTTCACACGACTTACACTTGACTTGTAATAACCATACTGTCAGATCAGGACATATAAACCTTCCCACAACTTACACTTGTCATGTAATAACCATACTGTCAGATCAGGACATATAAACCTTCACATGACCTACACTTGAATTGTAATAACCATACTGTCAGATCAGGACATATAAACCTACAGACGACTTACACTTGACTTGTAATAACCATACTGTCCGACCGGGACATTTAAACCTTCACATGACTTACACTTTACTTGTAATAACCATACTGTCAGATCAGGACATATAAACCTTCACATGACTTACACTTGACTTGTAATAACCATACTGTCAGATCAGGACATAAAAACCTTCACGTGACTTACACTTGACATGTAATAACCATACTGTCAGATCAGGAGATACAAACCTTCACATGACTTACACTTGACTTGTAATAACCATACTATCAGATCAGGAGATACAAACCTTCACACGACTTACACTTGACTTGTAATAACCATACTGTCGGATCAGGACATATAAACCTTCACTTGACCTACACTTGTCTTGTAATAACCATACTGTCAGATCAGGACATATAAACCTTCACATGACCTACACTTGACTTGTGATAACCATACTGTCGGATCAGGACACATAAACCTAAACACAACTTAAACTTGACTTGTAATAACCATACTGTCAGATCAGGACATATAAACCTTCACATGACCTACACTTGACTTGTAATAACCATACTGTCGGATCAGGACATATAAACCTTCACATGACCTACACTTGACTTGTAATAATCATACTGTCAGATCGGGACATATAAACCTTCACATGACCGACACTTGACTTGTAATAACCATACTATCAGATCAGGACATATAAACCTTCACACGACCTACACTTGACTTGTAATAACCATACTGTCAGATCAGGACATATAAAGCTTCACACGACTTACACTTGACTTGTAATAACCGTACTATCAGATCAGGACACATACACCTTCACACGACTTAAACTTGACTTGTAATAACCATACTGTCAGATCAGGACATATAAACCTTCACACGACTTACACTTGACTTGTAATAACCATACTGTCAGATCAGGACATATAAACCTTCACATGACCTACACTTGACTTGTAATAACCATACTGTCAGATCAGGACATATAAACCTTCACACGACTTACACTTGACTTGTAATAACCATACTGTCAGATCAGGACATATAAACCTTCACACGACCTACACTTAACTTGTAATAACCATACTGTCAGATCAGGACATATAAACCTACAGACGACTTACACTTGACTTGTAATAACCATACTGTCAGATCGGGACATATAAACCTTCACATGACTTAAACTTGACTTTAATAACCATACTATCAGATCAGGACATAAAAACCTTCACACGACTTACACTTGACTTGTAATAACCATACTGTCAGATCAGGACATATAAACCTTCACACGACTTACACTTGACTTGTAATAACCATACTGTCAGATCGGGATATATAAACCTTCACATGACCTACACTTGACTTGTAATAACCATACTGTCAGATCAGGACATACATATAAACCTTCACACGACTTACACTTGACTTGTAATAACCATACTGTCCGATCGGGACATATAAACATTCACACGACTTACACTTGACTTGTAATAACCATACTGTCAGATCCGGACATATAAACCTTCACACGACTTACATTTGACTTGTAATAACCATACTGTCAGATCCGGACATAGAAACCTTCACACGACTTACACTTGACTTGTAATAACCATACTGTCAGATCAGGACATATAAACCTTCACATGACCGACACTTGACTTGTAATAACCATACTGTCGGATCAGGACATATAAACCTTCACATGACTTACACTTGACTTGTAAAAACCATACTGTCAGATCAGGACATATAAACCTTCACATGACTTACACTTGACTTGTAATAACCATACTGTCAGATCAGGACATATAAACCTTCACACGACTTACACTTGACTTATAATAACCATACTGTCAGATCAGGACATATAAACCTTCACCCGACTTACACTTGACTTGTAATAACCATACTGTCAGATCAGGACATATAAACCTTCACACGACTTACACTTGACTTATAATAACCATACTGTCAGATCAGGACATATAAACCTTCACATGACCTACACTTGACTTGTAATAACCATACTGTCGGATCAGGACACATAAACCTAAACACAACTTAAACTTGACTTGTAATAACCATACTATCAGATCAGGACATATAAACCTTCACACGACCTACACTTGACTTGTAATAACCATACTGTCAGATCAGGACATATAAAGCTTCACACGACTTACACTTGACTTGTAATAACCATACTATCAGATCAGGACACATACACCTTCACACGACTTAAACTTGACTTGTAATAACCATACTGTCAGATCAGGACATATAAACCTTCACACGACTTACACTTGACTTGTAATAACCATACTGTCAGATCAGGACATATAAACCTTCACATGACCTACACTTGACTTGTAATAACCATACTGTCAGATCAGGACATATAAACCTTCACACGACTTACACTTGACTTGTAATAACCATACTGTCAGATCAGGACATATAAACCTTCACACGACCTACACTTGACTTGTAATAACCATACTGTCAGATCAGGACATATAAACCTACAGACGACTTACACTTGACTTGTAATAACCATACTGTCAGATCGGGACATATAAACCTTCACATGACTTACACTTGACTTGTAATAACCATACTATCAGATCAGGACATAAAAACCTTCACACGACTTACACTTGACTTGTAATAACCATACTGTCAGATCAGGACATATAAACCTTCACACGACTTACACTTGACTTGTAATAACCATACTGTCAGATCGGGATATATAAACCTTCACATGACCTACACTTGACTTGTAATAACCATACTGTCAGATCAGGACATATAAACCTTCACACGACTTACACTTGACTTGTATAACCATACTGTCAGATCAGGACATATAAACCTTCACACGACCTACACTTGACTTGTAATAACCATACTGTCAGATCAGGACATACATATAAACCTTCACACGACTTACACTTGACTTGTAATAACCATACTGTCCGATCGGGACATATAAACATTCACACGACTTACACTTGACTTGTAATAACCATACTGTCAGATCCGGACATATAAACCTTCACACGACTTACATTTGACTTGTAATAACCATACTGTCAGATCCGGACATAGAAACCTTCACACGACTTACACTTGACTTGTAATAACCATACTGTCAGATCAGGACATATAAACCTTCACACGACTTACACTTGACTTGCAATAACCATACTGTCAGATCGGGATATATAAACCTTCACATGACCTACACTTGACTTGTAATAACCATACTGTCAGATCGGGAAATATAAACCTTCACATGACCTACACTTGACTTGTAATAACCATACTGTCAGATCAGGACACATAAACCTTCACATGACCTACACTTGACTTGTAATAACCATACTGTCAGATCAGGACATATAAACCTTCACAAGACTTAAACTTGACTTGTAATAACCATACTGTCAGATCAGGACATATAAACCTTCACACGACTTACACTTGATTTGTAATAACCATACTGTCAGATCAGGACATATAAACCTTCACACGACTTACACTTGACTTGTATAACCATACTGTCAGATCAGGACATATAAACCTTCACACGACCTACACTTGACTTGTAATAATCATACTGTCAGATCAGGACATATAAACCATCGCACGACTTACACGTGACTTTTAATAACCAAACTGTCAGATCACGACATATAAACCTTCACACGACTTACACTTGACTTGTAATAACCATACTGTCAGATCAGGACATAGAAACCTTCACACGACTTACACTTGACTTGTAATAACCATACTGTCGGATCAGGACATATAAACCTTCACATGACCTACACTTGTCTTGTAATAACCATACTGTCAGATCAGGACATATAAACCTTCACATGACCTACACTTGACTTGTGATAACCATACTGTCGGATCAGGACACATAAACCTAAACACAACTTAAACTTGACTTGTAATAACCATACTGTCAGATCAGGACATATAAACCTTCACATGACCTACACTTGACTTGTAATAACCATACTGTCGGATCAGAACATATAAACCTTCACATGACTTAAACTTGACTTGTAATAACCATACTGTCAGATAAGGACATATAAACCTTCACACGACTTACACTTGACTTGTAATAACCATACTGTCAGATCAGGACATATAAACCTTCACACGACCTACACTTGACTTGTAATAACCATACTGTCAGATCAGGATATATAAACCTACAGATGACTTACACTTGACTTGTAATAACCATACTGTCCGATCGGGACATATAAACCTTCACATGACTTACACTTGACTTGTAATAACCATACTATCAGATCAGGACATAAAAACCTTCACACGACTTACACTTGACTTGTAATAACCATACTGTCAGATCGGGACATATAAACCTTCACACGACTTACACTTGACTTGTAATAACCATACTATCAGATCAGGACATAAAAACCTTCACACGACTTACACTTGACTTGTAATAACCATACTGTCGGATCAGGACATATAAACCTTCACTTGACCTACACTTGTCTTGTAATAACCATACTGTCAGATCAGGACATATAAACCTTCACATGACCTACACTTGACTTGTGATAACCATACTGTCGGATCAGGACACATAAACCTAAACACAACTTAAACTTGACTTGTAATAACCATACTGTCAGATCAGGACATATAAACCTTCACATGACCGACACTTGACTTGTAATAACCATACTGTCGGATCAGGACATATAAACCTTCACATGACCTACACTTGACTTGTATAAATCATACTGTCAGATCAGGACATATAAACCTTCACATGACCGACACTTGACTTGTAATAACCATACTGTCGGATCAGGACATATAAACCTTCACATGACTTACACTTGACTTGTAAAAACCATACTGTCAGATCAGGACATATAAACCTTCAAATGACCGACACTTGACTTGTAATAACCATACTATCGGATCAGGACATATAAACCTTCACATGACTTAAATTTGACTTGTAATAACCATACTGTCAAATCAGGACATATAAACCTTCACACGACTTACACTTGACTTGTAATAACCATACTGTCAGATCAGGACATATAAACCTTCCCACAACTTACACTTGTCATGTAATAACCATACTGTCAGATCAGGACATATAAACCTTCACATGACCTACACTTGAATTGTAATAACCATACTGTCAGATCAGGACATATAAACCTACAGACGACTTACACTTGACTTGTAATAACCATACTGTCCGACCGGGACATATAAACCTTCACATGACTTACACTTGACTTGTAATAACCATACTATCAGATCAGGACATAAAAACCTTCACACGACTTACACTTGACTTGTAATAACCATACTGTCAGATCGGGACATATAAAGCTTCACACGACTTACACTTTACTTGTAATAACCATACTGTCAGATCAGGACATATAAACCTTCACATGACTTACACTTGACTTGTAATAACCATACTGTCAGATCAGGACATATAAACCTTCACACGACTTACACTTGACTTGTAATAACCATACTATCAGATCAGGACATATAAACCTTCACACGACTTACACTTGACTTGTAATAACCATACTGTCAGATCAGGACATATAAACCTTCACATGACCTACACTTGACTTGTAATAACCATACTGTCAGATCAGGACATAAAAACCTACAGACGACTTACACTTGACTTGTAATAACCATACTGTCCGATCTGGACATAAAAAACTTCACGTGACCTACACTTGACTTGTAATAACCATACTGTCAGATCAGGACATAAAACCCTTCACACGACTTACACTTGACTTGTAATAACCATACTGTCAGATCAGGACATATAAACCTTCACATCACCTATACTTGACTTGTAATAACCATACTGTCGGATCAGGACATATAAACCTTCACATGACTTACACTTGACTTGTAATAACCATACTGTCAGATCAGGACATATAAACCTTCACATGACTTACACTTGACTTATAATAACCATACTGTCAGATCAGGACATATAAACCTTCACCCGACTTACACTTGACTTGTAATAACCATACTGTCAGATCAGGACATATAAACCTTCACACGACTTACACTTGACTTATAATAACCATACTGTCAGATCAGGACATATAAACCTTCACATGACCTACACTTGACTTGTAATAACCATACTGTCGGATCAGGACACATAAACCTAAACACAACTTAAACTTGACTTGTAATAACCATACTATCAGATCAGGACATATAAACCTTCACACGACCTACACTTGACTTGTAATAACCATACTGTCAGATCAGGACATATAAAGCTTCACACGACTTACACTTGACTTGTAATAACCATACTATCAGATCAGGACACATACACCTTCACACGACTTAAACTTGACTTGTAATAACCATACTGTCAGATCAGGACATATAAACCTTCACACGACTTACACTTGACTTGTAATAACCATACTGTCAGATCAGGACATATAAACCTTCACATGACCTACACTTGACTTGTAATAACCATACTGTCAGATCAGGACATATAAACCTTCACACGACTTACACTTGACTTGTAATAACCATACTGTCAGATCAGGACATATAAACCTTCACACGACCTACACTTGACTTGTAATAACCATACTGTCAGATCAGGACATATAAACCTACAGACGACTTACACTTGACTTGTAATAACCATACTGTCAGATCGGGACATATAAACCTTCACATGACTTAAACTTGACTTTAATAACCATACTATCAGATCAGGACATAAAAACCTTCACACGACTTACACTTGACTTGTAATAACCATACTGTCAGATCAGGACATATAAACCTTCACACGACTTACACTTGACTTGTAATAACCATACTGTCAGATCGGGATATATAAACCTTCACATGACCTACACTTGACTTGTAATAACCATACTGTCAGATCAGGACATATAAACCTTCACACGACTTACACTTGACTTGTATAACCATACTGTCAGATCAGGACATATAAACCTTCACACGACCTACACTTGACTTGTAATAACCATACTGTCAGATCAGGACATACATATAAACCTTCACACGACTTACACTTGACTTGTAATAACCATACTGTCCGATCGGGACATATAAACATTCACACGACTTACACTTGACTTGTAATAACCATACTGTCAGATCCGGACATATAAACCTTCACACGACTTACATTTGACTTGTAATAACCATACTGTCAGATCCGGACATAGAAACCTTCACACGACTTACACTTGACTTGTAATAACCATACTGTCAGATCAGGAGATACAAACCTTCACATGACTTACACTTGACTTGCAATAACCATACTATCAGATCAGGAGATACAAACCTTCACACGACTTACACTTGACTTGTAATAACCATACTGTCGGATCAGGACATATAAACCTTCACTTGACCTACACTTGTCTTGTAATAACCATACTGTCAGATCATGACATATAAACCTTCACATGACCTACACTTGACTTGTGATAACCATACTGTCGGATCAGGACACATAAACCTAAACACAACTTAAACTTGACTTGTAATAACCATACTGTCAGATCAGGACATATAAACCTTCACATGACCTACACTTGACTTGTAATAACCATACTGTCGGATCAGGACATATGAACCTTCACATGACCTACACTTGACTTGTAATAATCATACTGTCAGATCGGGACATATAAACCTTCACATGACCGACACTTGACTTGTAATAACCATACTATCAGATCAGGACATATAAACCTTCACACGACCTACACTTGACTTGTAATAACCATACTGTCAGATCAGGACATATAAAGCTTCACACGACTTACACTTGACTTGTAATAACCATACTATCAGATCAGGACACATACACCTTCACACGACTTAAACTTGACTTGTAATAACCATACTGTCAGATCAGGACATAAAAACCTTCACACGACTTACACTTGACTTGTAATAACCATACTGTCAGATCAGGACATATAAACCTTCACATGACCTACACTTGACTTGTAATAACCATACTGTCAGATCAGGACATATAAACCTTCACACGACGTACACTTGACTTGTAATAACCATACTGTCAGATCAGGACATATAAACCTTCACACGACCTACACTTGACTTGTAATAACCATACTGTCAGATCGGGACATATAAACCTTCACATGACTTAAACTTGACTTTAATAACCATACTATCAGATCAGGACATAAAAACCTTCACACGACTTACACTTGACTTGTAATAACCATACTGTCAGATCAGGACATATAAACCTTCACACGACTTACACTTGACTTGTAATAACCATACTGTCAGATCGGGATATATAAACCTTCACATGACTTACACTTGACTTGTAATAACCATACTATCAGATCAGGACATAAAAACCTTCACACGACTTACACTAGACTTGTAATAACCATACTGTCAGATCGGGACATATAAACCTTCACATGACTTACACTTGACTTGTAATAACCATACTATCAGATCAGGACATAAAAACCTTCACACGACTTACACTTGACTTGTAATAACCATACTGTCGGATCAGGACATATAAACCTTCACATGACCTACACTTGACTTGTAATAATCATACTGTCAGATCAGGACATATAAACCTTCACATGACTTACACTTGACTTGTAATAACCATACTGTCGGATCAGGACATATAAACCTTCACATGACTTACACTTGACTTGTAAAAACCATACTGTCAGATCAGGACAAATAAATCTTCACATGACTTAAACTTGACCTGTAATAACCATACTATCAGATCAGGAGATACAAACCTTCACACGACTTACACTTGACTTGTAATAACCATACTGTCGGATCAGGACATATAAACCTTCACTTGACCTACACTTGTCTTGTAATAACCATACTGTCAGATCAGGACATATAAACCTTCACATGACCTACACTTGACTTGTGATAACCATACTGTCGGATCAGGACACATAAACCTAAACACAACTTAAACTTGACTTGTAATAACCATACTGTCAGATCAGGACATATAAACCTTCACATGACCTACACTTGACTTGTAATAACCATACTGTCGGATCAGGACATATGAGCCTTCACATGACCTACACTTGACTTGTAATAATCATACTGTCAGATCGGGACATATAAACCTTCACATGACCGACACTTGACTTGTAATAACCATACTATCAGATCAGGACATATAAACCTTCACACGACCTACACTTGACTTGTAATAACCATACTGTCAGATCAGGACATATAAAGCTTCACACGACTTACACTTGACTTGTAATAACCATACTATCAGATCAGGACACATACACCTTCACACGACTTAAACTTGACTTGTAATAACCATACTGTCAGATCAGGACATACAAACCTTCACACGACTTACACTTGACTTGTAATAACCATACTGTCGGATCAGGACATATAAACCTTCACTTGACCTACACTTGTCTTGTAATAACCATACTGTCAGATCAGGACATATAAACCTTCACATGACCTACACTTGACTTGTGATAACCATACTGTCGGATCAGGACACATAAACCTAAACACAACTTAAACTTGACTTGTAATAACCATACTGTCAGATCGGGACATATAAACCTTCACATGACTTAAACTTGACTTTAATAACCATACTATCAGATCAGGACATAAAAACCTTCACACGACTTACACTTGACTTGTAATAACCATACTGTCAGATCAGGACATATAAACCTTCACACGACTTACACTTGACTTGTAATAACCATACTGTCAGATCGGGATATATAAACCTTCACATGACTTACACTTGACTTGTAATAACCATACTATCAGATCAGGACATAAAAACCTTCACACGACTTACACTAGACTTGTAATAACCATACTGTCAGATCGGGACATATAAACCTTCACATGACTTACACTTGACTTGTAATAACCATACTATCAGATCAGGACATAAAAACCTTCACACGACTTACACTTGACTTGTAATAACCATACTGTCGGATCAGGACATATAAACCTTCACATGACCTACACTTGACTTGTAATAATCATACTGTCAGATCAGGACATATAAACCTTCACATGACTTACACTTGACTTGTAATAACCATACTGTCGGATCAGGACATATAAACCTTCACATGACTTACACTTGACTTGTAAAAACCATACTGTCAGATCAGGACAAATAAATCTTCACATGACTTAAACTTGACCTGTAATAACCATACTATCAGATCAGGAGATACAAACCTTCACACGACTTACACTTGACTTGTAATAACCATACTGTCGGATCAGGACATATAAACCTTCACTTGACCTACACTTGTCTTGTAATAACCATACTGTCAGATCAGGACATATAAACCTTCACATGACCTACACTTGACTTGTGATAACCATACTGTCGGATCAGGACACATAAACCTAAACACAACTTAAACTTGACTTGTAATAACCATACTGTCAGATCAGGACATATAAACCTTCACATGACCTACACTTGACTTGTAATAACCATACTGTCGGATCAGGACATATGAACCTTCACATGACCTACACTTGACTTGTAATAATCATACTGTCAGATCGGGACATATAAACCTTCACATGACCGACACTTGACTTGTAATAACCATACTATCAGATCAGGACATATAAACCTTCACACGACCTACACTTGACTTGTAATAACCATACTGTCAGATCAGGACATATAAAGCTTCACACGACTTACACTTGACTTGTAATAACCATACTATCAGATCAGGACACATACACCTTCACACGACTTAAACTTGACTTGTAATAACCATACTGTCAGATCAGGACATACAAACCTTCACACGACTTACACTTGACTTGTAATAACCATACTGTCGGATCAGGACATATAAACCTTCACTTGACCTACACTTGTCTTGTAATAACCATACTGTCAGATCAGGACATATAAACCTTCACATGACCTACACTTGACTTGTGATAACCATACTGTCGGATCAGGACACATAAACCTAAACACAACTTAAACTTGACTTGTAATAACCATACTGTCAGATCAGGACATATAAACCTTCACATGACCTACACTTGACTTGTAATAACCATACTGTCGGATCAGGACATATGAACCTTCACATGACCTACACTTGACTTGTAATAATCATACTGTCAGATCGGGACATATAAACCTTCACATGACCGACACTTGACTTGTAATAACCATACTATCAGATCAGGACATATAAACCTTCACACGACCTACACTTGACTTGTAATAACCATACTGTCAGATCAGGACATATAAAGCTTCACACGACTTACACTTGACTTGTAATAACCATACTATCAGATCAGGACACATACACCTTCACACGACTTAAACTTGACTTGTAATAACCATACTGTCAGATCAGGACATAAAAACCTTCACACGACTTACATTTGACTTGTAATAACCATACTGTCAGATCAGGACATATAAACCTTCACATGACCTACACTTGACTTGTAATAACCATACTGTCAGATCAGGACATATAAACCTTCACACGACGTACGCTTGACTTGTAATAACCATACTGTCAGATCAGGACATATAAACCTTCACACGACCTACACTTGACTTGTAATAACCATACTGTCAGATCGGGACATATAAACCTTCACATGACTTAAACTTGACTTTAATAACCATACTATCAGATCAGGACATAAAAACCTTCACACGACTTACACTTGACTTGTAATAACCATACTGTCAGATCAGGACATATAAACCTTCACACGACTTACACTTGACTTGTAATAACCATACTGTCAGATCGGGATATATAAACCTTCACATGACTTACACTTGACTTGTAATAACCATACTATCAGATCAGGACATAAAAACCTTCACACGACTTACACTAGACTTGTAATAACCATACTGTCAGATCGGGACATATAAACCTTCACATGACTTACACTTGACTTGTAATAACCATACTATCAGATCAGGACATAAAAACCTTCACACGACTTACACTTGACTTGTAATAACCATACTGTCGGATCAGGACATATAAACCTTCACATGACCTACACTTGACTTGTAATAATCATACTGTCAGATCAGGACATATAAACCTTCACATGACTTACACTTGACTTGTAATAACCATACTGTCAGATCAGGACATACAAACCTTCACACGACTTACACTTGACTTGTAATAACCATACTGTCGGATCAGGACATATAAACCTTCACTTGACATACACTTGACTTGTAATAACCATACTGTCAGATCAGGACATATAAAGCTTCACACGACTTACACTTGACTTGTAATAACCATACTATCAGATCAGGACACATACACCTTCACACGACTTAAACTTGACTTGTAATAACCATACTGTCAGATCAGGACATACAAACCTTCACACGACTTACACTTGACTTGTAATAACCATACTGTCGGATCAGGACATATAAACCTTCACTTGACCTACACTTGTCTTGTAATAACCATACTGTCAGATCAGGACATATAAACCTTCACATGACCTACACTTGACTTGTGATAACCATACTGTCGGATCAGGACACATAAACCTAAACACAACTTAAACTTGACTTGTAATAACCATACTGTCAGATCAGGACATATAAACCTTCACATGACCTACACTTGACTTGTAATAACCATACTGTCGGATCAGGACATATGAACCTTCACATGACCTACACTTGACTTGTAATAATCATACTGTCAGATCGGGACATATAAACCTTCACATGACCGACACTTGACTTGTAATAACCATACTATCAGATCAGGACATATAAACCTTCACACGACCTACACTTGACTTGTAATAACCATACTGTCAGATCAGGACATATAAAGCTTCACACGACTTACACTTGACTTGTAATAACCATACTATCAGATCAGGACACATACACCTTCACACGACTTAAACTTGACTTGTAATAACCATACTGTCAGATCAGGACATAAAAACCTTCACACGACTTACACTTGACTTGTAATAACCATACTGTCAGATCAGGACATATAAACCTTCACATGACCTACACTTGACTTGTAATAACCATACTGTCAGATCAGGACATATAAACCTTCTCACGACGTACACTTGACTTGTAATAACCATACTGTCAGATCAGGACATATAAACCTTCACACGACCTACACTTGACTTGTAATAACCATACTGTCAGATCGGGACATATAAACCTTCACATGACTTAAACTTGACTTTAATAACCATACTATCAGATCAGGACATAAAAACCTTCACACGACTTACACTTGACTTGTAATAACCATACTCTCAGATCAGGACATATAAACCTTCACACGACTTACACTTGACTTGTAATAACCATACTGTCAGATCGGGATATATAAACCTTCACATGACTTACACTTGACTTGTAATAACCATACTATCAGATCAGGACATAAAAACCTTCACACGACTTACACTAGACTTGTAATAACCATACTGTCAGATCGGGACATATAAACCTTCACATGACTTACACTTGACTTGTAATAACCATACTATCAGATCAGGACATAAAAACCTTCACACGACTTACACTTGACTTGTAATAACCATACTGTGCGACCGGGACATATAAACCTTCACATGACTTACACTTGACTTGTAATAACCATACTATCAGATCAGGACATAAAAACCTTCACACGACTTACACTTGACTTGTAATAACCATACTGTCAGATCGGGACATATAAAGCTTCACACGACTTACACTTTACTTGTAATAACCATACTGTCAGATCAGGACATAAAAAACTTCACGTGACCTACACTTGACTTGTAATAACCATACTGTCAGATCAGGACATAAAACCCTTCACACGACTTACACTTGACTTGTAATAACCATACTGTCAGATCAGGACATATAAACCTTCACAACACCTACACTTGACTTGTAATAACCATACTGTCGGATCAGGACATATAAACCTTCACATGACTTACACTTGACTTGTAATAACCATACTGTCAGATCAGGACATATAAACCTTCACATGACTTACACTTGACTTGTAATAACCATACTGTCGGATCAGGACATATAAACCTTCACAGGACTTACACTTGACTTGTAATAACCATACTGTCGGATCAGGACATATAAACCTTCACATGACTTACACTTGACTTGTAATAACCATACTGTCGGATCAGGACATATAAACCTTCACATGACTTACACTTGACTTGTAAAAACCATACTGTCAGATCAGGACAAATAAATCTTCACATGACTTAAACTTGACCTGTAATAACCATACTGTCAAATCAGGACATATAAACCTTCACACGACTTACACTTGACTTGTAATAACCATACTGTCAGATCAGGACATATAAACCTTCCCACAACTTACACTTGTCATGTAATAACCATACTGTCAGATCAGGACATATAAACCTTCACATGACCTACTCTTGAATTGTAATAACCATACTGTCAGATCAGGACATATAAACCTACAGACGACTTACACTTGACTTGTAATAACCATACTGTGCGACCGGGACATATAAACCTTCACATGACTTACACTTGACTTGTAATAACCATACTATCAGATCAGGACATAAAAACCTTCACACGACTTACACTTGACTTGTAATACCCATACTGTCAGATCGGGACATATAAAGCTTCACACGACTTACACTTTACTTGTAATAACCATACTGTCAGATCAGGACATAAAAAACTTCACGTGACCTACACTTGACTTGTAATAACCATACTGTCAGATCAGGACATAAAACCCTTCACACGACTTACACTTGACTTGTAATAACCATACTGTCAGATCAGGACATATAAACCTTCACAACACCTACACTTGACTTGTAATAACCATACTGTCGGATCAGGACATATAAACCTTCACATGACTTACACTTGACTTGTAATAACCATACTGTCATATCAGGACATATAAACCTTCACATGACTTACACTTGACTTATAATAACCATACTGTCAGATCAGGACATATAAACCTTCACATGACCTACACTTGACTTGTAATAACCACACTTACAGATCAGGACATATAAACCTTCACACAACTTACACTTGACTTGTAATAACCATACTGTCCGATCGGGACATATAAACCTTCACATGACTTACACTTGACTTGTAATAACCATACTGTCAGATCAGGACATATAACCCTTCACACGACTTAAACTTGACTTGTAATAACCATACTGTCAGATCAGGACATATAAACCTTCACATCACCTAAATATGACTTGTAATAACCATACTGTCGGATCAGGACATATAAACCTTCGCCCGACTTACACTTGACTTGTAATAACCATACTGTCAGATCAGGACATAAAAACCTTCACACGACTTACACTAGACTTGTAATAACCATACTGTCAGATCGGGACATATAAACCTTCACATGACTTACACTTGACTTGTAATAACCATACTATCAGATCAGGACATAAAAACCTTCACACGACTTACACTTGACTTGTAATAACCATACTGTCGGATCAGGACATATAAACCTTCACATGACCTACACTTGACTTGTAATAATCATACTGTCAGATCAGGACATATAAACCTTCACATGACTTACACTTGACTTGTAATAACCATACTGTCGGATCAGGACATATAAACCTTCACATGACTTACACTTGACTTGTAAAAACCATACTGTCAGATCAGGACAAATAAATCTTCACATGACTTAAACTTGACCTGTAATAACCATACTGTCAAATCAGGACATATAAACCTTCACACGACTTACAATTGACTTGTAATAACCATACTGTCAGATCAGGACATATAAACCTTCCCACAACTTACACTTGTCATGTAATAACCATACTGTCAGATCAGGACATATAAACCTTCACATGACCTACTCTTGAATTGTAATAACCATACTGTCAGATCAGGACATATAAACCTACAGACGACTTACACTTGACTTGTAATAACCATACTGTGCGACCGGGACATATAAACCTTCACATGACTTACACTTGACTTGTAATAACCATACTATCAGATCAGGACATAAAAACCTTCACACGACTTACACTTGACTTGTAATAACCATACTGTCAGATCGGGACATATAAAGCTTCACACGACTTACACTTTACTTGTAATAACCATACTGTCAGATCAGGACATAAAAAACTTCACGTGACCTACACTTGACTTGTAATAACCATACTGTCAGATCAGGACATAAAACCCTTCACACGACTTACACTTGACTTGTAATAACCATACTGTCAGATCAGGACATATAAACCTTCACAACACCTACACTTGACTTGTAATAACCATACTGTCAGATCAGGACATATAAACCTACAGACGACTTACACTTGACTTGTAATAACCATACTGTGCGACCGGGACATATAAACCTTCACATGACTTACACTTGACTTGTAATAACCATACTATCAGATCAGGACATAAAAACCTTCACACGACTTACACTTGACTTGTAATAACCATACTGTCAGATCGGGACATATAAAGCTTCACACGACTTACACTTTACTTGTAATAACCATACTGTCAGATCAGGACATAAAAAACTTCACGTGACCTACACTTGACTTGTAATAACCATACTGTCAGATCAGGACATAAAACCCTTCACACGACTTACACTTGACTTGTAATAACCATACTGTCAGATCAGGACATATAAACCTTCACAACACCTACACTTGACTTGTAATAACCATACTGTCGGATCAGGACATATAAACCTTCACATGACTTACACTTGACTTGTAATAACCATACTGTCAGATCAGGACATATAAACCTTCACATGACTTACACTTGACTTGTAATAACCATACTGTCGGATCAGGACATATAAACCTTCACAGGACTTACACTTGACTTGTAATAACCATACTGTCGGATCAGGACATATAAACCTTCACATGACTTACACTTGACTTGTAATAACCATACTGTCGGATCAGGACATATAAACCTTCACATGACTTACACTTGACTTGTAAAAACCATACTGTCAGATCAGGACAAATAAATCTTCACATGACTTAAACTTGACCTGTAATAACCATACTGTCAAATCAGGACATATAAACCTTCACACGACTTACACTTGACTTGTAATAACCATACTGTCAGATCAGGACATATAAACCTTCCCACAACTTACACTTGTCATGTAATAACCATACTGTCAGATCAGGACATATAAACCTTCACATGACCTACTCTTGAATTGTAATAACCATACTGTCAGATCAGGACATATAAACCTACAGACGACTTACACTTGACTTGTAATAACCATACTGTGCGACCGGGACATATAAACCTTCACATGACTTACACTTGACTTGTAATAACCATACTATCAGATCAGGACATAAAAACCTTCACTCGACTTACACTTGACTTGTAATACCCATACTGTCAGATCGGGACATATAAAGCTTCACACGACTTACACTTTACTTGTAATAACCATACTGTCAGATCAGGACATAAAAAACTTCACGTGACCTACACTTGACTTGTAATAACCATACTGTCAGATCAGGACATAAAACCCTTCACACGACTTACACTTGACTTGTAATAACCATACTGTCAGATCAGGACATATAAACCTTCACAACACCTACACTTGACTTGTAATAACCATACTGTCGGATCAGGACATATAAACCTTCACATGACTTACACTTGACTTGTAATAACCATACTGTCATATCAGGACATATAAACCTTCACATGACTTACACTTGACTTATAATAACCATACTGTCAGATCAGGACATATAAACCTTCACATGACCTACACTTGACTTGTAATAACCACACTTACAGATCAGGACATATAAACCTTCACACAACTTACACTTGACTTGTAATAACCATACTGTCCGATCGGGACATATAAACCTTCACATGACTTACACTTGACTTGTAATAACCATACTGTCAGATCAGGACATATAACCCTTCACACGACTTAAACTTGACTTGTAATAACCATACTGTCAGATCAGGACATATAAACCTTCACATCACCTAAATATGACTTGTAATAACCATACTGTCGGATCAGGACATATAAACCTTCGCCCGACTTACACTTGACTTGTAATAACCATACTGTCAGATCAGGACATATAAACCTTCACACGACTTACACTTGACTTATAATAACCATACTGTCAGATCAGGACATATAAACCTTCACATGATCTACACTTGACTTGTAATAACCATACTGTCAGATCAGGACATATAAACCTTCACACGACTTACACTTGACTTGTAATAACCATACTGTCCGATCGGGACATATAAACATTCACATGACCTACACTTGACTTGTAATAACCATACTATCAGATCAGGACATATAAACCTTCACACGACTTACACTTGACTTGTAATAACCGTACTGTCAGATCGGGACATATAAACCTTCACACGACTTACACTTGACTTGTAATAACCATACTGTCAGATCAGGACATACAAACCTTCACACGACTTACACTTGACTTGTAATAACCATACTGTCAGATGAGGACATAAAAAACTTCACGTGACCTACACTTGACTTGTAATAACCATACTGTCAGATCAGGACATATAACCCTTCACACGACTTACACTTGACTTGTAATAACCATACTGTCAGATCAGGACATATAAACCTTCACATCACCTACACTTGACTTGTAATAACCATACTGTCGGATCAGGACATATAAACCTTCACATGACTTACACTTGACTTGTAATAACCATACTGTCAGATCAGGACATATAAACCTTCACATGACTTACACTTGACTTATAATAACCATACTGTCAGATCAGGACATATAAACCTTCACATGACCTACACTTGACTTGTAATAACCACACTTACAGATCAGGACATATAAACCTTCACACAACTTACACTTGACTTGTAATAACCATACTGTCCGATCGGAACATATAAACCTTCACATGACTTACACTTGACTTGTAATAACCATACTGTCAGATCAGGACATATAAACCTTCACATCACCTACACTTGACTTGTAATAACCATACTGTCGGATCAGGACATATAAACCTTCACACGACTTACACTTGACTTGTAATAACCATACTGTCGGATCAGGACATATAAACCTTCACACGACTTACACTTGACTTGTAATAACCATACTGTCAGATCACGACATATAAACCTTCACACGAGTTACACTTGACTTGTAATAACCATACTGTCAGATCAGGACATATAAACCTTCACGTGACTTACACGTGACTTTTAATAACCATACTATCAGATCAGGACATATAAACCTTCACATGACCTACACTTGACTTGTAATAACCACACTTACAGATCAGGACATATAAACCTTCACACAACTTACACTTGACTTGTAATAACCATACTGTCCGATCGGGACATATAAACCTTCACATGACTTACACTTGACTTGTAATAACCATACTGTCAGATCAGGACATATAAACCTTCACACAACTTACACTTGAATTGTAATAACCATACTGTCCGATCGGGACATATAAACCTTCACATGACTTACACTTGACTTGTAATAACCATACTGTCAGATCAGGACATATAAACCTTCACATCACCTACACTTGACTTGTAATAACCATACTGTCGGATCAGGACATATAAACCTTCACACGACTTACACTTGACTTGTAATAACCATACTGTCGGATCAGGACATATAAACCTTCACACGACTTACACTTGACTTGTAATAACCATACTGTCAGATCACGACATATAAACCTTCACACGAGTTACACTTGACTTGTAATAACCATACTGTCAGATCAGGACATATAAACCTTCACGTGACTTACACTTGACTTGTAATAACCATACTATCAGATCAGGACATATAAACCTTCACATGACCTACACTTGACTTGTAATAACCACACTTACAGATCAGGACATATAAACCTTCACACAACTTACACTTGACTTGTAATAACCATACTGTCCGATCGGGACATATAAACCTTCACATGACTTACACTTGACTTGTAATAACCATACTGTCAGATCAGGACATATAAACCTTCACATCACCTACACTTGACTTGTAATAACCATACTGTCGGATCAGGACATATAAACCTTCACAGGACTTACACTTGACTTGTAATAACCATACTGTCGGATCAGGACATATAAACCTTCACACGACTTACACTTGATTTGTAATAACCATACTGTCAGATCAGGACATAAAAACCTTCACATGACTTAAACTTGACTTGTAATAACCATACTGTCAGATCAGGACATATAAACCTTCGCACGACTTACACGTGACTTTTAATAACCATACTGTCAGATCACGACATATAAACCTTCACACGACTTACACTTGACTTGTAATAACCATACTGTCAGATCAGGACATATAAACCTTCACGTGACTTACACTTGACTTGTAATAACCATACTGTCAGATCAGGAGATACAAACCTTCACATGACTTACACTTGACTTGTAATAACCATACTATCAGATCAGGAGATACAAACCTTCACACGACTTACACTTGACTTGTAATAACCATACTGTCGGATCAGGACATATAAACCTTCACTTGACCTACACTTGTCTTGTAATAACCATACTGTCAGATCAGGACATATAAACCTTCACATGACCTACACTTGACTTGTGATAACCATACTGTCGGATCAGGACACATAAACCTAAACACAACTTAAACTTGACTTGTAATAACCATACGGTCAGATCAGGACATATAAACCTTCACATGACCTACACTTGACTTGTAATAACCATACTGTCGGATCAGGACATATAAACCTTCACATGACCTACACTTGACTTGTAATAATCATACTGTCAGATCGGGACATATAAACCTTCACATGACCGACACTTGACTTGTAATAACCATACTATCAGATCAGGACATATAAACCTTCACACGACCTACACTTGACTTGTAATAACCATACTGTCAGATCAGGACATATAAAGCTTCACACGACTTACACTTGACTTGTAATAACCATACTATCAGATCAGGACACATACACCTTCACACGACTTAAACTTGACTTGTAATAACCATACTGTCAGATCAGGACATATAAACCTTCACACGACTTACACTTGACTTGTAATAACCATACTGTCAGATCAGGACATATAAACCTTCACATGACCTACACTTGACTTGTAATAACCATACTGTCAGATCAGGACATATAAACCTTCACACGACTTACACTTGACTTGTAATAACCATACTGTCAGATCAGGACATATAAACCTTCACACGACTTACACTTGACTTGTAATAACCATACTGTCAGATCGGGACATATAAACCTTCACATGACTTAAACTTGACTTTAATAACCATACTATCAGATCAGGACATAAAAACCTTCACACGACTTACACTTGACTTGTAATAACCATACTGTCAGATCAGGACATATAAACCTTCACACGACTTACACTTGACTTGTAATAACCATACTGTCAGATCGGGATATATAAACCTTCACATGACTTACACTTGACTTGTAATAACCATACTATCAGATCAGGACATAAAAACCTTCACACGACTTACACTAGACTTGTAATAACCATACTGTCAGATCGGGACATATAAACCTTCACATGACTTACACTTGACTTGTAATAACCATACTAACAGATCAGGACATAAAAACCTTCACACGACTTACACTTGACTTGTAATAACCATACTGTCGGATCAGGACATATAAACCTTCACATGACCTACACTTGACTTGTAATAATCATACTGTCAGATCAGGACATATAAACCTTCACATGACTTACACTTGACTTGTAATAACCATACTGTCGGATCAGGACATATAAACCTTCACATGACTTACACTTGACTTGTAAAAACCATACTGTCAGATCAGGACAAATAAACCTTCACATGACTTAAACTTGACTTGTAATAACCATACTGTCAAATCAGGACATATAAACCTTCACACGACTTACACTTGACTTGTAATAACCATACTGTCAGATCAGGACATATAAACCTTCCCACAACTTACACTTGTCATGTAATAACCATACTGTCAGATCAGGACATATAAACCTTCACATGACCTACTCTTGAATTGTAATAACCATACTGTCAGATCAGGACATATAAACCTACAGACGACTTACACTTGACTTGTAATAACCATACTGTGCGACCGGGACATATAAACCTTCACATGACTTACACTTGACTTGTAATAACCATACTATCAGATCAGGACATAAAAACCTTCACACGACTTACACTTGACTTGTAATAACCATACTGTCAGATCGGGACATATAAAGCTTCACACGACTTACACTTTACTTGTAATAACCATACTGTCAGATCAGGACATATAAACCTTCACATGACTTACACTTGACTTGTAATAACCATACTGTCAGATCAGGACATATAAACCTTCACACGACTTACACTTGACTTGTAATAACCATACTATCAGATCAGGACATATAAACCTTCACACGACTTACACTTGACTTGTAATAACCATACTGTCAGATCAGGACATATAAACCTTCACATGACCTACACTTGATTTGTAATAACCATACTGTCAGATCAGGACATAAAAACCTACAGACGACTTACACTTGACTTGTAATAACCATACTGTCCGATCTGGACATATAAACCTTCACATGACTTACACTTGACTTGTAATAACCATACTGTCGGATCAGGACATATAAACCTTCACACGACTTACACTTGACTTGTAATAACCATACTGTCAGATCAGGACATAAAAACCTTCACATGACTTATACTTGACTTGTAATAACCATACTGTCAGATCAGGACATATAAACCTTCGCACGACTTACACGTGACTTTTAATAACCATACTGTCAGATCACGACATATAAACCTTCACACGACTTACACTTGACTTGTAATAACCATACTGTCAGATCAGGACATATAAACCTTCACGTGACTTACACTTGACTTGTAATAACCATACTGTCAGATCAGGAGATACAAACCTTCACATGACTTACACTTGACTTGTAATAACCATACTATCAGATCAGGAGATACAAACCTTCACACGACTTACACTTGACTTGTAATAACCATACTGTCGGATCAGGACATATAAACCTTCACTTGACCTACACTTGTCTTGTAATAACCATACTGTCAGATCAGGACATATAAACCTTCACATGACCTACACTTGACTTGTGATAACCATACTGTCGGATCAGGACACATAAACCTAAACACAACTTAAACTTGACTTGTAATAACCATACTGTCAGATCAGGACATATAAACCTTCACATGACCTACACTTGACTTGTAATAACCATACTGTCGGATCAGGACATATAAACCTTCACATGACCTACACTTGACTTGTAATAATCATACTGTCAGATCGGGACATATAAACCTTCACATGACCGACACTTGACTTGTAATAACCATACTATCAGATCAGGACATATAAACCTTCACACGACCTACACTTGACTTGTAATAACCATACTGTCAGATCAGGACATATAAAGCTTCACACGACTTACACTTGACTTGTAATAACCATACTATCAGATCAGGACACATACACCTTCACACGACTTAAACTTGACTTGTAATAACCATACTGTCAGATCAGGACATATAAACCTTCACACGACTTACACTTTACTTGTAATAACCATACTGTCAGATCAGGACATATAAACCTTCACATGACCTACACTTGACTTGTAATAACCATACTGTCAGATCAGGACATATAAACCTTCACACGACTTACACTTGACTTGTAATAACCATACTGTCAGATCAGGACATATAAACCTTCACACGACCTACACTTGACTTGTAATAACCATACTGTCAGATCAGGACATATAAACCTACAGACGACTTACACTTGACTTGTAATAACCATACTGTCAGATCGGGACATATAAACCTTCACATGACTTAAACTTGACTTTAATAACCATACTATCAGATCAGGACATAAAAACCTTCACACGACTTACACTTGACTTGTAATAACCATACTGTCAGATCAGGACATATAAACCTTCACACGACTTACACTTGACTTGTAATAACCATACTGTCAGATCGGGATATATAAACCTTCACATGACCTACACTTGACTTGTAATAACCATACTGTCAGATCAGGACATGTAAACCTTCACACGACTTACACTTGACTTGTATAACCATACTGTCAGATCAGGACATATAAACCTTCACACGACCTACACTTGACTTGTAATAACCATACTGTCAGATCAGGACATACATATAAACCTTCACACGACTTACACTTGACTTGTAATAACCATACTGTCCGATCGGGACATAGAAACCTTCACACGACTTACACTTGACTTGTAATAACCATACTGTCAGATCCGGACATATAAACCTTCACACGACTTACATTTGACTTGTAATAACCATACTGTCAGATCCGGACATAGAAACCTTCACACGACTTACACTTGACTTGTAATAACCATACTGTCAGATCAGGACATATAAACCTTCACACGACTTACACTTGACTTGCAATAACCATACTGTCAGATCGGGATATATAAACCTTCACATGACCTACACTTGACTTGTAATAACCATACTGTCAGATCGGGAAATATAAACCTTCACATGACCTACACTTGACTTGTAATAACCATACTGTCAGATCAGGACACATAAACCTTCACATGACCTACACTTGACTTGTAATAACCATACTGTCAGATCAGGACATATAAACCTTCACAAGACTTAAACTTGACTTGTAATAACCATACTGTCAGATCAGGACATATAAACCTTCACACGACTTACACTTGATTTGTAATAACCATACTGTCAGATCAGGACATATAAACCTTCACACGACTTACACTTGACTTGTATAACCATACTGTCAGATCAGGACATATAAACCTTCACACGACCTACACTTGACTTGTAATAATCATACTGTCAGATCAGGACATATAAACCATCGCACGACTTACACGTGACTTTTAATAACCAAACTGTCAGATCACGACATATAAACCTTCACACGACTTACACTTGACTTGTAATAACCATACTGTCAGATCAGGACATAGAAACCTTCACGTGACTTACACTTGACTTGTAATAACCATACTGTCAGATCAGGAGATACAAACCTTCACATGACTTACACTTGACTTATAATAACCATACTATCAGATCAGGAGATACAAACCTTCACACGACTTACACTTGACTTGTAATAACCATACTGTCGGATCAGGACATATAAACCTTCACATGACCTACACTTGTCTTGTAATAACCATACTGTCAGATCAGGACATATAAACCTTCACATGACCTACATTTGACTTGTGATAACCATACTGTCGGATCAGGACACATAAACCTAAACACAACTTAAACTTGACTTGTAATAACCATACTGTCAGATCAGGACATATAAACCTTCACATGACCTACACTTGACTTGTAATAACCATACTGTCGGATCAGAACATATAAACCTTCACATGACTTAAACTTGACTTGTAATAACCATACTGTCAGATAAGGACATATAAACCTTCACACGACTTACACTTGACTTGTAATAACCATACTGTCAGATCAGGACATATAAACCTTCACACGACCTACACTTGACTTGTAATAACCATACTGTCAGATCAGGACATATAAACCTACAGACGACTTACACTTGACTTGTAATAACCATACTGTCCGATCGGGACATATAAACCTTCACATGACTTACACTTGACTTGTAATAACCATACTATCAGATCAGGACATAAAAACCTTCACACGACTTACACTAGACTTGTAATAACCATACTGTCAGATCGGGACATATAAACCTTCACATGACTTACACTTGACTTGTAATAACCATACTATCAGATCAGGACATAAAAACCTTCACACGACTTACACTTGACTTGTAATAACCATACTGTCGGATCAGGACATATAAACCTTCACATGACCTACACTTGACTTGTAATAATCATACTGTCAGATCAGGACATATAAACCTTCACATGACCGACACTTGACTTGTAATAACCATACTGTCGGATCAGGACATATAAACCTTCACATGACTTACACTTGACTTGTAAAAACCATACTGTCAGATCAGGACAAATAAACCTTCACATGACTTAAACTTGACTTGTAATAACCATACTGTCAAATCAGGACATATAAACCTTCACACGACTTACACTTGACTTGTAATAACCATACTGTCAGATCAGGACATATAAACCTTCCCACAACTTACACTTGTCATGTAATAACCATACTGTCAGATCAGGACATATAAACCTTCACATGACCTACACTTGAATTGTAATAACCATACTGTCAGATCAGGACATATAAACCTACAGACGACTTACACTTGACTTGTAATAACCATACTGTCCGACCGGGACATTTAAACCTTCACATGACTTACACTTTACTTGTAATAACCATACTGTCAGATCAGGACATATAAACCTTCACATGACTTACACTTGACTTGTAATAACCATACTGTCGGATCAGGACATATAAACCTTCACACGACTTACACTTGACTTGTAATAACCATACTGTCAGATCAGGACATAAAAACCTTCACGTGACTTACACTTGACATGTAATAACCATACTGTCAGATCAGGAGATACAAACCTTCACATGACTTACACTTGACTTGTAATAACCATACTATCAGATCAGGAGATACAAACCTTCACACGACTTACACTTGACTTGTAATAACCATACTGTCGGATCAGGACATATAAACCTTCACTTGACCTACACTTGTCTTGTAATAACCATACTGTCAGATCAGGACATATAAACCTTCACATGACCTACACTTGACTTGTGATAACCATACTGTCGGATCAGGACACATAAACCTAAACACAACTTAAACTTGACTTGTAATAACCATACTGTCAGATCAGGACATATAAACCTTCACATGACCTACACTTGACTTGTAATAACCATACTGTCGGATCAGGACATATAAACCTTCACATGACCTACACTTGACTTGTAATAATCATACTGTCAGATCGGGACATATAAACCTTCACATGACCGACACTTGACTTGTAATAACCATACTATCAGATCAGGACATATAAACCTTCACACGACCTACACTTGACTTGTAATAACCATACTGTCAGATCAGGACATATAAAGCTTCACACGACTTACACTTGACTTGTAATAACCGTACTATCAGATCAGGACACATACACCTTCACACGACTTAAACTTGACTTGTAATAACCATACTGTCAGATCAGGACATATAAACCTTCACACGACTTACACTTGACTTGTAATAACCATACTGTCAGATCAGGACATATAAACCTTCACATGACCTACACTTGACTTGTAATAACCATACTGTCAGATCAGGACATATAAACCTTCACACGACTTACACTTGACTTGTAATAACCATACTGTCAGATCAGGACATATAAACCTTCACACGACCTACACTTAACTTGTAATAACCATACTGTCAGATCAGGACATATAAACCTACAGACGACTTACACTTGACTTGTAATAACCATACTGTCAGATCGGGACATATAAACCTTCACATGACTTAAACTTGACTTTAATAACCATACTATCAGATCAGGACATAAAAACCTTCACACGACTTACACTTGACTTGTAATAACCATACTGTCAGATCAGGACATATAAACCTTCACACGACTTACACTTGACTTGTAATAACCATACTGTCAGATCGGGATATATAAACCTTCACATGACCTACACTTGACTTGTAATAACCATACTGTCAGATCAGGACATACATATAAACCTTCACACGACTTACACTTGACTTGTAATAACCATACTGTCCGATCGGGACATATAAACATTCACACGACTTACACTTGACTTGTAATAACCATACTGTCAGATCCGGACATATAAACCTTCACACGACTTACATTTGACTTGTAATAACCATACTGTCAGATCCGGACATAGAAACCTTCACACGACTTACACTTGACTTGTAATAACCATACTGTCAGATCAGGACATATAAACCTTCACATGACCGACACTTGACTTGTAATAACCATACTGTCGGATCAGGACATATAAACCTTCACATGACTTACACTTGACTTGTAAAAACCATACTGTCAGATCAGGACATATAAACCTTCACATGACTTACACTTGACTTGTAATAACCATACTGTCAGATCAGGACATATAAACCTTCACACGACTTACACTTGACTTATAATAACCATACTGTCAGATCAGGACATATAAACCTTCACCCGACTTACACTTGACTTGTAATAACCATACTGTCAGATCAGGACATATAAACCTTCACACGACTTACACTTGACTTATAATAACCATACTGTCAGATCAGGACATATAAACCTTCACATGACCTACACTTGACTTGTAATAACCATACTGTCGGATCAGGACACATAAACCTAAACACAACTTAAACTTGACTTGTAATAACCATACTATCAGATCAGGACATATAAACCTTCACACGACCTACACTTGACTTGTAATAACCATACTGTCAGATCAGGACATATAAAGCTTCACACGACTTACACTTGACTTGTAATAACCATACTATCAGATCAGGACACATACACCTTCACACGACTTAAACTTGACTTGTAATAACCATACTGTCAGATCAGGACATATAAACCTTCACACGACTTACACTTGACTTGTAATAACCATACTGTCAGATCAGGACATATAAACCTTCACATGACCTACACTTGACTTGTAATAACCATACTGTCAGATCAGGACATATAAACCTTCACACGACTTACACTTGACTTGTAATAACCATACTGTCAGATCAGGACATATAAACCTTCACACGACCTACACTTGACTTGTAATAACCATACTGTCAGATCAGGACATATAAACCTACAGACGACTTACACTTGACTTGTAATAACCATACTGTCAGATCGGGACATATAAACCTTCACATGACTTACACTTGACTTGTAATAACCATACTATCAGATCAGGACATAAAAACCTTCACACGACTTACACTTGACTTGTAATAACCATACTGTCAGATCAGGACATATAAACCTTCACACGACTTACACTTGACTTGTAATAACCATACTGTCAGATCGGGATATATAAACCTTCACATGACCTACACTTGACTTGTAATAACCATACTGTCAGATCAGGACATATAAACCTTCACACGACTTACACTTGACTTGTATAACCATACTGTCAGATCAGGACATATAAACCTTCACACGACCTACACTTGACTTGTAATAACCATACTGTCAGATCAGGACATACATATAAACCTTCACACGACTTACACTTGACCTGTAATAACCATACTGTCCGATCGGGACATATAAACATTCACACGACTTACACTTGACTTGTAATAACCATACTGTCAGATCCGGACATATAAACCTTCACACGACTTACATTTGACTTGTAATAACCATACTGTCAGATCCGGACATAGAAACCTTCACACGACTTACACTTGACTTGTAATAACCATACTGTCAGATCAGGACATATAAACCTTCACACGACTTACACTTGACTTGCAATAACCATACTGTCAGATCGGGATATATAAACCTTCACATGACCTACACTTGACTTGTAATAACCATACTGTCAGATCGGGAAATATAAACCTTCACATGACCTACACTTGACTTGTAATAACCATACTGTCAGATCAGGACACATAAACCTTCACATGACCTACACTTGACTTGTAATAACCATACTGTCAGATCAGGACATATAAACCTTCACAAGACTTAAACTTGACTTGTAATAACCATACTGTCAGATCAGGACATATAAACCTTCACACGACTTACACTTGATTTGTAATAACCATACTGTCAGATCAGGACATATAAACCTTCACACGACTTACACTTGACTTGTATAACCATACTGTCAGATCAGGACATATAAACCTTCACACGACCTACACTTGACTTGTAATAATCATACTGTCAGATCAGGACATATAAACCATCGCACGACTTACACGTGACTTTTAATAACCAAACTGTCAGATCACGACATATAAACCTTCACACGACTTACACTTGACTTGTAATAACCATACTGTCAGATCAGGACATAGAAACCTTCACACGACTTACACTTGACTTGTAATAACCATACTGTCGGATCAGGACATATAAACCTTCACATGACCTACACTTGTCTTGTAATAACCATACTGTCAGATCAGGACATATAAACCTTCACATGACCTACACTTGACTTGTGATAACCATACTGTCGGATCAGGACACATAAACCTAAACACAACTTAAACTTGACTTGTAATAACCATACTGTCAGATCAGGACATATAAACCTTCACATGACCTACACTTGACTTGTAATAACCATACTGTCGGATCAGAACATATAAACCTTCACATGACTTAAACTTGACTTGTAATAACCATACTGTCAGATAAGGACATATAAACCTTCACACGACTTACACTTGACTTGTAATAACCATACTGTCAGATCAGGACATATAAACCTTCACACGACCTACACTTGACTTGTAATAACCATACTGTCAGATCAGGATATATAAACCTACAGATGACTTACACTTGACTTGTAATAACCATACTGTCCGATCGGGACATATAAACCTTCACATGACTTACACTTGACTTGTAATAACCATACTATCAGATCAGGACATAAAAACCTTCACACGACTTACACTTGACTTGTAATAACCATACTGTCAGATCGGGACATATAAACCTTCACACGACTTACACTTGACTTGTAATAACCATACTATCAGATCAGGACATAAAAACCTTCACACGACTTACACTTGACTTGTAATAACCATACTGTCGGATCAGGACATATAAACCTTCACTTGACCTACACTTGTCTTGTAATAACCATACTGTCAGATCAGGACATATAAACCTTCACATGACCTACACTTGACTTGTGATAACCATACTGTCGGATCAGGACACATAAACCTAAACACAACTTAAACTTGACTTGTAATAACCATACTGTCAGATCAGGACATATAAACCTTCACATGACCGACACTTGACTTGTAATAACCATACTGTCGGATCAGGACATATAAACCTTCACATGACCTACACTTGACTTGTATAAATCATACTGTCAGATCAGGACATATAAACCTTCACATGACCGACACTTGACTTGTAATAACCATACTGTCGGATCAGGACATATAAACCTTCACATGACTTACACTTGACTTGTAAAAACCATACTGTCAGATCAGGACATATAAACCTTCAAATGACCGACACTTGACTTGTAATAACCATACTATCGGATCAGGACATATAAACCTTCACATGACTTAAATTTGACTTGTAATAACCATACTGTCAAATCAGGACATATAAACCTTCACACGACTTACACTTGACTTGTAATAACCATACTGTCAGATCAGGACATATAAACCTTCCCACAACTTACACTTGTCATGTAATAACCATACTGTCAGATCAGGACATATAAACCTTCACATGACCTACACTTGAATTGTAATAACCATACTGTCAGATCAGGACATATAAACCTACAGACGACTTACACTTGACTTGTAATAACCATACTGTCCGACCGGGACATATAAACCTTCACATGACTTACACTTGACTTGTAATAACCATACTATCAGATCAGGACATAAAAACCTTCACACGACTTACACTTGACTTGTAATAACCATACTGTCAGATCGGGACATATAAAGCTTCACACGACTTACACTTTACTTGTAATAACCATACTGTCAGATCAGGACATATAAACCTTCACATGACTTACACTTGACTTGTAATAACCATACTGTCAGATCAGGACATATAAACCTTCACACGACTTACACTTGACTTGTAATAACCATACTATCAGATCAGGACATATAAACCTTCACACGACTTACACTTGACTTGTAATAACCATACTGTCAGATCAGGACATATAAACCTTCACATGACCTACACTTGACTTGTAATAACCATACTGTCAGATCAGGACATAAAAACCTACAGACGACTTACACTTGACTTGTAATAACCATACTGTCCGATCTGGACATAAAAAACTTCACGTGACCTACACTTGACTTGTAATAACCATACTGTCAGATCAGGACATAAAACCCTTCACACGACTTACACTTGACTTGTAATAACCATACTGTCAGATCAGGACATATAAACCTTCACATCACCTATACTTGACTTGTAATAACCATACTGTCGGATCAGGACATATAAACCTTCACATGACTTACACTTGACTTGTAATAACCATACTGTCAGATCAGGACATATAAACCTTCACATGACTTACACTTGACTTATAATAACCATACTGTCAGATCAGGACATATAAACCTTCACCCGACTTACACTTGACTTGTAATAACCATACTGTCAGATCAGGACATATAAACCTTCACACGACTTACACTTGACTTATAATAACCATACTGTCAGATCAGGACATATAAACCTTCACATGACCTACACTTGACTTGTAATAACCATACTGTCGGATCAGGACACATAAACCTAAACACAACTTAAACTTGACTTGTAATAACCATACTATCAGATCAGGACATATAAACCTTCACACGACCTACACTTGACTTGTAATAACCATACTGTCAGATCAGGACATATAAAGCTTCACACGACTTACACTTGACTTGTAATAACCATACTATCAGATCAGGACACATACACCTTCACACGACTTAAACTTGACTTGTAATAACCATACTGTCAGATCAGGACATATAAACCTTCACACGACTTACACTTGACTTGTAATAACCATACTGTCAGATCAGGACATATAAACCTTCACATGACCTACACTTGACTTGTAATAACCATACTGTCAGATCAGGACATATAAACCTTCACACGACTTACACTTGACTTGTAATAACCATACTGTCAGATCAGGACATATAAACCTTCACACGACCTACACTTGACTTGTAATAACCATACTGTCAGATCAGGACATATAAACCTACAGACGACTTACACTTGACTTGTAATAACCATACTGTCAGATCGGGACATATAAACCTTCACATGACTTAAACTTGACTTTAATAACCATACTATCAGATCAGGACATAAAAACCTTCACACGACTTACACTTGACTTGTAATAACCATACTGTCAGATCAGGACATATAAACCTTCACACGACTTACACTTGACTTGTAATAACCATACTGTCAGATCGGGATATATAAACCTTCACATGACCTACACTTGACTTGTAATAACCATACTGTCAGATCAGGACATATAAACCTTCACACGACTTACACTTGACTTGTATAACCATACTGTCAGATCAGGACATATAAACCTTCACACGACCTACACTTGACTTGTAATAACCATACTGTCAGATCAGGACATACATATAAACCTTCAAATGACCGACACTTGACTTGTAATAACCATACTGTCCGATCGGGACATATAAACATTCACACGACTTACACTTGACTTGTAATAACCATACTGTCAAATCAGGACATATAAACCTTCACACGACTTACACTTGACTTGTAATAACCATACTGTCAGATCAGGACATATAAACCTTCCCACAACTTACACTTGTCATGTAATAACCATACTGTCAGATCAGGACATATAAACCTTCACATGACCTACACTTGAATTGTAATAACCATACTGTCAGATCAGGACATATAAACCTACAGACGACTTACACTTGACTTGTAATAACCATACTGTCCGACCGGGACATATAAACCTTCACATGACTTACACTTGACTTGTAATAACCATACTATCAGATCAGGACATAAAAACCTTCACACGACTTACACTTGACTTGTAATAACCATACTGTCAGATCGGGACATATAAAGCTTCACACGACTTACACTTTACTTGTAATAACCATACTGTCAGATCAGGACATATAAACCTTCACATGACTTACACTTGACTTGTAATAACCATACTGTCAGATCAGGACATATAAACCTTCACACGACTTACACTTGACTTGTAATAACCATACTATCAGATCAGGACATATAAACCTTCACACGACTTACACTTGACTTGTAATAACCATACTGTCAGATCAGGACATATAAACCTTCACATGACCTACACTTGACTTGTAATAACCATACTGTCAGATCAGGACATAAAAACCTACAGACGACTTACACTTGACTTGTAATAACCATACTGTCCGATCTGGACATAAAAAACTTCACGTGACCTACACTTGACTTGTAATAACCATACTGTCAGATCAGGACATAAAACCCTTCACACGACTTACACTTGACTTGTAATAACCATACTGTCAGATCAGGACATATAAACCTTCACATCACCTATACTTGACTTGTAATAACCATACTGTCGGATCAGGACATATAAACCTTCACATGACTTACACTTGACTTGTAATAACCATACTGTCAGATCAGGACATATAAACCTTCACATGACTTACACTTGACTTATAATAACCATACTGTCAGATCAGGACATATAAACCTTCACCCGACTTACACTTGACTTGTAATAACCATACTGTCAGATCAGGACATATAAACCTTCACACGACTTACACTTGACTTATAATAACCATACTGTCAGATCAGGACATATAAACCTTCACATGACCTACACTTGACTTGTAATAACCATACTGTCGGATCAGGACACATAAACCTAAACACAACTTAAACTTGACTTGTAATAACCATACTATCAGATCAGGACATATAAACCTTCACACGACCTACACTTGACTTGTAATAACCATACTGTCAGATCAGGACATATAAAGCTTCACACGACTTACACTTGACTTGTAATAACCATACTATCAGATCAGGACACATACACCTTCACACGACTTAAACTTGACTTGTAATAACCATACTGTCAGATCAGGACATATAAACCTTCACACGACTTACACTTGACTTGTAATAACCATACTGTCAGATCAGGACATATAAACCTTCACATGACCTACACTTGACTTGTAATAACCATACTGTCAGATCAGGACATATAAACCTTCACACGACTTACACTTGACTTGTAATAACCATACTGTCAGATCAGGACATATAAACCTTCACACGACCTACACTTGACTTGTAATAACCATACTGTCAGATCAGGACATATAAACCTACAGACGACTTACACTTGACTTGTAATAACCATACTGTCAGATCGGGACATATAAACCTTCACATGACTTAAACTTGACTTTAATAACCATACTATCAGATCAGGACATAAAAACCTTCACACGACTTACACTTGACTTGTAATAACCATACTGTCAGATCAGGACATATAAACCTTCACACGACTTACACTTGACTTGTAATAACCATACTGTCAGATCGGGATATATAAACCTTCACATGACCTACACTTGACTTGTAATAACCATACTGTCAGATCAGGACATATAAACCTTCACACGACTTACACTTGACTTGTATAACCATACTGTCAGATCAGGACATATAAACCTTCACACGACCTACACTTGACTTGTAATAACCATACTGTCAGATCAGGACATACATATAAACCTTCACACGACTTACACTTGACTTGTAATAACCATACTGTCCGATCGGGACATATAAACATTCACACGACTTACACTTGACTTGTAATAACCATACTGTCAGATCCGGACATATAAACCTTCACACGACTTACATTTGACTTGTAATAACCATACTGTCAGATCCGGACATAGAAACCTTCACACGACTTACACTTGACTTGTAATAACCATACTGTCAGATCAGGACATATAAACCTTCACACGACTTACACTTGACTTGCAATAACCATACTGTCAGATCGGGATATATAAACCTTCACATGACCTACACTTGACTTGTAATAACCATACTGTCAGATCGGGAAATATAAACCTTCACATGACCTACACTTGACTTGTAATAACCATACTGTCAGATCAGGACACATAAACCTTCACATGACCTACACTTGACTTGTAATAACCATACTGTCAGATCAGGACATATAAACCTTCACAAGACTTAAACTTGACTTGTAATAACCATACTGTCAGATCAGGACATATAAACCTTCACACGACTTACACTTGACTTGTATAACCATACTGTCAGATCAGGACATATAAACCTTCACACGACCTACACTTGACTTGTAATAATCATACTGTCAGATCAGGACATATAAACCATCGCACGACTTACACGTGACTTTTAATAACCAAACTGTCAGATCACGACATATAAACCTTCACACGACTTACACTTGACTTGTAATAACCATACTGTCAGATCAGGACATAGAAACCTTCACGTGACTTACACTTGACTTGTAATAACCATACTGTCAGATCAGGAGATACAAACCTTCACATGACTTACACTTGACTTATAATAACCATACTATCAGATCAGGAGATACAAACCTTCACACGACTTACACTTGACTTGTAATAACCATACTGTCGGATCAGGACATATAAACCTTCACATGACCTACACTTGTCTTGTAATAACCATACTGTCAGATCAGGACATATAAACCTTCACATGACCTACATTTGACTTGTGATAACCATACTGTCGGATCAGGACACATAAACCTAAACACAACTTAAACTTGACTTGTAATAACCATACTGTCAGATCAGGACATATAAACCTTCACATGACCTACACTTGACTTGTAATAACCATACTGTCGGATCAGAACATATAAACCTTCACATGACTTAAACTTGACTTGTAATAACCATACTGTCAGATAAGGACATATAAACCTTCACACGACTTACACTTGACTTGTAATAACCATACTGTCAGATCAGGACATATAAACCTTCACACGACCTACACTTGACTTGTAATAACCATACTGTCAGATCAGGACATATAAACCTACAGACGACTTACACTTGACTTGTAATAACCATACTGTCCGATCGGGACATATAAACCTTCACATGACTTACACTTGACTTGTAATAACCATACTATCAGATCAGGACATAAAAACCTTCACACGACTTACACTAGACTTGTAATAACCATACTGTCAGATCGGGACATATAAACCTTCACATGACTTACACTTGACTTGTAATAACCATACTATCAGATCAGGACATAAAAACCTTCACACGACTTACACTTGACTTGTAATAACCATACTGTCGGATCAGGACATATAAACCTTCACATGACCTACACTTGACTTGTAATAATCATACTGTCAGATCAGGACATATAAACCTTCACATGACCGACACTTGACTTGTAATAACCATACTGTCGGATCAGGACATATAAACCTTCACATGACTTACACTTGACTTGTAAAAACCATACTGTCAGATCAGGACAAATAAACCTTCACATGACTTAAACTTGACTTGTAATAACCATACTGTCAAATCAGGACATATAAACCTTCACACGACTTACACTTGACTTGTAATAACCATACTGTCAGATCAGGACATATAAACCTTCCCACAACTTACACTTGTCATGTAATAACCATACTGTCAGATCAGGACATATAAACCTTCACATGACCTACACTTGAATTGTAATAACCATACTGTCAGATCAGGACATATAAACCTACAGACGACTTACACTTGACTTGTAATAACCATACTGTCCGACCGGGACATATAAACCTTCACATGACTTACACTTTACTTGTAATAACCATACTGTCAGATCAGGACATATAAACCTTCACATGACTTACACTTGACTTGTAATAACCATACTGTCGGATCAGGACATATAAACCTTCACACGACTTACACTTGACTTGTAATAACCATACTGTCAGATCAGGACATAAAAACCTTCACGTGACTTACACTTGACTTGTAATAACCATACTGTCAGATCAGGAGATACAAACCTTCACATGACTTACACTTGACTTGTAATAACCATACTATCAGATCAGGAGATACAAACCTTCACACGACTTACACTTGACTTGTAATAACCATACTGTCGGATCAGGACATATAAACCTTCACTTGACCTACACTTGTCTTGTAATAACCATACTGTCAGATCAGGACATATAAACCTTCACATGACCTACACTTGACTTGTGATAACCATACTGTCGGATCAGGACACATAAACCTAAACACAACTTAAACTTGACTTGTAATAACCATACTGTCAGATCAGGACATATAAACCTTCACATGACCTACACTTGACTTGTAATAACCATACTGTCGGATCAGGACATATAAACCTTCACATGACCTACACTTGACTTGTAATAATCATACTGTCAGATCGGGACATATAAACCTTCACATGACCGACACTTGACTTGTAATAACCATACTATCAGATCAGGACATATAAACCTTCACACGACCTACACTTGACTTGTAATAACCATACTGTCAGATCAGGACATATAAAGCTTCACACGACTTACACTTGACTTGTAATAACCATACTATCAGATCAGGACACATACACCTTCACACGACTTAAACTTGACTTGTAATAACCATACTGTCAGATCAGGACATATAAACCTTCACACGACTTACACTTGACTTGTAATAACCATACTGTCAGATCAGGACATATAAACCTTCACATGACCTACACTTGACTTGTAATAACCATACTGTCAGATCAGGACATATAAACCTTCACACGACTTACACTTGACTTGTAATAACCATACTGTCAGATCAGGACATATAAACCTTCACACGACCTACACTTAACTTGTAATAACCATACTGTCAGATCAGGACATATAAACCTACAGACGACTTACACTTGACTTGTAATAACCATACTGTCAGATCGGGACATATAAACCTTCACATGACTTAAACTTGACTTTAATAACCATACTATCAGATCAGGACATAAAAACCTTCACACGACTTACACTTGACTTGTAATAACCATACTGTCAGATCAGGACATATAAACCTTCACACGACTTACACTTGACTTGTAATAACCATACTGTCAGATCGGGATATATAAACCTTCACATGACCTACACTTGACTTGTAATAACCATACTGTCAGATCAGGACATACATATAAACCTTCACACGACTTACACTTGACTTGTAATAACCATACTGTCCGATCGGGACATATAAACATTCACACGACTTACACTTGACTTGTAATAACCATACTGTCAGATCCGGACATATAAACCTTCACACGACTTACATTTGACTTGTAATAACCATACTGTCAGATCCGGACATAGAAACCTTCACACGACTTACACTTGACTTGTAATAACCATACTGTCAGATCAGGACATATAAACCTTTACACGACTTACACTTGACTTGTAATAACCATACTGTCAGATCGGGATATATAAACCTTCACATGACCTACACTTGACTTGTAATAACCATACTATCAGATCAGGACACATACACCTTCACACGACTTAAACTTGACTTGTAATAACCATACTGTCAGATCAGGACATATAAACCTTCACACGACTTACACTTGACTTGTAATAACCATACTGTCAGATCAGGACATATAAACCTTCACATGACCTACACTTGACTTGTAATAACCATACTGTCAGATCAGGACATATAAACCTTCACACGACTTACACTTGACTTGTAATAACCATACTGTCAGATCAGGACATATAAACCTTCACACGACCTACACTTGACTTGTAATAACCATACTGTCAGATCAGGACATATAAACCTACAGACGACTTACACTTGACTTGTAATAACCATACTGTCAGATCGGGACATATAAACCTTCACATGACTTAAACTTGACTTTAATAACCATACTATCAGATCAGGACATAAAAACCTTCACACGACTTACACTTGACTTGTAATAACCATACTGTCAGATCAGGACATATAAACCTTCACACGACTTACACTTGACTTGTAATAACCATACTGTCAGATCGGGATATATAAACCTTCACATGACCTACACTTGACTTGTAATAACCATACTGTCAGATCAGGACATATAAACCTTCACACGACTTACACTTGACTTGTATAACCATACTGTCAGATCAGGACATATAAACCTTCACACGACCTACACTTGACTTGTAATAACCATACTGTCAGATCAGGACATACATATAAACCTTCACACGACTTACACTTGACTTGTAATAACCATACTGTCCGATCGGGACATATAAACATTCACACGACTTACACTTGACTTGTAATAACCATACTGTCAGATCCGGACATATAAACCTTCACACGACTTACATTTGACTTGTAATAACCATACTGTCAGATCCGGACATAGAAACCTTCACACGACTTACACTTGACTTGTAATAACCATACTGTCAGATCAGGACATATAAACCTTCACACGACTTACACTTGACTTGCAATAACCATACTGTCAGATCGGGATATATAAACCTTCACATGACCTACACTTGACTTGTAATAACCATACTGTCAGATCGGGAAATATAAACCTTCACATGACCTACACTTGACTTGTAATAACCATACTGTCAGATCAGGACACATAAACCTTCACATGACCTACACTTGACTTGTAATAACCATACTGTCAGATCAGGACATATAAACCTTCACAAGACTTAAACTTGACTTGTAATAACCATACTGTCAGATCAGGACATATAAACCTTCACACGACTTACACTTGACTTGTATAACCATACTGTCAGATCAGGACATATAAACCTTCACACGACCTACACTTGACTTGTAATAATCATACTGTCAGATCAGGACATATAAACCATCGCACGACTTACACGTGACTTTTAATAACCAAACTGTCAGATCACGACATATAAACCTTCACACGACTTACACTTGACTTGTAATAACCATACTGTCAGATCAGGACATAGAAACCTTCACGTGACTTACACTTGACTTGTAATAACCATACTGTCAGATCAGGAGATACAAACCTTCACATGACTTACACTTGACTTATAATAACCATACTATCAGATCAGGAGATACAAACCTTCACACGACTTACACTTGACTTGTAATAACCATACTGTCGGATCAGGACATATAAACCTTCACATGACCTACACTTGTCTTGTAATAACCATACTGTCAGATCAGGACATATAAACCTTCACATGACCTACATTTGACTTGTGATAACCATACTGTCGGATCAGGACACATAAACCTAAACACAACTTAAACTTGACTTGTAATAACCATACTGTCAGATCAGGACATATAAACCTTCACATGACCTACACTTGACTTGTAATAACCATACTGTCGGATCAGAACATATAAACCTTCACATGACTTAAACTTGACTTGTAATAACCATACTGTCAGATAAGGACATATAAACCTTCACACGACTTACACTTGACTTGTAATAACCATACTGTCAGATCAGGACATATAAACCTTCACACGACCTACACTTGACTTGTAATAACCATACTGTCAGATCAGGACATATAAACCTACAGACGACTTACACTTGACTTGTAATAACCATACTGTCCGATCGGGACATATAAACCTTCACATGACTTACACTTGACTTGTAATAACCATACTATCAGATCAGGACATAAAAACCTTCACACGACTTACACTAGACTTGTAATAACCATACTGTCAGATCGGGACATATAAACCTTCACATGACTTACACTTGACTTGTAATAACCATACTATCAGATCAGGACATAAAAACCTTCACACGACTTACACTTGACTTGTAATAACCATACTGTCGGATCAGGACATATAAACCTTCACATGACCTACACTTGACTTGTAATAATCATACTGTCAGATCAGGACATATAAACCTTCACATGACCGACACTTGACTTGTAATAACCATACTGTCGGATCAGGACATATAAACCTTCACATGACTTACACTTGACTTGTAAAAACCATACTGTCAGATCAGGACAAATAAACCTTCACATGACTTAAACTTGACTTGTAATAACCATACTGTCAAATCAGGACATATAAACCTTCACACGACTTACACTTGACTTGTAATAACCATACTGTCAGATCAGGACATATAAACCTTCCCACAACTTACACTTGTCATGTAATAACCATACTGTCAGATCAGGACATATAAACCTTCACATGACCTACACTTGAATTGTAATAACCATACTGTCAGATCAGGACATATAAACCTACAGACGACTTACACTTGACTTGTAATAACCATACTGTCCGACCGGGACATATAAACCTTCACATGACTTACACTTTACTTGTAATAACCATACTGTCAGATCAGGACATATAAACCTTCACATGACTTACACTTGACTTGTAATAACCATACTGTCGGATCAGGACATATAAACCTTCACACGACTTACACTTGACTTGTAATAACCATACTGTCAGATCAGGACATAAAAACCTTCACGTGACTTACACTTGACTTGTAATAACCATACTGTCAGATCAGGAGATACAAACCTTCACATGACTTACACTTGACTTGTAATAACCATACTATCAGATCAGGAGATACAAACCTTCACACGACTTACACTTGACTTGTAATAACCATACTGTCGGATCAGGACATATAAACCTTCACTTGACCTACACTTGTCTTGTAATAACCATACTGTCAGATCAGGACATATAAACCTTCACATGACCTACACTTGACTTGTGATAACCATACTGTCGGATCAGGACACATAAACCTAAACACAACTTAAACTTGACTTGTAATAACCATACTGTCAGATCAGGACATATAAACCTTCACATGACCTACACTTGACTTGTAATAACCATACTGTCGGATCAGGACATATAAACCTTCACATGACCTACACTTGACTTGTAATAATCATACTGTCAGATCGGGACATATAAACCTTCACATGACCGACACTTGACTTGTAATAACCATACTATCAGATCAGGACATATAAACCTTCACACGACCTACACTTGACTTGTAATAACCATACTGTCAGATCAGGACATATAAAGCTTCACACGACTTACACTTGACTTGTAATAACCATACTATCAGATCAGGACACATACACCTTCACACGACTTAAACTTGACTTGTAATAACCATACTGTCAGATCAGGACATATAAACCTTCACACGACTTACACTTGACTTGTAATAACCATACTGTCAGATCAGGACATATAAACCTTCACATGACCTACACTTGACTTGTAATAACCATACTGTCAGATCAGGACATATAAACCTTCACACGACTTACACTTGACTTGTAATAACCATACTGTCAGATCAGGACATATAAACCTTCACACGACCTACACTTAACTTGTAATAACCATACTGTCAGATCAGGACATATAAACCTACAGACGACTTACACTTGACTTGTAATAACCATACTGTCAGATCGGGACATATAAACCTTCACATGACTTAAACTTGACTTTAATAACCATACTATCAGATCAGGACATAAAAACCTTCACACGACTTACACTTGACTTGTAATAACCATACTGTCAGATCAGGACATATAAACCTTCACACGACTTACACTTGACTTGTAATAACCATACTGTCAGATCGGGATATATAAACCTTCACATGACCTACACTTGACTTGTAATAACCATACTGTCAGATCAGGACATACATATAAACCTTCACACGACTTACACTTGACTTGTAATAACCATACTGTCCGATCGGGACATATAAACATTCACACGACTTACACTTGACTTGTAATAACCATACTGTCAGATCCGGACATATAAACCTTCACACGACTTACATTTGACTTGTAATAACCATACTGTCAGATCCGGACATAGAAACCTTCACACGACTTACACTTGACTTGTAATAACCATACTGTCAGATCAGGACATATAAACCTTTACACGACTTACACTTGACTTGTAATAACCATACTGTCAGATCGGGATATATAAACCTTCACATGACCTACACTTGACTTGTAATAACCATACTATCAGATCAGGACACATACACCTTCACACGACTTAAACTTGACTTGTAATAACCATACTGTCAGATCAGGACATATAAACCTTCACACGACTTACACTTGACTTGTAATAACCATACTGTCAGATCAGGACATATAAACCTTCACATGACCTACACTTGACTTGTAATAACCATACTGTCAGATCAGGACATATAAACCTTCACACGACTTACACTTGACTTGTAATAACCATACTGTCAGATCAGGACATATAAACCTTCACACGACCTACACTTGACTTGTAATAACCATACTGTCAGATCAGGACATATAAACCTACAGACGACTTACACTTGACTTGTAATAACCATACTGTCAGATCGGGACATATAAACCTTCACATGACTTAAACTTGACTTTAATAACCATACTATCAGATCAGGACATAAAAACCTTCACACGACTTACACTTGACTTGTAATAACCATACTGTCAGATCAGGACATATAAACCTTCACACGACTTACACTTGACTTGTAATAACCATACTGTCAGATCGGGATATATAAACCTTCACATGACCTACACTTGACTTGTAATAACCATACTGTCAGATCAGGACATATAAACCTTCACACGACTTACACTTGACTTGTATAACCATACTGTCAGATCAGGACATATAAACCTTCACACGACCTACACTTGACTTGTAATAACCATACTGTCAGATCAGGACATACATATAAACCTTCACACGACTTACACTTGACTTGTAATAACCATACTGTCCGATCGGGACATATAAACATTCACACGACTTACACTTGACTTGTAATAACCATACTGTCAGATCCGGACATATAAACCTTCACACGACTTACATTTGACTTGTAATAACCATACTGTCAGATCCGGACATAGAAACCTTCACACGACTTACACTTGACTTGTAATAACCATACTGTCAGATCAGGACATATAAACCTTCACACGACTTACACTTGACTTGCAATAACCATACTGTCAGATCGGGATATATAAACCTTCACATGACCTACACTTGACTTGTAATAACCATACTGTCAGATCGGGAAATATAAACCTTCACATGACCTACACTTGACTTGTAATAACCATACTGTCAGATCAGGACACATAAACCTTCACATGACCTACACTTGACTTGTAATAACCATACTGTCAGATCAGGACATATAAACCTTCACAAGACTTAAACTTGACTTGTAATAACCATACTGTCAGATCAGGACATATAAACCTTCACACGACTTACACTTGACTTGTATAACCATACTGTCAGATCAGGACATATAAACCTTCACACGACCTACACTTGACTTGTAATAATCATACTGTCAGATCAGGACATATAAACCATCGCACGACTTACACGTGACTTTTAATAACCAAACTGTCAGATCACGACATATAAACCTTCACACGACTTACACTTGACTTGTAATAACCATACTGTCAGATCAGGACATAGAAACCTTCACGTGACTTACACTTGACTTGTAATAACCATACTGTCAGATCAGGAGATACAAACCTTCACATGACTTACACTTGACTTATAATAACCATACTATCAGATCAGGAGATACAAACCTTCACACGACTTACACTTGACTTGTAATAACCATACTGTCGGATCAGGACATATAAACCTTCACATGACCTACACTTGTCTTGTAATAACCATACTGTCAGATCAGGACATATAAACCTTCACATGACCTACATTTGACTTGTGATAACCATACTGTCGGATCAGGACACATAAACCTAAACACAACTTAAACTTGACTTGTAATAACCATACTGTCAGATCAGGACATATAAACCTTCACATGACCTACACTTGACTTGTAATAACCATACTGTCGGATCAGAACATATAAACCTTCACATGACTTAAACTTGACTTGTAATAACCATACTGTCAGATAAGGACATATAAACCTTCACACGACTTACACTTGACTTGTAATAACCATACTGTCAGATCAGGACATATAAACCTTCACACGACCTACACTTGACTTGTAATAACCATACTGTCAGATCAGGACATATAAACCTACAGACGACTTACACTTGACTTGTAATAACCATACTGTCCGATCGGGACATATAAACCTTCACATGACTTACACTTGACTTGTAATAACCATACTATCAGATCAGGACATAAAAACCTTCACACGACTTACACTAGACTTGTAATAACCATACTGTCAGATCGGGACATATAAACCTTCACATGACTTACACTTGACTTGTAATAACCATACTATCAGATCAGGACATAAAAACCTTCACACGACTTACACTTGACTTGTAATAACCATACTGTCGGATCAGGACATATAAACCTTCACATGACCTACACTTGACTTGTAATAATCATACTGTCAGATCAGGACATATAAACCTTCACATGACCGACACTTGACTTGTAATAACCATACTGTCGGATCAGGACATATAAACCTTCACATGACTTACACTTGACTTGTAAAAACCATACTGTCAGATCAGGACAAATAAACCTTCACATGACTTAAACTTGACTTGTAATAACCATACTGTCAAATCAGGACATATAAACCTTCACACGACTTACACTTGACTTGTAATAACCATACTGTCAGATCAGGACATATAAACCTTCCCACAACTTACACTTGTCATGTAATAACCATACTGTCAGATCAGGACATATAAACCTTCACATGACCTACACTTGAATTGTAATAACCATACTGTCAGATCAGGACATATAAACCTACAGACGACTTACACTTGACTTGTAATAACCATACTGTCCGACCGGGACATATAAACCTTCACATGACTTACACTTTACTTGTAATAACCATACTGTCAGATCAGGACATATAAACCTTCACATGACTTACACTTGACTTGTAATAACCATACTGTCGGATCAGGACATATAAACCTTCACACGACTTACACTTGACTTGTAATAACCATACTGTCAGATCAGGACATAAAAACCTTCACGTGACTTACACTTGACTTGTAATAACCATACTGTCAGATCAGGAGATACAAACCTTCACATGACTTACACTTGACTTGTAATAACCATACTATCAGATCAGGAGATACAAACCTTCACACGACTTACACTTGACTTGTAATAACCATACTGTCGGATCAGGACATATAAACCTTCACTTGACCTACACTTGTCTTGTAATAACCATACTGTCAGATCAGGACATATAAACCTTCACATGACCTACACTTGACTTGTGATAACCATACTGTCGGATCAGGACACATAAACCTAAACACAACTTAAACTTGACTTGTAATAACCATACTGTCAGATCAGGACATATAAACCTTCACATGACCTACACTTGACTTGTAATAACCATACTGTCGGATCAGGACATATAAACCTTCACATGACCTACACTTGACTTGTAATAATCATACTGTCAGATCGGGACATATAAACCTTCACATGACCGACACTTGACTTGTAATAACCATACTATCAGATCAGGACATATAAACCTTCACACGACCTACACTTGACTTGTAATAACCATACTGTCAGATCAGGACATATAAAGCTTCACACGACTTACACTTGACTTGTAATAACCATACTATCAGATCAGGACACATACACCTTCACACGACTTAAACTTGACTTGTAATAACCATACTGTCAGATCAGGACATATAAACCTTCACACGACTTACACTTGACTTGTAATAACCATACTGTCAGATCAGGACATATAAACCTTCACATGACCTACACTTGACTTGTAATAACCATACTGTCAGATCAGGACATATAAACCTTCACACGACTTACACTTGACTTGTAATAACCATACTGTCAGATCAGGACATATAAACCTTCACACGACCTACACTTAACTTGTAATAACCATACTGTCAGATCAGGACATATAAACCTACAGACGACTTACACTTGACTTGTAATAACCATACTGTCAGATCGGGACATATAAACCTTCACATGACTTAAACTTGACTTTAATAACCATACTATCAGATCAGGACATAAAAACCTTCACACGACTTACACTTGACTTGTAATAACCATACTGTCAGATCAGGACATATAAACCTTCACACGACTTACACTTGACTTGTAATAACCATACTGTCAGATCGGGATATATAAACCTTCACATGACCTACACTTGACTTGTAATAACCATACTGTCAGATCAGGACATACATATAAACCTTCACACGACTTACACTTGACTTGTAATAACCATACTGTCCGATCGGGACATATAAACATTCACACGACTTACACTTGACTTGTAATAACCATACTGTCAGATCCGGACATATAAACCTTCACACGACTTACATTTGACTTGTAATAACCATACTGTCAGATCCGGACATAGAAACCTTCACACGACTTACACTTGACTTGTAATAACCATACTGTCAGATCAGGACATATAAACCTTTACACGACTTACACTTGACTTGTAATAACCATACTGTCAGATCGGGATATATAAACCTTCACATGACCTACACTTGACTTGTAATAACCATACTGTCAGATCGGGAAATATAAACCTTCACATGACCTACACTTGACTTGTAATAACCATACTGTCAGATCAGGACACATAAACCTTCACATGACCTACACTTGACTTGTAATAACCATACTGTCAGATCAGGACATATAAACCTTCACAAGACTTAAACTTGACTTGTAATAACCATACTGTCAGATCAGGACATATAAACCTTCACACGACTTACACTTGATTTGTAATAACCATACTGTCAGATCAGGACATATAAACCTTCACACGACTTACACTTGACTTGTATAACCATACTGTCAGATCAGGACATATAAACCTTCACACGACCTACACTTGACTTGTAATAATCATACTGTCAGATCAGGACATATAAACCATCGCACGACTTACACGTGACTTTTAATAACCATACTGTCAGATCACGACATATAAACCTTCACACGACTTACACTTGACTTGTAATAACCATACTGTCAGATCAGGACATATAAACCTTCACGTGACTTACACTTGACTTGTAATAACCATACTGTCAGATCAGGAGATACAAACCTTCACATGACTTACACTTGACTTATAATAACCATACTATCAGATCAGGAGATACAAACCTTCACACGACTTACACTTGACTTGTAATAACCATACTGTCGGATCAGGACATATAAACCTTCACATGACCTACACTTGTCTTGTAATAACCATACTGTCAGATCAGGACATATAAACCTTCACATGACCTACACTTGACTTGTGATAACCATACTGTCGGATCAGGACACATAAACCTAAACACAACTTAAACTTGACTTGTAATAACCATACTGTCAGATCAGGACATATAAACCTTCACATGACCTACACTTGACTTGTAATAACCATACTGTCGGATCAGAACATATAAACCTTCACATGACTTAAACTTGACTTGTAATAACCATACTGTCAGATAAGGACATATAAACCTTCACACGACTTACACTTGACTTGTAATAACCATACTGTCAGATCAGGACATATAAACCTTCACACGACCTACACTTGACTTGTAATAACCATACTGTCAGATCAGGATATATAAACCTACAGATGACTTACACTTGACTTGTAATAACCATACTGTCCGATCGGGACATATAAACCTTCACATGACTTACACTTGACTTGTAATAACCATACTATCAGATCAGGACATAAAAACCTTCACACGACTTACACTTGACTTGTAATAACCATACTGTCAGATCGGGACATATAAACCTTCACATGACTTACACTTGACTTGTAATAACCATACTATCAGATCAGGACATAAAAACCTTCACACGACTTACACTTGACTTGTAATAACCATACTGTCGGATCAGGACATATAAACCTTCACATGACCTACACTTGACTTGTATAAATCATACTGTCAGATCAGGACATATAAACCTTCACATGACCGACACTTGACTTGTAATAACCATACTGTCGGATCAGGACATATAAACCTTCACATGACTTACACTTGACTTGTAAAAACCATACTGTCAGATCAGGACATATAAACCTTCAAATGACCGACACTTGACTTGTAATAACCATACTATCGGATCAGGACATATAAACCTTCACATGACTTAAATTTGACTTGTAATAACCATACTGTCAAATCAGGACATATAAACCTTCACACGACTTACACTTGACTTGTAATAACCATACTGTCAGATCAGGACATATAAACCTTCCCACAACTTACACTTGTCATGTAATAACCATACTGTCAGATCAGGACATATAAACCTTCACATGACCTACACTTGAATTGTAATAACCATACTGTCAGATCAGGACATATAAACCTACAGACGACTTACACTTGACTTGTAATAACCATACTGTCCGACCGGGACATATAAACCTTCACATGACTTACACTTGACTTGTAATAACCATACTATCAGATCAGGACATAAAAACCTTCACACGACTTACACTTGACTTGTAATAACCATACTGTCAGATCGGGACATATAAAGCTTCACACGACTTACACTTTACTTGTAATAACCATACTGTCAGATCAGGACATATAAACCTTCACATGACTTACACTTGACTTGTAATAACCATACTGTCAGATCAGGACATATAAACCTTCACACGACTTACACTTGACTTGTAATAACCATACTATCAGATCAGGACATATAAACCTTCACACGACTTACACTTGACTTGTAATAACCATACTGTCAGATCAGGACATATAAACCTTCACATGACCTACACTTGACTTGTAATAACCATACTGTCAGATCAGGACATAAAAACCTACAGACGACTTACACTTGACTTGTAATAACCATACTGTCCGATCTGGACATAAAAAACTTCACGTGACCTACACTTGACTTGTAATAACCATACTGTCAGATCAGGACATAAAACCCTTCACACGACTTACACTTGACTTGTAATAACCATACTGTCAGATCAGGACATATAAACCTTCACATCACCTACACTTGACTTGTAATAACCATACTGTCGGATCAGGACATATAAACCTTCACATGACTTACACTTGACTTGTAATAACCATACTGTCAGATCAGGACATATAAACCTTCACATGACTTACACTTGACTTATAATAACCATACTGTCAGATCAGGACATATAAACCTTCACCCGACTTACACTTGACTTGTAATAACCATACTGTCAGATCAGGACATATAAACCTTCACACGACTTACACTTGACTTATAATAACCATACTGTCAGATCAGGACATATAAACCTTCACATGACCTACACTTGACTTGTAATAACCATACTGTCGGATCAGGACACATAAACCTAAACACAACTTAAACTTGACTTGTAATAACCATACGGTCAGATCAGGACATATAAACCTTCACACGACCTACACTTGACTTGTAATAACCATACTGTCAGATCAGGACATACATATAAACCTTCACACGACTTACACTTGACTTGTAATAACCATACTGTCCGATCGGGACATATAAACATTCACACGACTTACACTTGACTTGTAATAACCATACTGTCAGATCCGGACATATAAACCTTCACACGACTTACATTTGACTTGTAATAACCATACTGTCAGATCCGGACATAGAAACCTTCACACGACTTACACTTGACTTGTAATAACCATACTGTCAGATCAGGACATATAAACCTTCACACGACTTACACTTGACTTGTAATAACCATACTGTCAGATCGGGATAAATAAACCTTCACATGACCTACACTTGACTTCTAATAACCATACTGTCAGATCGGGAAATATAAACCTTCACATGACCTACACTTGACTTGAAATAACCATACTGTCAGAACAGGACACATAAACCTTCACATGACCTACACTTGATTTGTAATAACCATACTGTCAGATCAGGACATATAAACCTTCACAAGACTTAAACTTGACTTGTAATAACCATACTGTCAGATCAGGACATATAAACCTTCACACGACTTACACTTGATTTGTAATAACCATACTGTCAGATCAGGACATATAAACCTTCACACGACTTACACTTGACTTGTATAACCATACTGTCAGATCAGGACATATAAACCTTCACACGACCTACACTTGACTTGTAATAATCATACTGTCAGATCAGGACATATAAACCATCGCACGACTTACACGTGACTTTTAATAACCATACTGTCAGATCACGACATATAAACCTTCACACGACTTACACTTGACTTGTAATAACCATACTGTCAGATCAGGACATATAAACCTTCACGTGACTTACACTTGACTTGTAATAACCATACTGTCAGATCAGGAGATACAAACCTTCACATGACTTACACTTGACTTATAATAACCATACTATCAGATCAGGAGATACAAACCTTCACACGACTTACACTTGACTTGTAATAACCATACTGTCGGATCAGGACATATAAACCTTCACATGACCTACACTTGTCTTGTAATAACCATACTGTCAGATCAGGACATATAAACCTTCACATGACCTACACTTGACTTGTGATAACCATACTGTCGGATCAGGACACATAAACCTAAACACAACTTAAACTTGACTTGTAATAACCATACTGTCAGATCAAGACATATAAACCTTCACATGACCTACACTTGACTTGTAATAACCATACTGTCGGATCAGAACATATAAACCTTCACATGACTTAAACTTGACTTGTAATAACCATACTGTCAGATAAGGACATATAAACCTTCACACGACTTACACTTGACTTGTAATAACCATACTGTCAGATCAGGACATATAAACCTTCACACGACCTACACTTGACTTGTAATAACCATACTGTCAGATCAGGATATATAAACCTACAGACGACTTACACTTGACTTGTAATAACCATACTGTCCGATCGGGAAATATAAACCTTCACATGACTTACACTTGACTTGTAATAACCATACTATCAGATCAGGACATAGAAACCTTCACACGACTTACACTAGACTTGTAATAACCCTACGGTCAGATCGGGACATATAAACCTTCACATGACTTACACTTGACTTGTAATAACCATACTATCAGATCAGGACATAAAAACCTTCACACGACTTACACTTGACTTGTAATAACCATACTGTCGGATCAGGACATATAAACCTTCACATGACCTACACTTGACTTGTATAAATCATACTGTCAGATCAGGACATATAAACCTTCACATGACCGACACTTGACTTGTAATAACCATACTGTCGGATCAGGACATATAAACCTTCACATGACTTACACTTGACTTGTAAAAACCATACTGTCAGATCAGGACAAATAAACCTTCACATGACTTAAACTTGACTTGTAATAACCATACTGTCAAATCAGGACATATAAACCTTCACACGACTTACACTTGACTTGTAATAACCATACTGTCAGATCAGGACATATAAACCTTCCCACAACTTACACTTGTCATGTAATAACCATACTGTCAGATCAGGACATATAAACCTTCACATGACCTACACTTGAATTGTAATAACCATACTGTCAGATCAGGACATATAAACCTACAGACGACTTACACTTGACTTGTAATAACCATACTGTCCGACCGGGACATATAAACCTTCACATGACTTACACTTGACTTGTAATAACCATACTATCAGATCAGGACATAAAAACCTTCACACGACTTACACTTGACTTGCAATAACCATACTGTCAGATCGGGACATATAAAGCTTCACACGACTTACACTTTACTTGTAATAACCATACTGTCAGATCAGGACATATAAACCTTCACATGACTTACACTTGACTTGTAATAACCATACTGTCAGATCAGGACATATAAACCTTCACACGACTTACACTTGACTTGTAATAACCATACTATCAGATCAGGACATATAAACCTTCACACGACTTACACTTGACTTGTAATAACCATACTGTCAGATCAGGACATATAAACCTTCACATGACCTACACTTGACTTGTAATAACCATACTGTCAGATCAGGACATAAAAACCTACAGACGACTTACACTTGACTTGTAATAACCATACTGTCCGATCTGGACATATAAACCTTCACATGACTTACACTTGACTTGTAATAACCATACTGTCAGATCAGGACATATAAACCTTCACACGACTTACACTTGACTTGTAATAACTATACTGTCAGATCAGGACATATAAACCTTCACACGACTTACACTTGACTTGTAATAACCATACTGTCAGATCATGACATATAAACCTTCACACGACTTACACTTGACTTGTAATAACCATACTGTCAGATCGGGACATACAAACCTTCACACGACTTACACTTGACTTGTAATAACCATACTGTCAGATCAGGACATAAAAAACTTCACGTGACCTACACTTGACTTGTAATAACCATACTGTCAGATCAGGACATAAAACCCTTCACACGACTTACACTTGACTTGTAATAACCATACTGTCAGATCAGGACATATAAACCTTCACATCACCTACACTTGACTTGTAATAACCATACTGTCGGATCAGGACATATAAACCTTCACATGACTTAAACTTGACTTGTAATAACCATACTGTCAGATAAGGACATATAAACCTTCACACGACTTACACTTGACTTGTAATAACCATACTGTCAGATCAGGACATATAAACCTTCACACGACCTACACTTGACTTGTAATAACCATACTGTCAGATCAGGATATATAAACCTACAGACGACTTACACTTGACTTGTAATAACCATACTGTCCGATCGGGAAATATAAACCTTCACATGACTTACACTTGACTTGTAATAACCATACTATCAGATCAGGACATAGAAACCTTCACACGACTTACACTAGACTTGTAATAACCATACGGTCAGATCGGGACATATAAACCTTCACATGACTTACACTTGACTTGTAATAACCATACTATCAGATCAGGACATAAAAACCTTCACACGACTTACACTTGACTTGTAATAACCATACTGTCGGATCAGGACATATAAACCTTCACATGACCTACACTTGACTTGTATAAATCATACTGTCAGATCAGGACATATAAACCTTCACATGACCGACACTTGACTTGTAATAACCATACTGTCGGATCAGGACATATAAACCTTCACATGACTTACACTTGACTTGTAAAAACCATACTGTCAGATCAGGACAAATAAACCTTCACATGACTTAAACTTGACTTGTAATAACCATACTGTCAAATCAGGACATATAAACCTTCACACGACTTACACTTGACTTGTAATAACCATACTGTCAGATCAGGACATATAAACCTTCCCACAACTTACACTTGTCATGTAATAACCATACTGTCAGATCAGGACATATAAACCTTCACATGACCTACACTTGAATTGTAATAACCATACTGTCAGATCAGGACATATAAACCTACAGACGACTTACACTTGACTTGTAATAACCATACTGTCCGACCGGGACATATAAACCTTCACATGACTTACACTTGACTTGTAATAACCATACTATCAGATCAGGACATAAAAACCTTCACACGACTTACACTTGACTTGCAATAACCATACTGTCAGATCGGGACATATAAAGCTTCACACGACTTACACTTTACTTGTAATAACCATACTGTCAGATCAGGACATATAAACCTTCACATGACTTACACTTGACTTGTAATAACCATACTGTCAGATCAGGACATATAAACCTTCACATGACTTACACTTGACTTGTAATAACCATACTATCAGATCAGGACATATAAACCTTCACACGACTTACACTTGACTTGTAATAACCATACTGTCAGATCAGGACATATAAACCTTCACATGACCTACACTTGACTTGTAATAACCATACTGTCAGATCAGGACATAAAAACCTACAGACGACTTACACTTGACTTGTAATAACCATACTGTCCGATCTGGACATATAAACCTTCACATGACTTACACTTGACTTGTAATAACCATACTGTCAGATCAGGACATATAAACCTTCACACGACTTACACTTGACTTGTAATAACTATACTGTCAGATCAGGACATATAAACCTTCACACGACTTACACTTGACTTGTAATAACCATACTGTCAGATCATGACATATAAACCTTCACACGACTTACACTTGACTTGTAATAACCATACTGTCAGATCGGGACATACAAACCTTCACACGACTTACACTTGACTTGTAATAACCATACTGTCAGATCAGGACATAAAAAACTTCACGTGACCTACACTTGACTTGTAATAACCATACTGTCAGATCAGGACATAAAACCCTTCACACGACTTACACTTGACTTGTAATAACCATACTGTCAGATCAGGACATATAAACCTTCACATCACCTACACTTGACTTGTAATAACCATACTGTCGGATCAGGACATATAAACCTTCACATGACTTACACTTGACTTGTAATAACCATACTGTCAGATCAGGACATATAAACCTTCACATGACTTACACTTGACTTATAATAACCATACTGTCAGATCAGGACATATAAACCTTCACATGACCTACACTTGACTTGTAATAACCACACTTACAGATCAGGACATATAAACCTTCACACAACTTACACTTGACTTGTAATAACCATACTGTCCGATCGGGACATATAAACCTTCACATGACTTACACTTGACTTGTAATAACCATACTGTCAGATCAGGACATATAACCCTTCACACGACTTAAACTTGACTTGTAATAACCATACTGTCAGATCAGGACATATAAACCTTCACATCACCTAAATATGACTTGTAATAACCATACTGTCGGATCAGGACATATAAACCTTCACCCGACTTACACTTGACTTGTAATAACCATACTGTCAGATCAGGACATATAAACCTTCACACGACTTACACTTGACTTATAATAACCATACTGTCAGATCAGGACATATAAACCTTCACATGACCTACACTTGACTTGTAATAACCATACTGTCAGATCAGGACATATAAACCTTCACACGACTTACACTTGACTTGTAATAACCATACTGTCCGATCGGGACATATAAACATTCACATGACCTACACTTGACTTGTAATAACCATACTATCAGATCAGGACATATAAACCTTCACACGACTTACACTTGACTTGTAATAACCGTACTGTCAGATCGGGACATATAAACCTTCACACGACTTACACTTGACTTGTAATAACCATACTGTCAGATCAGGACATACAAACCTTCACACGACTTACACTTGACTTGTAATAACCATACTGTCAGATGAGGACATAAAAAACTTCACGTGACCTACACTTGACTTGTAATAACCATACTGTCAGATCAGGACATATAACCCTTCACACGACTTACACTTGACTTGTAATAACCATACTGTCAGATCAGGACATATAAAACCTTCACATCACCTACACTTGACTTGTAATAACCATACTGTCGGATCAGGACATATAAACCTTCACATGACTTACACTTGACTTGTAATAACCATACTGTCAGATCAGGACATATAAACCTTCACATGACTTACACTTGACTTATAATAACCATACTGTCAGATCAGGACATATAAACCTTCACATGACCTACACTTGACTTGTAATAACCACACTTACAGATCAGGACATATAAACCTTCACACAACTTATACTTGACTTGTAATAACCATACTGTCCGATCGGGACATATAAACCTTCACATGACTTACACTTGACTTGTAATAACCATACTGTCAGATCAGGAGATACAAACCTTCACATGACTTACACTTGACTTATAATAACCATACTATCAGATCAGGAGATACAAACCTTCACACGACTTACACTTGACTTGTAATAACCATACTGTCGGATCAGGACATATAAACCTTCACATGACCTACACTTGTCTTGTAATAACCATACTGTCAGATCAGGACATATAAACCTTCACATGACCTACACTTGACTTGTGATAACCATACTGTCGGATCAGGACACATAAACCTAAACACAACTTAAACTTGACTTGTAATAACCATACTGTCAGATCAGGACATATAAACCTTCACATGACCTACACTTGACTTGTAATAACCATACTGTCGGATCAGAACATATAAACCTTCACATGACTTAAACTTGACTTGTAATAACCATACTGTCAGATAAGGACATATAAACCTTCACACGACTTACACTTGACTTGTAATAACCATACTGTCAGATCAGGACATATAAACCTTCACACGACCTACACTTGACTTGTAATAACCATACTGTCAGATCAGGATATATAAACCTACAGATGACTTACACTTGACTTGTAATAACCATACTGTCCGATCGGGACATATAAACCTTCACATGACTTACACTTGACTTGTAATAACCATACTATCAGATCAGGACATAAAAACCTTCACACGACTTACACTTGACTTGTAATAACCATACTGTCAGATCGGGACATATAAACCTTCACATGACTTACACTTGACTTGTAATAACCATACTATCAGATCAGGACATAAAAACCTTCACACGACTTACACTTGACTTGTAATAACCATACTGTCGGATCAGGACATATAAACCTTCACATGACCTACACTTGACTTGTATAAATCATACTGTCAGATCAGGACATATAAACCTTCACATGACCGACACTTGACTTGTAATAACCATACTGTCGGATCAGGACATATAAACCTTCACATGACTTACACTTGACTTGTAAAAACCATACTGTCAGATCAGGACATATAAACCTTCAAATGACCGACACTTGACTTGTAATAACCATACTATCGGATCAGGACATATAAACCTTCACATGACTTAAATTTGACTTGTAATAACCATACTGTCAAATCAGGACATATAAACCTTCACACGACTTACACTTGACTTGTAATAACCATACTGTCAGATCAGGACATATAAACCTTCCCACAACTTACACTTGTCATGTAATAACCATACTGTCAGATCAGGACATATAAACCTTCACATGACCTACACTTGAATTGTAATAACCATACTGTCAGATCAGGACATATAAACCTACAGACGACTTACACTTGACTTGTAATAACCATACTGTCCGACCGGGACATATAAACCTTCACATGACTTACACTTGACTTGTAATAACCATACTATCAGATCAGGACATAAAAACCTTCACACGACTTACACTTGACTTGTAATAACCATACTGTCAGATCGGGACATATAAAGCTTCACACGACTTACACTTTACTTGTAATAACCATACTGTCAGATCAGGACATATAAACCTTCACATGACTTACACTTGACTTGTAATAACCATACTGTCAGATCAGGACATATAAACCTTCACACGACTTACACTTGACTTGTAATAACCATACTATCAGATCAGGACATATAAACCTTCACACGACTTACACTTGACTTGTAATAACCATACTGTCAGATCAGGACATATAAACCTTCACATGACCTACACTTGACTTGTAATAACCATACTGTCAGATCAGGACATAAAAACCTACAGACGACTTACACTTGACTTGTAATAACCATACTGTCCGATCTGGACATATAAACCTTCACATGACTTACACTTGACTTGTAATAACCATACTGTCAGATCAGGACATATAAACCTTCACACGACTTACACTTGACTTGTAATAACTATACTGTCAGATCAGGACATATAAACCTTCACACGACTTACACTTGACTTGTAATAACCATACTGTCAGATCATGACATATAAACCTTCACACGACTTACACTTGACTTGTAATAACCATACTGTCAGATCGGGACATACAAACCTTCACACGACTTACACTTGTCATGTAATAACCATACTGTCAGATCAGGACATATAAACCTTCACATGACCTACACTTGAATTGTAATAACCATACTGTCAGATCAGGACATATAAACCTACAGACGACTTACACTTGACTTGTAATAACCATACTGTCCGACCGGGACATATAAACCTTCACATGACTTACACTTGACTTGTAATAACCATACTATCAGATCAGGACATAAAAACCTTCACACGACTTACACTTGACTTGTAATAACCATACTGTCAGATCGGGACATATAAAGCTTCACACGACTTACACTTTACTTGTAATAACCATACTGTCAGATCAGGACATATAAACCTTCACATGACTTACACTTGACTTGTAATAACCATACTGTCAGATCAGGACATATAAACCTTCACACGACTTACACTTGACTTGTAATAACCATACTATCAGATCAGGACATATAAACCTTCACACGACTTACACTTGACTTGTAATAACCATACTGTCAGATCAGGACATATAAACCTTCACATGACCTACACTTGACTTGTAATAACCATACTGTCAGATCAGGACATAAAAACCTACAGACGACTTACACTTGACTTGTAATAACCATACTGTCCGATCTGGACATATAAACCTTCACATGACTTACACTTGACTTGTAATAACCATACTGTCAGATCAGGACATATAAACCTTCACACGACTTACACTTGACTTGTAATAACTATACTGTCAGATCAGGACATATAAACCTTCACACGACTTACACTTGACTTGTAATAACCATACTGTCAGATCATGACATATAAACCTTCACACGACTTACACTTGACTTGTAATAACCATACTGTCAGATCGGGACATACAAACCTTCACACGACTTACACTTGACTTGTAATAACCATACTGTCAGATCAGGACATAAAAAACTTCACGTGACCTACACTTGACTTGTAATAACCATACTGTCAGATCAGGACATAAAACCCTTCACACGACTTACACTTGACTTGTAATAACCATACTGTCAGATCAGGACATATAAACCTTCACATCACCTACACTTGACTTGTAATAACCATACTGTCGGATCAGGACATATAAACCTTCACATGACTTAAACTTGACTTGTAATAACCATACTGTCAGATAAGGACATATAAACCTTCACACGACTTACACTTGACTTGTAATAACCATACTGTCAGATCAGGACATATAAACCTTCACACGACCTACACTTGACTTGTAATAACCATACTGTCAGATCAGGATATATAAACCTACAGACGACTTACACTTGACTTGTAATAACCATACTGTCCGATCGGGAAATATAAACCTTCACATGACTTACACTTGACTTGTAATAACCATACTATCAGATCAGGACATAGAAACCTTCACACGACTTACACTAGACTTGTAATAACCATACGGTCAGATCGGGACATATAAACCTTCACATGACTTACACTTGACTTGTAATAACCATACTATCAGATCAGGACATAAAAACCTTCACACGACTTACACTTGACTTGTAATAACCATACTGTCGGATCAGGACATATAAACCTTCACATGACCTACACTTGACTTGTATAAATCATACTGTCAGATCAGGACATATAAACCTTCACATGACCGACACTTGACTTGTAATAACCATACTGTCGGATCAGGACATATAAACCTTCACATGACTTACACTTGACTTGTAAAAACCATACTGTCAGATCAGGACAAATAAACCTTCACATGACTTAAACTTGACTTGTAATAACCATACTGTCAAATCAGGACATATAAACCTTCACACGACTTACACTTGACTTGTAATAACCATACTGTCAGATCAGGACATATAAACCTTCCCACAACTTACACTTGTCATGTAATAACCATACTGTCAGATCAGGACATATAAACCTTCACATGACCTACACTTGAATTGTAATAACCATACTGTCAGATCAGGACATATAAACCTACAGACGACTTACACTTGACTTGTAATAACCATACTGTCCGACCGGGACATATAAACCTTCACATGACTTACACTTGACTTGTAATAACCATACTATCAGATCAGGACATAAAAACCTTCACACGACTTACACTTGACTTGCAATAACCATACTGTCAGATCGGGACATATAAAGCTTCACACGACTTACACTTTACTTGTAATAACCATACTGTCAGATCAGGACATATAAACCTTCACATGACTTACACTTGACTTGTAATAACCATACTGTCAGATCAGGACATATAAACCTTCACATGACTTACACTTGACTTGTAATAACCATACTATCAGATCAGGACATATAAACCTTCACACGACTTACACTTGACTTGTAATAACCATACTGTCAGATCAGGACATATAAACCTTCACATGACCTACACTTGACTTGTAATAACCATACTGTCAGATCAGGACATAAAAACCTACAGACGACTTACACTTGACTTGTAATAACCATACTGTCCGATCTGGACATATAAACCTTCACATGACTTACACTTGACTTGTAATAACCATACTGTCAGATCAGGACATATAAACCTTCACACGACTTACACTTGACTTGTAATAACTATACTGTCAGATCAGGACATATAAACCTTCACACGACTTACACTTGACTTGTAATAACCATACTGTCAGATCATGACATATAAACCTTCACACGACTTACACTTGACTTGTAATAACCATACTGTCAGATCGGGACATACAAACCTTCACACGACTTACACTTGACTTGTAATAACCATACTGTCAGATCAGGACATAAAAAACTTCACGTGACCTACACTTGACTTGTAATAACCATACTGTCAGATCAGGACATAAAACCCTTCACACGACTTACACTTGACTTGTAATAACCATACTGTCAGATCAGGACATATAAACCTTCACATCACCTACACTTGACTTGTAATAACCATACTGTCGGATCAGGACATATAAACCTTCACATGACTTACACTTGACTTGTAATAACCATACTGTCAGATCAGGACATATAAACCTTCACATGACTTACACTTGACTTATAATAACCATACTGTCAGATCAGGACATATAAACCTTCACATGACCTACACTTGACTTGTAATAACCACACTTACAGATCAGGACATATAAACCTTCACACAACTTACACTTGACTTGTAATAACCATACTGTCCGATCGGGACATATAAACCTTCACATGACTTACACTTGACTTGTAATAACCATACTGTCAGATCAGGACATATAACCCTTCACACGACTTAAACTTGACTTGTAATAACCATACTGTCAGATCAGGACATATAAACCTTCACATCACCTAAATATGACTTGTAATAACCATACTGTCGGATCAGGACATATAAACCTTCACCCGACTTACACTTGACTTGTAATAACCATACTGTCAGATCAGGACATATAAACCTTCACACGACTTACACTTGACTTATAATAACCATACTGTCAGATCAGGACATATAAACCTTCACATGACCTACACTTGACTTGTAATAACCATACTGTCAGATCAGGACATATAAACCTTCACACGACTTACACTTGACTTGTAATAACCATACTGTCCGATCGGGACATATAAACATTCACATGACCTACACTTGACTTGTAATAACCATACTATCAGATCAGGACATATAAACCTTCACACGACTTACACTTGACTTGTAATAACCGTACTGTCAGATCGGGACATATAAACCTTCACACGACTTACACTTGACTTGTAATAACCATACTGTCAGATCAGGACATACAAACCTTCACACGACTTACACTTGACTTGTAATAACCATACTGTCAGATGAGGACATAAAAAACTTCACGTGACCTACACTTGACTTGTAATAACCATACTGTCAGATCAGGACATATAACCCTTCACACGACTTACACTTGACTTGTAATAACCATACTGTCAGATCAGGACATATAAAACCTTCACATCACCTACACTTGACTTGTAATAACCATACTGTCGGATCAGGACATATAAACCTTCACATGACTTACACTTGACTTGTAATAACCATACTGTCAGATCAGGACATATAAACCTTCACATGACTTACACTTGACTTATAATAACCATACTGTCAGATCAGGACATATAAACCTTCACATGACCTACACTTGACTTGTAATAACCACACTTACAGATCAGGACATATAAACCTTCACACAACTTATACTTGACTTGTAATAACCATACTGTCCGATCGGGACATATAAACCTTCACATGACTTACACTTGACTTGTAATAACCATACTGTCAGATCAGGAGATACAAACCTTCACATGACTTACACTTGACTTATAATAACCATACTATCAGATCAGGAGATACAAACCTTCACACGACTTACACTTGACTTGTAATAACCATACTGTCGGATCAGGACATATAAACCTTCACATGACCTACACTTGTCTTGTAATAACCATACTGTCAGATCAGGACATATAAACCTTCACATGACCTACACTTGACTTGTGATAACCATACTGTCGGATCAGGACACATAAACCTAAACACAACTTAAACTTGACTTGTAATAACCATACTGTCAGATCAGGACATATAAACCTTCACATGACCTACACTTGACTTGTAATAACCATACTGTCGGATCAGAACATATAAACCTTCACATGACTTAAACTTGACTTGTAATAACCATACTGTCAGATCAGGACATATAAACCTTCACACGACCTACACTTGACTTGTAATAACCATACTGTCAGATCAGGATATATAAACCTACAGATGACTTACACTTGACTTGTAATAACCATACTGTCCGATCGGGACATATAAACCTTCACATGACTTACACTTGACTTGTAATAACCATACTATCAGATCAGGACATAAAAACCTTCACACGACTTACACTTGACTTGTAATAACCATACTGTCAGATCGGGACATATAAACCTTCACATGACTTACACTTGACTTGTAATAACCATACTATCAGATCAGGACATAAAAACCTTCACACGACTTACACTTGACTTGTAATAACCATACTGTCGGATCAGGACATATAAACCTTCACATGACCTACACTTGACTTGTATAAATCATACTGTCAGATCAGGACATATAAACCTTCACATGACCGACACTTGACTTGTAATAACCATACTGTCGGATCAGGACATATAAACCTTCACATGACTTACACTTGACTTGTAAAAACCATACTGTCAGATCAGGACATATAAACCTTCAAATGACCGACACTTGACTTGTAATAACCATACTATCGGATCAGGACATATAAACCTTCACATGACTTAAATTTGACTTGTAATAACCATACTGTCAAATCAGGACATATAAACCTTCACACGACTTACACTTGACTTGTAATAACCATACTGTCAGATCAGGACATATAAACCTTCCCACAACTTACACTTGTCATGTAATAACCATACTGTCAGATCAGGACATAAAAAACTTCACGTGACCTACACTTGACTTGTAATAACCATACTGTCAGATCAGGACATAAAACCCTTCACACGACTTACACTTGACTTGTAATAACCATACTGTCAGATCAGGACATATAAACCTTCACATCACCTACACTTGACTTGTAATAACCATACTGTCGGATCAGGACATATAAACCTTCACATGACTTACACTTGACTTGTAATAACCATACTGTCAGATCAGGACATATAAACCTTCACATGACTTACACTTGACTTATAATAACCATACTGTCAGATCAGGACATATAAACCTTCACCCGACTTACACTTGACTTGTAATAACCATACTGTCAGATCAGGACATATAAACCTTCACACGACTTACACTTGACTTATAATAACCATACTGTCAGATCAGGACATATAAACCTTCACATGACCTACACTTGACTTGTAATAACCATACTGTCGGATCAGGACACATAAACCTAAACACAACTTAAACTTGACTTGTAATAACCATACTGTCAGATCAGGACATAAAAACCTACAGACGACTTACACTTGACTTGTAATAACCATACTGTCCGATCTGGACATAAAAAACTTCACGTGACCTACACTTGACTTGTAATAACCATACTGTCAGATCAGGACATAAAACCCTTCACACGACTTACACTTGACTTGTAATAACCATACTGTCAGATCAGGACATATAAACCTTCACATCACCTACACTTGACTTGTAATAACCATACTGTCGGATCAGGACATATAAACCTTCACATGACTTACACTTGACTTGTAATAACCATACTGTCAGATCAGGACATATAAACCTTCACATGACTTACACTTGACTTATAATAACCATACTGTCAGATCAGGACATATAAACCTTCACCCGACTTACACTTGACTTGTAATAACCATACTGTCAGATCAGGACATATAAACCTTCACACGACTTACACTTGACTTATAATAACCATACTGTCAGATCAGGACATATAAACCTTCACATGACCTACACTTGACTTGTAATAACCATACTGTCGGATCAGGACACATAAACCTAAACACAACTTAAACTTGACTTGTAATAACCATACGGTCAGATCAGGACATATAAACCTTCACAAGACCTACACTTGACTTGTAATAACCATACTGTCAGATCAGGACATACATATAAACCTTCACACGACTTACACTTGACTTGTAATAACCATACTGTCCGATCGGGACATATAAACATTCACACGACTTACACTTGACTTGTAATAACCATACTGTCCGATCGGGACATATAAACCTTCACATGACTTACACTTGACTTGTAATAACCATACTGTCAGATCAGGAGATACAAACCTTCACATGACTTACACTTGACTTATAATAACCATACTATCAGATCAGGAGATACAAACCTTCACACGACTTACACTTGACTTGTAATAACCATACTGTCGGATCAGGACATATAAACCTTCACATGACCTACACTTGTCTTGTAATAACCATACTGTCAGATCAGGACATATAAACCTTCACATGACCTACACTTGACTTGTGATAACCATACTGTCGGATCAGGACACATAAACCTAAACACAACTTAAACTTGACTTGTAATAACCATACTGTCAGATCAGGACATATAAACCTTCACATGACCTACACTTGACTTGTAATAACCATACTGTCGGATCAGAACATATAAACCTTCACATGACTTAAACTTGACTTGTAATAACCATACTGTCAGATAAGGACATATAAACCTTCACACGACTTACACTTGACTTGTAATAACCATACTGTCAGATCAGGACATATAAACCTTCACACGACCTACACTTGACTTGTAATAACCATACTGTCAGATCAGGATATATAAACCTACAGATGACTTACACTTGACTTGTAATAACCATACTGTCCGATCGGGACATATAAACCTTCACATGACTTACACTTGACTTGTAATAACCATACTATCAGATCAGGACATAAAAACCTTCACACGACTTACACTTGACTTGTAATAACCATACTGTCAGATCGGGACATATAAACCTTCACATGACTTACACTTGACTTGTAATAACCATACTATCAGATCAGGACATAAAAACCTTCACACGACTTACACTTGACTTGTAATAACCATACTGTCGGATCAGGACATATAAACCTTCACATGACCTACACTTGACTTGTATAAATCATACTGTCAGATCAGGACATATAAACCTTCACATGACCGACACTTGACTTGTAATAACCATACTGTCGGATCAGGACATATAAACCTTCACATGACTTACACTTGACTTGTAAAAACCATACTGTCAGATCAGGACATATAAACCTTCAAATGACCGACACTTGACTTGTAATAACCATACTATCGGATCAGGACATATAAACCTTCACATGACTTAAATTTGACTTGTAATAACCATACTGTCAAATCAGGACATATAAACCTTCACACGACTTACACTTGACTTGTAATAACCATACTGTCAGATCAGGACATATAAACCTTCCCACAACTTACACTTGTCATGTAATAACCATACTGTCAGATCAGGACATATAAACCTTCACATGACCTACACTTGAATTGTAATAACCATACTGTCAGATCAGGACATATAAACCTACAGACGACTTACACTTGACTTGTAATAACCATACTGTCCGACCGGGACATATAAACCTTCACATGACTTACACTTGACTTGTAATAACCATACTATCAGATCAGGACATAAAAACCTTCACACGACTTACACTTGACTTGTAATAACCATACTGTCAGATCGGGACATATAAAGCTTCACACGACTTACACTTTACTTGTAATAACCATACTGTCAGATCAGGACATATAAACCTTCACATGACTTACACTTGACTTGTAATAACCATACTGTCAGATCAGGACATATAAACCTTCACACGACTTACACTTGACTTGTAATAACCATACTATCAGATCAGGACATATAAAGCTTCACACGACTTACACTTGACTTGTAATAACCATACTGTCAGATCAGGACATATAAACCTTCACATGACCTACACTTGACTTGTAATAACCATACTGTCAGATCAGGACATAAAAACCTACAGACGACTTACACTTGACTTGTAATAACCATACTGTCCGATCTGGACATAAAAAACTTCACGTGACCTACACTTGACTTGTAATAACCATACTGTCAGATCAGGACATAAAACCCTTCACACGACTTACACTTGACTTGTAATAACCATACTGTCAGATCAGGACATATAAACCTTCACATCACCTACACTTGACTTGTAATAACCATACTGTCGGATCAGGACATATAAACCTTCACATGACTTACACTTGACTTGTAATAACCATACTGTCAGATCAGGACATATAAACCTTCACATGACTTACACTTGACTTATAATAACCATACTGTCAGATCAGGACATATAAACCTTCACCCGACTTACACTTGACTTGTAATAACCATACTGTCAGATCAGGACATATAAACCTTCACACGACTTACACTTGACTTATAATAACCATACTGTCAGATCAGGACATATAAACCTTCACATGACCTACACTTGACTTGTAATAACCATACTGTCGGATCAGGACACATAAACCTAAACACAACTTAAACTTGACTTGTAATAACCATACGGTCAGATCAGGACATATAAACCTTCACACGACCTACACTTGACTTGTAATAACCATACTGTCAGATCAGGACATACATATAAACCTTCACACGACTTACACTTGACTTGTAATAACCATACTGTCCGATCGGGACATATAAACATTCACACGACTTACACTTGACTTGTAATAACCATACTGTCAGATCCGGACATATAAACCTTCACACGACTTACATTTGACTTGTAATAACCATACTGTCAGATCCGGACATAGAAACCTTCACACGACTTACACTTGACTTGTAATAACCATACTGTCAGATCAGGACATATAAACCTTCACACGACTTACACTTGACTTGTAATAACCATACTGTCAGATCGGGATATATAAACCTTCACATGACCTACACTTGACTTCTAATAACCATACTGTCAGATCGGGAAATATAAACCTTCACATGACCTACACTTGACTTGAAATAACCATACTGTCAGAACAGGACACATAAACCTTCACATGACCTACACTTGATTTGTAATAACCATACTGTCAGATCAGGACATATAAACCTTCACAAGACTTAAACTTGACTTGTAATAACCATACTGTCAGATCAGGACATATAAACCTTCACACGACTTACACTTGATTTGTAATAACCATACTGTCAGATCAGGACATATAAACCTTCACACGACTTACACTTGACTTGTATAACCATACTGTCAGATCAGGACATATAAACCTTCACACGACCTACACTTGACTTGTAATAATCATACTGTCAGATCAGGACATATAAACCATCGCACGACTTACACGTGACTTTTATTAACCATACTGTCAGATCACGACATATAAACCTTCACACGACTTACACTTGACTTGTAATAACCATACTGTCAGATCAGGACATATAAACCTTCACGTGACTTACACTTGACTTGTAATAACCATACTGTCAGATCAGGAGATACAAACCTTCACATGACTTACACTTGACTTATAATAACCATACTATCAGATCAGGAGATACAAACCTTCACACGACTTACACTTGACTTGTAATAACCATACTGTCGGATCAGGACATATAAACCTTCACATGACCTACACTTGTCTTGTAATAACCATACTGTCAGATCAGGACATATAAACCTTCACATGACCTACACTTGACTTGTGATAACCATACTGTCGGATCAGGACACATAAACCTAAACACAACTTAAACTTGACTTGTAATAACCATACTGTCAGATCAGGACATATAAACCTTCACATGACCTACACTTGACTTGTAATAACCATACTGTCGGATCAGAACATATAAACCTTCACATGACTTAAACTTGACTTGTAATAACCATACTGTCAGATAAGGACATATAAACCTTCACACGACTTACACTTGACTTGTAATAACCATACTGTCAGATCAGGACATATAAACCTTCACACGACCTACACTTGACTTGTAATAACCATACTGTCAGATCAGGATATATAAACCTACAGACGACTTACACTTGACTTGTAATAACCATACTGTCCGATCGGGAAATATAAACCTTCACATGACTTACACTTGACTTGTAATAACCATACTATCAGATCAGGACATAGAAACCTTCACACGACTTACACTAGACTTGTAATAACCATACTGTCAGATCGGGACATATAAACCTTCACATGACTTACACTTGACTTGTAATAACCATACTATCAGATCAGGACATAAAAACCTTCACACGACTTACACTTGACTTGTAATAACCATACTGTCGGATCAGGACATATAAACCTTCACATGACCTACACTTGACTTGTATAAATCATACTGTCAGATCAGGACATATAAACCTTCACATGACCGACACTTGACTTGTAATAACCATACTGTCGGATCAGGACATATAAACCTTCACATGACTTACACTTGACTTGTAAAAACCATACTGTCAGATCAGGACAAATAAACCTTCACATGACTTAAACTTGACTTGTAATAACCATACTGTCAAATCAGGACATATAAACCTTCACACGACTTACACTTGACTTGTAATAACCATACTGTCAGATCAGGACATATAAACCTTCCCACAACTTACACTTGTCATGTAATAACCATACTGTCAGATCAGGACATATAAACCTTCACATGACCTACACTTGAATTGTAATAACCATACTGTCAGATCAGGACATATAAACCTACAGACGACTTACACTTGACTTGTAATAACCATACTGTCCGACCGGGACATATAAACCTTCACATGACTTACACTTGACTTGTAATAACCATACTATCAGATCAGGACATAAAAACCTTCACACGACTTACACTTGACTTGCAATAACCATACTGTCAGATCGGGACATATAAAGCTTCACACGACTTACACTTTACTTGTAATAACCATACTGTCAGATCAGGACATATAAACCTTCACATGACTTACACTTGACTTGTAATAACCATACTGTCAGATCAGGACATATAAACCTTCACACGACTTACACTTGACTTGTAATAACCATACTATCAGATCAGGACATATAAACCTTCACACGACTTACACTTGACTTGTAATAACCATACTGTCAGATCAGGACATATAAACCTTCACATGACCTACACTTGACTTGTAATAACCATACTGTCAGATCAGGACATAAAAACCTACAGACGACTTACACTTGACTTGTAATAACCATACTGTCCGATCTGGACATATAAACCTTCACATGACTTACACTTGACTTGTAATAACCATACTGTCAGATCAGGACATATAAACCTTCACACGACTTACACTTGACTTGTAATAACTATACTGTCAGATCAGGACATATAAACCTTCACACGACTTACACTTGACTTGTAATAACCATACTGTCAGATCATGACATATAAACCTTCACACGACTTACACTTGACTTGTAATAACCATACTGTCAGATCGGGACATACAAACCTTCACACGACTTACACTTGACTTGTAATAACCATACTGTCAGATCAGGACATAAAAAACTTCACGTGACCTACACTTGACTTGTAATAACCATACTGTCAGATCAGGACATAAAACCCTTCACACGACTTACACTTGACTTGTAATAACCATACTGTCAGATCAGGACATATAAACCTTCACATCACCTACACTTGACTTGTAATAACCATACTGTCGGATCAGGACATATAAACCTTCACATGACTTACACTTGACTTGTAATAACCATACTGTCAGATCAGGACATATAAACCTTCACATGACTTACACTTGACTTATAATAACCATACTGTCAGATCAGGACATATAAACCTTCACATGACCTACACTTGACTTGTAATAACCACACTTACAGATCAGGACATATAAACCTTCACACAACTTACACTTGACTTGTAATAACCATACTGTCCGATCGGGACATATAAACCTTCACATGACTTACACTTGACTTGTAATAACCATACTGTCAGATCAGGACATATAACCCTTCACACGACTTAAACTTGACTTGTAATAACCATACTGTCAGATCAGGACATATAAACCTTCACATCACCTAAATATGACTTGTAATAACCATACTGTCGGATCAGGACATATAAACCTTCACCCGACTTACACTTGACTTGTAATAACCATACTGTCAGATCAGGACATATAAACCTTCACACGACTTACACTTGACTTATAATAACCATACTGTCAGATCAGGACATATAAACCTTCACATGACCTACACTTGACTTGTAATAACCATACTGTCAGATCAGGACATATAAACCTTCACACGACTTACACTTGACTTGTAATAACCATACTGTCCGATCGGGACATATAAACATTCACATGACCTACACTTGACTTGTAATAACCATACTATCAGATCAGGACATATAAACCTTCACACGACTTACACTTGACTTGTAATAACCGTACTGTCAGATCAGGACATATAAACCTTCACACGACTTACACTTGACTTGTAATAACCATACTGTCAGATCAGGACATACAAACCTTCACACGACTTACACTTGACTTGTAATAACCATACTGTCAGATGAGGACATAAAAAACTTCACGTGACCTACACTTGACTTGTAATAACCATACTGTCAGATCAGGACATATAACCCTTCACACGACTTACACTTGACTTGTAATAACCATACTGTCAGATCAGGACATATAAAACCTTCACATCACCTACACTTGACTTGTAATAACCATACTGTCGGATCAGGACATATAAACCTTCACATGACTTACACTTGACTTGTAATAACCATACTGTCAGATCAGGACATATAAACCTTCACATGACTTACACTTGACTTATAATAACCATACTGTCAGATCAGGACATATAAACCTTCACATGACCTACACTTGACTTGTAATAACCACACTTACAGATCAGGACATATAAACATTCACACAACTTACACTTGACTTGTAATAACCATACTGTCCGATCGGGACATATAAACCTTCACATGACTTACACTTGACTTGTAATAACCATACTGTCAGATCAGGACATATAAACCTTCACATCACCTACACTTGACTTGTAATAACCATACTGTCGGATCAGGACATATAAACCTTCACACGACTTACACTTGACTTGTAATAACCATACTGTCGGATCAGGACATATAAACCTTCACACGACTTACACTTGACTTGTAATAACCATACTGTCAGATCAGGACATAAAAACCTTCACATGACTTAAACTTGACTTGTAATAACCATACTGTCAGATCAGGACATATAAACCTTCGCACAACTTACACGTGACTTTTAATAACCATACTGTCAGATCACGACATATAAACCTTCACACGAGTTACACTTGACTTGTAATAACCATACTGTCAGATCAGGACATATAAACCTTCACGTGACTTACACTTGACTTGTAATAACCATACTATCAGATCAGGACATATAAACCTTCACATGACCTACACTTGACTTGTAATAACCACACTTACAGATCAGGACATATAAACCTTCACACAACTTACACTTGACTTGTAATAACCATACTGTCCGATCGGGACATATAAACCTTCACATGACTTACACTTGACTTATAATAACCATACTGTCAGATCAGGACATATAAACCTTCACATCACCTACACTTGACTTGTAATAACCATACTGTCGGATCAGGACATATAAACCTTCACAGGACTTACACTTGACTTGTAATAACCATACTGTCGGATCAGGACATATAAACCTTCACACGACTTACACTTGACTTGTAATGACCATACTGTCAGATCAGGACATAAAAACCTTCACATGACTTAAACTTGACTTGTAATAACCATACTGTCAGATCAGGACATATAAACCTTCGCACGACTTACACGTGACTTTTAATAACCATACTGTCAGATCACGACATATAAACCTTCACACGACTTACACTTGACTTGTAATAACCATACTGTCAGATCAGGACATATAAACCTTCACGTGACTTACACTTGACTTGTAATAACCATACTGTCAGATCAGGAGATACAAACCTTCACATGACTTACACTTGACTTGTAATAACCATACTATCAGATCAGGAGATACAAACCTTCACACGACTTACACTTGACTTGTAATAACCATACTGTCGGATCAGGACATATAAACCTTCACTTGACCTACACTTGTCTTGTAATAACCATACTGTCAGATCAGGACATATAAACCTTCACATGACCTACACTTGACTTGTGATAACCATACTGTCGGATCAGGACACATAAACCTAAACACAACTTAAACTTGACTTGTAATAACCATACTGTCAGATCAGGACATATAAACCTTCACATGACCTACACTTGACTTGTAATAACCATACTGTCGGATCAGGACATATAAACCTTCACATGACCTACACTTGACTTGTAATAATCATACTGTCAGATCGGGACATATAAACCTTCACATGACCGACACTTGACTTGTAATAACCATACTATCAGATCAGGACATATAAACCTTCACACGACCTACACTTGACTTGTAATAACCATACTGTCAGATCAGGACATATAAAGCTTCACACGACTTACACTTGACTTGTAATAACCATACTATCAGATCAGGACACATACACCTTCACACGACTTAAACTTGACTTGTAATAACCATACTGTCAGATCAGGACATATAAAGCTTCACACGACTTACACTTGACTTGTAATAACCATACTATCAGATCAGGACACATACACCTTCACACGACTTAAACTTGACTTGTAATAACCATACTGTCAGATCAGGACATATAAACCTTCACACGACTTACACTTGACTTGTAATAACCATACTGTCAGATCAGGACATATAAACCTTCACATGACCTACACTTGACTTGTAATAACCATACTGTCAGATCAGGACATATAAACCTTCACACGACGTACACTTGACTTGTAATAACCATACTGTCAGATCAGGACATATAAACCTTCACACGACCTACACTTGACTTGTAATAACCATACTGTCAGATCGGGACATATAAACCTTCACATGACTTAAACTTGACTTTAATAACCATACTATCAGATCAGGACATAAAAACCTTCACACGACTTACACTTGACTTGTAATAACCATACTGTCAGATCAGGACATATAAACCTTCACACGACTTACACTTGACTTGTAATAACCATACTATCAGATCGGGATATATAAACCTTCACATGACTTACACTTGACTTGTAATAACCATACTATCAGATCAGGACATAAAAACCTTCACACGACTTACACTAGACTTGTAATAACCATACTGTCAGATCGGGACATATAAACCTTCACATGACTTACACTTGACTTGTAATAACCATACTATCAGATCAGGACATAAAAACCTTCACACGACTTACACTTGACTTGTAATAACCATACTGTCGGATCAGGACATATAAACCTTCACTTGACCTACACTTGACTTGTAATAATCATACTGTCAGATCAGGACATATAAACCTTCACATGACTTACACTTGACTTGTAATAACCATACTGTCGGATCAGGACATATAAACCTTCACATGACTTACACTTGACTTGTAAAAACCATACTGTCAGATCAGGACAAATAAACCTTCACATGACTTAAACTTGACCTGTAATAACCATACTGTCAAATCAGGACATATAAACCTTCACACGACTTACACTTGACTTGTAATAACCATACTGTCAGATCAGGACATATAAACCTTCCCACAACTTACACTTGTCATGTAATAACCATACTGTCAGATCAGGACATATAAACCTTCACATGACCTACTCTTGAATTGTAATAACCATACTGTCAGATCAGGACATATAAACCTACAGACGACTTACACTTGACTTGTAATAACCATACTGTGCGACCGGGACATATAAACCTTCACATGACTTACACTTGACTTGTAATAACCATACTATCAGATCAGGACATAAAAACCTTCACACGACTTACACTTGACTTGTAATAACCATACTGTCAGATCGGGACATATAAAGCTTCACACGACTTACACTTTACTTGTAATAACCATACTGTCAGATCAGGACATAAAAAACTTCACGTGACCTACACTTGACTTGTAATAACCATACTGTCAGATCAGGACATAAAACCCTTCACACGACTTACACTTGACTTGTAATAACCATACTGTCAGATCAGGACATATAAACCTTCACATCACCTACACTTGACTTGTAATAACCATACTGTCGGATCAGGACATATAAACCTTCACATGACTTACACTTGACTTGTAATAACCATACTGTCATATCAGGACATACAAACCTTCACATGACTTACACTTGACTTATAATAACCATACTGTCAGATCAGGACATATAAACCTTCACATGACCTACACTTGACTTGTAATAACCACACTTACAGATCAGGACATATAAACCTTCACACAACTTACACTTGACTTGTAATAACCATACTGTCCAATCGGGACATATAAACCTTCACATGACTTACACTTGACTTGTAATAACCATACTGTCAGATCAGGACATATAACCCTTCACACGACTTAAACTTGACTTGTAATAACCATACTGTCAGATCAGGACATATAAACCTTCACATCACCTAAATATGACTTGTAATAACCATACTGTCGGATCAGGACATATAAACCTTCACCCGACTTACACTTGACTTGTAATAACCATACTGTCAGATCAGGACATATAAACCTTCACATGACCTACACTTGACTTGTAATAATCATACTGTCAGATCAGGACATATAAACCTTCACATGACTTACACTTGACTTGTAATAACCATACTGTCGGATCAGGACATATAAACCTTCACATGACTTACACTTGACTTGTAAAAACCATACTGTCAGATCAGGACAAATGAACCTTCACATGACTTAAACTTGACCTGTAATAACCATACTGTCAAATCAGGACATATAAACCTTCACACGACTTACACTTGACTTGTAATAACCATACTGTCAGATCAGGACATATAAACCTTCCCACAACTTACACTTGTCATGTAATAACCATACTGTCAGATCAGGACATATAAACCTTCACATGACCTACTCTTGAATTGTAATAACCATACTGTCAGATCAGGACATATAAACCTACAGACGACTTACACTTGACTTGTAATAACCATACTGTGCGACCGGGACATATAAACCTTCACATGACTTACACTTGACTTGTAATAACCATACTATCAGATCAGGACATAAAAACCTTCACACGACTTACACTTGACTTGTAATAACCATACTGTCAGATCGGGACATATAAAGCTTCACACAACTTACACTTTACTTGTAATAACCATACTGTCAGATCAGGACATAAAAAACTTCACGTGACCTACACTTGACTTGTAATAACCATACTGTCAGATCAGGACATAAAACCCTTCACACGACTTACACTTGACTTGTAATAACCATACTGTCAGATCAGGACATATAAACCTTCACATCACCTACACTTGACTTGTAATAACCATACTGTCGGATCAGGACATATAAACCTTCACATGACTTACACTTGACTTGTAATAACCATACTGTCATATCAGGACATACAAACCTTCACATGACTTACACTTGACTTATAATAACCATACTGTCAGATCAGGACATATAAACCTTCACATGACTTACACTTGACTTGTAATAACCATACTGTCAGATCAGGACATATAAACGTTCACGTGACTTACACTTGACTTGTAATAACCATACTATCAGATCAGGACATATAAACCTTCACATGACCTACATTTGACTTGTAATAACCACACTTACAGATCAGGACATATAAACATTCACATGACTTACACTTGACTTGTAATAACCATACTGTCAGATCAGGACATATAAACCTTCACCCGACTTACACTTGACTTGTAATAACCATACTGTCAGATCAGGACATATAAACCTTCACACGACTTACACTTGACTTATAATAACCATACTGTCAGATCAGGACATATAAACCTTCACATGACCTACACTTGACTTGTAATAACCATACTGTCAGATCAGGACATATAAACCTTCACACGACTTACACTTGACTTGTAATAACCATACTGTCCGATCGGGACATATAAACATTCACATGACCTACACTTGACTTGTAATAACCATACTATCAGATCAGGACATATAAACCTTCACACGACTTACACTTGACTTGTAATAACCATACTGTCAGATCAGGACAAATAAACATTCACATGACTTAAACTTGACCTGTAATAACCATACTGTCAAATCAGGACATATAAACCTTCACACGACTTACACTTGACTTGTAATAACCATACTGTCAGATCAGGACATATAAACCTTCCCACAACTTACACTTGTCATGTAATAACCATACTGTCAGATCAGGACATATAAACCTTCACATGACCTACTCTTGAATTGTAATAACCATACTGTCAGATCAGGACATATAAACCTACAGACGACTTACACTTGACTTGTAATAACCATACTGTGCGACCGGGACATATAAACCTTCACATGACTTACACTTGACTTGTAATAACCATACTATCAGATCAGGACATAAAAACCTTCACACGACTTACACTTGACTTGTAATAACCATACTGTCAGATCGGGACATATAAAGCTTCACACAACTTACACTTTACTTGTAATAACCATACTGTCAGATCAGGACATAAAAAACTTCACGTGACCTACACTTGACTTGTAATAACCATACTGTCAGATCAGGACATAAAACCCTTCACACGACTTACACTTGACTTGTAATAACCATACTGTCAGATCAGGACATATAAACCTTCACATCACCTACACTTGACTTGTAATAACCATACTGTCGGATCAGGACATATAAACCTTCACATGACTTACACTTGACTTGTAATAACCATACTGTCATATCAGGACATACAAACCTTCACATGACTTACACTTGACTTATAATAACCATACTGTCAGATCAGGACATATAAACCTTCACATGACCTACACTTGACTTTTAATAACCACACTTACAGATCAGGATATATAAACCTTCACACAACTTACACTTGACTTGTAATAACCATACTGTCCGATCGGGACATATAAACCTTCACATGACCTACACTTGACTTGTAATAACCATACTGTCAGATCAGGACATATAACCCTTCACACGACTTAAACTTGACTTGTAATAACCATACTGTCAGATCAGGACATATAAACCTTCACATCACCTAAATATGACTTGTAATAACCATACTGTCGGATCAGGACATATAAACCTTCACCCGACTTACACTTGACTTGTAATAACCATACTGTCAGATCAGGACATATAAACCTTCACACGACTTACACTTGACTTATAATAACCATACTGTCAGATCAGGACATATAAACCTTCACATGACCTACACTTGACTTGTAATAACCATACTGTCAGATCAGGAAATATAAACCTTCACACGACTTACACTTGACTTGTAATAACCATACTGTCCGATCGGGACATATAAACATTCACATGACCTACACTTGACTTGTAATAACCATACTATCAGATCAGGACATATAAACCTTCACACGACTTACACTTGACTTGTAATAACCGTACTGTCAGATCGGGACATATAAACCTTCACACGACTTAAACTTGACTTGTAATAACCATACTGTCAGATCAGGACATACAAACCTTCACACGACTTACACTTGACTTGTAATAACCATACTGTCAGATGAGGACATAAAAAACTTCACGTGACCTACACTTGACTTGTAATAACCATACTGTCAGATCAGGACATATAACCCTTCACACGACTTACACTTGACTTGTAATAACCATACTGTCAGATCAGGACATATAAACCTTCACATCACCTACACTTGACTTGTAATAACCATACTGTCGGATCAGGACATATAAACCTTCACATGACTTACACTTGACTTGTAATAACCATACTGTCAGATCAGGACATATAAACCTTCACATGACTTACACTTGACTTATAATAACCATACTGTCAGATCAGGACATATAAACCTTCACATGACCTACACTTGACTTGTAATAACCACACTTACAGATCAGGACATATAAACCTTCACACAACTTACACTTGACTTGTAATAACCATACTGTCCGATCGGGACATATAAACCTTCACATGACTTACACTTGACTTGTAATAACCATACTGTCAGATCAGGACATATAAACCTTCACATCACCTACACTTGACTTGTAATAACCATACTGTCGGATCAGGACATATAAACCTTCACACGACTTACACTTGACTTGTAATAACCATACTGTCAGATCAGGACATAAAAACCTTCACATGACTTAAACTTGACTTGTAATAACCATACTGTCAGATCAGGACATATAAACCTTCGCACGACTTACACGTGACTTTTAATAACCATACTGTCAGATCACGACATATAAACCTTCACACGACTTACACTTGACTTGTAATAACCATACTGTCAGATCAGGACATATAAACGTTCACGTGACTTACACTTGACTTGTAATAACCATACTATCAGATCAGGACATATAAACCTTCACATGACCTACATTTGACTTGTAATAACCACACTTACAGATCAGGACATATAAACATTCACATGACTTACACTTGACTTGTAATAACCATACTGTCAGATCAGGACATATAAACCTTCACCCGACTTACACTTGACTTGTAATAACCATACTGTCAGATCAGGACATATAAACCTTCACACGACTTACACTTGACTTATAATAACCATACTGTCAGATCAGGACATATAAACCTTCACATGACCTACACTTGACTTGTAATAACCATACTGTCAGATCAGGACATATAAACCTTCACACGACTTACACTTGACTTGTAATAACCATACTGTCCGATCGGGACATATAAACATTCACATGACCTACACTTGACTTGTAATAACCATACTATCAGATCAGGACATATAAACCTTCACACGACTTACACTTGACTTGTAATAACCGTACTGTCAGATCAGGACATACAAACCTTCACACGACTTACACTTGACTTGTAATAACCATACTGTCAGATGAGGACATAAAAAACTTCACGTGACCTACACTTGACTTGTAATAACCATACTGTCAGATCAGGACATATAACCCTTCACACGACTTACACTTGACTTGTAATAACCATACTGTCAGATCAGGACATATAAACCTTCACACGACTTACACTTGACTTGTAATAACCGTACTGTCAGATCGGGACATATAAACCTTCACACGACTTACACTTGACTTGTAATAACCATACTGTCAGATCAGGACATACAAACCTTCACATGACTTACACTTGACTTATAATAACCATACTGTCAGATCAGGACATATAAACCTTCACATGACCTACACTTGACTTGTAATAACCACACTTACAGATCAGGACATATAAACCTTCACACAAATTACACTTGACTTGTAATAACCATACTGTCCGATCGGGACATATAAACCTTCACATGACTTACACTTGACTTGTAATAACCATACTGTCAGATCAGGACATATAACCCTTCACACGACTTAAACTTGACTTGTAATAACCATACTGTCAGATCAGGACATATAAACCTTCACATCACCTAAATATGACTTGTAATAACCATACTGTCGGATCAGGACATATAAACCTTCACCCGACTTACACTTGACTTGTAATAACCATACTGTCAGATCAGGACATATAAACCTTCACATGACCTACACTTGACTTGTAATAATCATACTGTCAGATCAGGACATATAAACCTTCACATGACTTACACTTGACTTGTAATAACCATACTGTCGGATCAGGACATATAAACCTTCACATGACTTACACTTGACTTGTAAAAACCATACTGTCAGATCAGGACAAATAAACCTTCACATGACTTAAACTTGACCTGTAATAACCATACTGTCAAATCAGGACATATAAACCTTCACACGACTTACACTTGACTTGTAATAACCATACTGTCAGATCAGGACATATAAACCTTCCCACAACTTACACTTGTCATGTAATAACCATACTGTCAGATCAGGACATATAAACCTTCACATGACCTACTCTTGAATTGTAATAACCATACTGTCAGATCAGGACATATAAACCTACAGACGACTTACACTTGACTTGTAATAACCATACTGTGCGACCGGGACATATAAACCTTCACATGACTTACACTTGACTTGTAATAACCATACTATCAGATCAGGACATAAAAACCTTCACACGACTTACACTTGACTTGTAATAACCATACTGTCAGATCGGGACATATAAAGCTTCACACGACTTACACTTTACTTGTAATAACCATACTGTCAGATCAGGACATAAAAAACTTCACGTGACCTACACTTGACTTGTAATAACCATACTGTCAGATCAGGACATAAAACCCTTCACACGACTTACACTTGACTTGTAATAACCATACTGTCAAATCAGGACATATAAACCTTCACATCACCTACAGTTGACTTGTAATAACCATACTGTCGGATCAGGACATATAAACCTTCACATGACTTACACTTGACTTGTAATAACCATACTGTCATATCAGGACATACAAACCTTCACATGACTTACACTTGACTTATAATAACCATACTGTCAGATCAGGACATATAAACCTTCACATGACCTACACTTGACTTGTAATAACCACACTTACAGATCAGGACATATAAACCTTCACACAACTTACACTTGACTTGTAATAACCATACTGTCCGATCGGGACATATAAACCTTCACATGACCTACACTTGACTTGTAATAACCATACTGTCAGATCAGGACATATAACCCTTCACACGACTTAAACTTGACTTGTAATAACCATACTGTCAGATCAGGACATATAAACCTTCACATCACCTAAATATGACTTGTAATAACCATACTGTCGGAACAGGACATATAAACCTTCACCCGACTTACACTTGACTTGTAATAACCATACTATCAGATCAGGACATATAAACCTTCACACGACTTACACTTGACTTGTAATAACCGTACTGTCAGATCGGGACATATAAACCTTCACACGACTTAAACTTGACTTGTAATAACCATACTGTCAGATCAGGACATACAAACCTTCACACGACTTACACTTGACTTGTAATAACCATACTGTCAGATGAGGACATAAAAAACTTCACGTGACCTACACTTGACTTGTAATAACCATACTGTCAGATCAGGACATATAACCCTTCACACGACTTACACTTGACTTGTAATAACCATACTGTCAGATCAGGACATATAAACCTTCACATCACCTACACTTGACTTGTAATAACCATACTGTCGGATCAGGACATATAAACCTTCACATGACTTACACTTGACTTGTAATAACCATACTGTCAGATCAGGACATATAAACCTTCACATGACTTACACTTGACTTATAATAACCATACTGTCAGATCAGGACATATAAACCTTCACATGACCTACACTTGACTTGTAATAACCACACTTACAGATCAGGACATATAAACCTTCACACAACTTACACTTGACTTGTAATAACCATACTGTCCGATCGGGACATATAAACCTTCACATGACTTACACTTGACTTGTAATAACCATACTGTCAGATCAGGACATATAAACCTTCACATCACCTACACTTGACTTGTAATAACCATACAGTCGGATCAGGACATATAAACCTTCACACGACTTACACTTGACTTGTAATAACCATACTGTCAGATCAGGACATAAAAACCTTCACATGACTTAAACTTGACTTGTAATAACCATACTGTCAGATCAGGACATATAAACCTTCGCACGACTTACACGTGACTTTTAATAACCATACTGTCAGATCACGACATATAAACCTTCACACGACTTACACTTGACTTGTAATAACCATACTGTCAGATCAGGACATATAAACGTTCACGTGACTTACACTTGACTTGTAATAACCATACTATCAGATCAGGACATATAAACCTTCACATGACCTACATTTGACTTGTAATAACCACACTTACAGATCAGGACATATAAACCTTCACACGACTTACACTTGACTTATAATAACCATACTGTCAGATCAGGACATATAAACCTTCACATGACCTACACTTGACTTGTAATAACCATACTGTCAGATCAGGACATATAAACCTTCACACGACTTACACTTGACTTGTAATAACCATACTGTCCGATCGGGACATATAAACATTCACATGACCTACACTTGACTTGTAATAACCATACTATCAGATCAGGACATATAAACCTTCACACGACTTACACTTGACTTGTAATAACCGTACTGTCAGATCGGGACATATAAACCTTCACACGACTTACACTTGACTTGTAATAACCATACTGTCAGATCAGGACATACAAACCTTCACACGACTTACACTTGACTTGTAATAACCATACTGTCAGATGAGGACATAAAAAACTTCACGTGACCTACACTTGACTTGTAATAACCATACTGTCAGATCAGGACATATAACCCTTCACACGACTTACACTTGACTTGTAATAACCATACTGTCAGATCAGGACATATACACCTTCACATCACCTACACTTGACTTGTAATAACCATACTGTCGGATCAGGACATATAAACCTTCACATGACTTACACTTGACTTGTAATAACCATACTGTCAGATCAGGACATATAAACCTTCACATGACTTACACTTGACTTATAATAACCATACTGTCAGATCAGGACATATAAACCTTCACATGACCTACATTTGACTTGTAATAACCACACTTACAGATCAGGACATATAAACCTTCACACAACTTACACTTGACTTGTAATAACCATACTGTCCGATCGGGACATATAAACCTTCACATGACTTACACTTGACTTGTAATAACCATACTGTCAGATCAGGACATATAAACCTTCACATCACCTACACTTGACTTGTAATAACCATACTGTCGGATCAGGACATATAAACCTTCACACGACTTACACTTGACTTGTAATAACCATACTGTCAGATCAGGACATAAAAACCTTCACATGACTTAAACTTGACTTGTAATAACCATACTGTCAGATCAGGACATATAAACCTTCGCACGACTTACACGTGACTTTTAATAACCATACTGTCAGATCACGACATATAAACCTTCACACGAGTTACACTTGACTTGTAATAACCATACTGTCAGATCAGGACATATAAACCTTCACGTGACTTACACTTGACTTGTAATAACCATACTATCAGATCAGGACATATAAACCTTCACATGACCTACACTTGACTTGTAATAACCACACTTACAGATCAGGACATATAAACCTTCACACAACTTACACTTGACTTGTAATAACCATACTGTCCGATCGGGACATATAAACCTTCACATGACTTACACTTGACTTGTAATAACCATACTGTCAGATCAGGACATATAAACCTTCACATCACCTACACTTGACTTGTAATAACCATACTGTCGGATCAGGACATATAAACCTTCACAGGACTTACACTTGACTTGTAATAACCATACTGTCGGATCAGGACATATAAACCTTCACACGACTTACACTTGATTTGTAATAACCATACTGTCAGATCAGGACATAAAAACCTTCACATGACTTAAACTTGACTTGTAATAACCATACTGTCAGATCAGGACATATAAACCTTCGCACGACTTACACGTGACTTTTAATAACCATACTGTCAGATCACGACATATAAACCTTCACACGACTTACACTTGACTTGTAATAACCATACTGTCAGATCAGGACATATAAACCTTCACGTGACTTACACTTGACTTGTAATAACCATACTGTCAGATCAGGAGATACAAACCTTCACATGACTTACACTTGACTTGTAATAACCATACTATCAGATCAGGAGATACAAACCTTCACACGACTTACACTTGACTTGTAATAACCATACTGTCGGATCAGGACATATAAACCTTCACTTGACCTACACTTGTCTTGTAATAACCATACTGTCAGATCAGGACATATAAACCTTCACATGACCTACACTTGACTTGTGATAACCATACTGTTGGATCAGGACACATAAACCTAAACACAACTTAAACTTGACTTGTAATAACCATACGGTCAGATCAGGACATATAAACCTTCACATGACCTACACTTGACTTGTAATAACCATACTGTCGGATCAGGACATATAAACCTTCATATGACCTACACTTGACTTGTAATAATCATACTGTCAGATCGGGACATATAAACCTTCACATGACCGACACTTGACTTGTAATAACCATACTATCAGATCAGGACATATAAACCTTCACACGACCTACACTTGACTTGTAATAACCATACTGTCAGATCAGGACATATAAAGCTTCACACGACTTACACTTGACTTGTAATAACCATACTATCAGATCAGGACACATACACCTTCACACGACTTAAACTTGACTTGTAATAACCATACTGTCAGATCAGGACATATAAACCTTCACACGACTTACACTTGACTTGTAATAACCATACTGTCAGATCAGGACATATAAACCTTCACATGACCTACACTTGACTTGTAATAACCATACTGTCAGATCAGGATATATAAACCTTCACATGACTTACACTTGACTTGTAATAACCATACTGTCAGATCAGGACATATAAACCTTCACACGACCTACACTTGACTTGTAATAACCATACTGTCAGATCGGGACATATAAACCTTCACATGACTTAAACTTGACTTTAATAACCATACTATCAGATCAGGACATAAAAACCTTCACACGACTTACACTTGACTTGTAATAACCATACTGTCAGATCAGGACATATAAACCTTCACACGACTTACACTTGACTTGTAATAACCATACTGTCAGATCGGGATATATAAACCTTCACATGACTTACACTTGACTTGTAATAACCATACTATCAGATCAGGACATAAAAACCTTCACACGACTTACACTAGACTTGTAATAACCATACTGTCAGATCGGGACATATAAACCTTCACATGACTTACACTTGACTTGTAATAACCATACTATCAGATCAGGACATAAAAACCTTCACACGACTTACACTTGACTTGTAATAACCATACTGTCGGATCAGGACATATAAACCTTCACATGACCTACACTTGACTTGTAATAATCATACTGTCAGATCAGGACATATAAACCTTCACATGACTTACACTTGACTTGTAATAACCATACTGTCGGATCAGGACATATAAACCTTCACATGACTTACACTTGACTTGTAAAAACCATACTGTCAGATCAGGACAAATAAACCTTCACATGACTTAAACTTGACTTGTAATAACCATACTGTCAAATCAGGACATATAAACCTTCACACGACTTACACTTGACTTGTAATAACCATACTATCAGATCAGGACATAAAAACCTTCACACGACTTACACTAGACTTGTAATAACCATACTGTCAGATCGGGACATATAAACCTTCACATGACTTACACTTGACTTGTAATAACCATACTATCAGATCAGGACATAAAAACCTTCACACGACTTACACTTGACTTGTAATAACCATACTGTCGGATCAGGACATATAAACCTTCACATGACCTACACTTGACTTGTAATAATCATACTGTCAGATCAGGACATATAAACCTTCACATGACTTACACTTGACTTGTAATAACCATACTGTCAGATCAGGACATATAAACCTACAGACGACTTACACTTGACTTGTAATAACCATACTGTGCGACCGGAACATATAAACCTTCACATGACTTACACTTGACTTGTAATAACCATACTATCAGATCAGGACATAAAAACCTTCACACGACTTACACTTGACTTGTAATAACCATACTGTCAGATCAGGACATATAAACCTTCACACGACTTACACTTGACTTGTAATAACCATACTATCAGATCAGGACATATAAACCTTCACACAACTTACACTTGACTTGTAATAACCATACTGTCAGATCAGGACATATAAACCTTCACATGACCTACACTTGACTTGTAATAACCATACTGTCAGATCAGGACATAAAAACCTACAGACGACTTACACTTGACTTGTAATAACCATACTGTCCGATCTGGACATATAAACCTTCACATGACTTACACTTGACTTGTAATAACCATACTGTCAGATCAGGACATATAAACCTTCACACGACTTACACTTGACTTGTAATAACTATACTGTCAGATCAGGACATATAAACCTTCACATGACCTACACTTGACTTGTAATAATCATACTGTCAGATCAGGACATATAAACCTTCACATCACCTACACTTGACTTGTAATAACCATACTGTCGGATCAGGACATATAAACCTTCACATGACTTACACTTGACTTGTAATAACCATACTGTCAGATCAGGACATATAAACCTTCACACGACCTACACTTGACTTGTACTAACCATACTGTCAGATCAGGACATATAAACCTACAGACGACTTACACTTGACTTGTAATAACCATACTGTCAGATCGGGACATATAAACCTTCACATGACTTAAACTTGACTTTAATAACCATACTATCAGATCAGGACATAAAAACCTTCACACGACTTACACTTGACTTGTAATAACCATACTGTCAGATCAGGACATATAAACCTTCACACGACTTACACTTGACTTGTAATAACCATACTGTCAGATCGGGATGTATAAACCTTCACATGACTTACACTTGACTTGTAATAACCATACTATCAGATCAGGACATAAAAACCTTCACACGACTTACACTAGACTTGTAATAACCATACTGTCAGATCGGGACATATAAACCTTCACATGACTTACACTTGACTTGTAATAACCATACTATCAGATCAGGACATAAAAACCTTCACACGACTTACACTTGACTTGTAATAACCATACTGTCGGATCAGGACATATAAACCTTCACATGACCTACACTTGACTTGTAATAATCATACTGTCAGATCAGGACATATAAACCTTCACATGACTTACAATTGACTTGTAATAACCATACTGTCGGATCAGGACATATAAACCTTCACATGACTTACACTTGACTTGTAAAAACCATACTGTCAGATCAGGACAAATAAACCTTCACATGACTTAAACTTGACTTGTAATAACCATACTGTCAAATCAGGACATAGAAACCTTCACACGACTTACACTTGACTTGTAATAACCATACTGTCAGATCAGGACATATAAACCTTCCCACAACTTACACTTGTCATGTAATAACCATACTGTCAGATCAGGACATATAAACCTTCACATGACCTACACTTGAATTGTAATAACCATACTGTCAGATCAGGACATATAAACCTACAGACGACTTACACTTGACTTGTAATAACCATACTGTCAGATCAGGACATATAAACCTTCACATGACTTACACTTGACTTGTAATAACCATACTATCAGATCAGGACATAAAAACCTTCACACGACTTACACTTGACTTGTAATAACCATACTGTCAGATCGGGACATAAAAACCTACAGACGACTTACACTTGACTTGTAATAACCATACTGTCAGATCATGACATATAAACCTTCACATGACTTACACTTGACTTGTAATAACCATACTGTCAGATCAGGACATATAAACCTTCACACGACTTACACTTGACTTGTAATAACCATACTATCAGATCAGGACATATAAACCTTCACACGACTTACACTTGACTTGTAATAACCATACTGTCAGATCAGGACATATAAACCTTCACATGACCTACACTTGACTTGTAATAACCATACTGTCAGATCAGGACATAAAAACCTACAGACGACTTACACTTGACTTGTAATAACCATACTGTCCGATCTGGACATATAAACCTTCACATGACTTACACTTGACTTGTAATAACCATACTGTCAGATCAGGACATATAAACCTTCACACGACTTACACTTGACTTGTAATAACTATACTGTCAGATCAGGACATATAAACCTTCACACGACTTACACTTGACTTGTAATAACCATACTGTCAGATCATGACATATAAACCTTCACACGACTTACACTTGACTTGTAATAACCATACTGTCAGATCAGGACATATAAACCTACAGACGACTTACACTTGACTTGTAATAACCATACTGTCAGATCAGGACATAAAAAACTTCACGTGACCTACACTTGACTTGTAATAACCATACTGTCAGATCAGGACATATAAACCTACAGACGACTTACACTTGACTTGTAATAACCATACTGTCAGATCGGGACATATAAACCTTCACATGACTTAAACTTGACTTTAATAACCATACTATCAGATCAGGACATAAAAACCTTCACACGACTTACACTTGACTTGTAATAACCATACTGTCAGATCAGGACATATAAACCTTCACACGACTTACACTTGACTTGTAATAACCATACTGTCAGATCGGGATATATAAACCTTCACATGACCTACACTTGACTTGTAATAACCATACTGTCAGATCAGGACATATAAACCTTCACACGACTTACACTTGACTTGTATAACCATACTGTCAGATCAGGACATATAAACCTTCACACGACCTACACTTGACTTGTAATAACCATACTGTCAGATCAGGACATACATATAAACCTTCACACGACTTACAGTTGACTTGTAATAACCATACTGTCCGATCGGGACATATAAACATTCACACGACTTACACTTGACTTGTAATAACCATACTGTCAGATCCGGACATATAAACCTTCACACGACTTACATTTGACTTGTAATAACCATACTGTCAGATCCGGACATAGAAACCTTCACACGACTTACACTTGACTTGTAATAACCATACTGTCAGATCAGGACATATAAACCTTCACACGACTTACACTTGACTTGTAATAACCATACTGTCAGATCGGGATATATAAACCTTCACATGACGTACACTTGACTTGTAATAACCATACTGTCAGATCGGGAAATATAAACCTTCACATGACCTACACTTGACTTGTAATAACCATACTGTCAGATCAGGACACATAAACCTTCACATGACCTACACTTGACTTGTAATAACCATACTGTCAGATCAGGACATATAAACCTTCACATGACTTAAACTTGACTTGTAATAACCATACTGTCAGATCAGGACATATAAACCTTCACACGACTTACACTTGACTTGTAATAACCATACTGTCAGATCAGGACATATGAACCTACACACGACTTACACTTGACTTGTAATAACCATACTGTCAGATCGGGACATATAAACCTTCACATGACTTAAACTTGACTTTAATAACCATACTATCAGATCTGGACATAAAAACCTTCACACGACTTACACTTGACTTGTAATAACCATACTGTCAGATCAGGACATATAAACCTTCACACGACTTACACTTGACTTGTAATAACCATACTGTCAGATCGGGATATATAAACCTTCACATGACCTACACTTGACTTGTAATAACCATGCTGTCAGATCAGGACATATAAACCTTCACATGACTTACACTTGACTTGTAATAACCATACTATCAGATCAGGACATAAAAACCTTCACACGACTTACACTTGACTTGTAATAACCATACTGTCAGATCGGGACATAAAAACCTACAGACGACTTACACTTGACTTGTAATAACCATACTGTCAGATCATGACATATAAACCTTCACATGACTTACACTTGACTTGTAATAACCATACTGTCAGATCAGGACATATAAACCTTCACACGACTTACACTTGACTTGTAATAACCATACTATCAGATCAGGACATATAAACCTTCACACGACTTACACTTGACTTGTAATAACCATACTGTCAGATCAGGACATATAAACCTTCACATGACCTACACTTGACTTGTAATAACCATACTGTCAGATCAGGACATAAAAACCTACAGACGACTTACACTTGACTTGTAATAACCATACTGTCCGATCTGGACATATAAACCTTCACATGACTTACACTTGACTTGTAATAACCATACTGTCAGATCAGGACATATAAACCTTCACACGACTTACACTTGACTTGTAATAACTATACTGTCAGATCAGGACATATAAACCTTCACACGACTTACACTTGACTTGTAATAACCATACTGTCAGATCATGACATATAAACCTTCACACGACTTACACTTGACTTGTAATAACCATACTGTCAGATCAGGACATATAAACCTACAGACGACTTACACTTGACTTGTAATAACCATACTGTCAGATCAGGACATAAAAAACTTCACGTGACCTACACTTGACTTGTAATAACCATACTGTCAGATCAGGACATATAAACCTACAGACGACTTACACTTGACTTGTAATAACCATACTGTCAGATCGGGACATATAAACCTTCACATGACTTAAACTTGACTTTAATAACCATACTATCAGATCAGGACATAAAAACCTTCACACGACTTACACTTGACTTGTAATAACCATACTGTCAGATCAGGACATATAAACCTTCACACGACTTACACTTGACTTGTAATAACCATACTGTCAGATCGGGATATATAAACCTTCACATGACCTACACTTGACTTGTAATAACCATACTGTCAGATCAGGACATATAAACCTTCACACGACTTACACTTGACTTGTATAACCATACTGTCAGATCAGGACATATAAACCTTCACACGACCTACACTTGACTTGTAATAACCATACTGTCAGATCAGGACATACATATAAACCTTCACACGACTTACACTTGACTTGTAATAACCATACTGTCCGATCGGGACATATAAACATTCACACGACTTACACTTGACTTGTAATAACCATACTGTCAGATCCGGACATATAAACCTTCACACGACTTACATTTGACTTGTAATAACCATACTGTCAGATCCGGACATAGAAACCTTCACACGACTTACACTTGACTTGTAATAACCATACTGTCAGATCAGGACATATAAACCTTCACACGACTTACACTTGACTTGTAATAACCATACTGTCAGATCGGGATATATAAACCTTCACATGACGTACACTTGACTTGTAATAACCATACTGTCAGATCGGGAAATATAAACCTTCACATGACCTACACTTGACTTGTAATAACCATACTGTCAGATCAGGACACATAAACCTTCACATGACCTACACTTGACTTGTAATAACCATACTGTCAGATCAGGACATATAAACCTTCACATGACTTAAACTTGACTTGTAATAACCATACTGTCAGATCAGGACATATAAACCTTCACACGACTTACACTTGACTTGTAATAACCATACTGTCAGATCAGGACATATGAACCTACACACGACTTACACTTGACTTGTAATAACCATACTGTCAGATCGGGACATATAAACCTTCACATGACTTAAACTTGACTTTAATAACCATACTATCAGATCTGGACATAAAAACCTTCACACGACTTACACTTGACTTGTAATAACCATACTGTCAGATCAGGACATATAAACCTTCACACGACTTACACTTGACTTGTAATAACCATACTGTCAGATCGGGATATATAAACCTTCACATGACCTACACTTGACTTGTAATAACCATGCTGTCAGATCAGGACATATAAACCTTCACACGACTTACACTTGACTTGTATAACCATACTGTCAGATCAGGACATATAAACCTTCACACGACCTACACTTGACTTGTAATAACCATACTGTCAGATCAGGACACATAAACCTTCACATGACCTACACTTGACTTGTAATAACCATACTGTCAGATCAGGACATATAAACCTTCACATGACTTAAACTTGACTTGTAATAACCATACTGTCCGATCTGGACATATAAACCTTCACATGACTTACACTTGACTTGTAATAACCATACTGTCAGATCAGGACATATAAACCTTCACACGACTTACACTTGACTTGTAATAACTATACTGTCAGATCAGGACATATAAACCTTCACACGACTTACACTTGACTTGTAATAACCATACTGTCAGATCATGACATATAAACCTTCACACGACTTACACTTGACTTGTAATAACCATACTGTCAGATCAGGACATATAAACCTACAGACGACTTACACTTGACTTGTAATAACCATACTGTCAGATCAGGACATAAAAAACTTCACGTGACCTACACTTGACTTGTAATAACCATACTGTCAGATCAGGACATATAAACCTACAGACGACTTACACTTGACTTGTAATAACCATACTGTCAGATCGGCACATATAAACCTTCACATGACTTAAACTTGACTTTAATAACCATACTATCAGATCAGGACATAAAAACCTTCACACGACTTACACTTGACTTGTAATAACCATACTGTCAGATCAGGACATATAAACCTTCACACGACTTACACTTGACTTGTAATAACCATACTGTCAGATCGGGATATATAAACCTTCACATGACCTACACTTGACTTGTAATAACCATACTGTCAGATCAGGACATATAAACCTTCACACGACTTACACTTGACTTGTATAACCATACTGTCAGATCAGGACATATAAACCTTCACACGACCTACACTTGACTTGTAATAACCATACTGTCAGATCAGGACATACATATAAACCTTCACACGACTTACACTTGACTTGTAATAACCATACTGTCCGATCGGGACATATAAACATTCACACGACTTACACTTGACTTGTAATAACCATACTGTCAGATCCGGACATATAAACCTTCACACGACTTACATTTGACTTGTAATAACCATACTGTCAGATCCGGACATAGAAACCTTCACACGACTTACACTTGACTTGTAATAACCATACTGTCAGATCAGGACATATAAACCTTCACACGACTTACACTTGACTTGTAATAACCATACTGTCAGATCGGGATATATAAACCTTCACATGACGTACACTTGACTTGTAATAACCATACTGTAAGATCGGGAAATATAAACCTTCACATGACCTACACTTGACTTGTAATAACCATACTGTCAGATCAGGACACATAAACCTTCACATGACCTACACTTGACTTGTAATAACCATACTGTCAGATCAGGACATATAAACCTTCACATGACTTAAACTTGACTTGTAATAACCATACTGTCAGATCAGGACATATAAACCTTCACACGACTTACACTTGACTTGTAATAACCATACTGTCAGATCAGGACATATAAACCTACACACGACTTACACTTGACTTGTAATAACCATACTGTCAGATCGGGACATATAAACCTTCACATGACTTAAACTTGACTTTAATAACCATACTATCAGATCAGGACATAAAAACCTTCACACGACTTACACTTGACTTGTAATAACCATACTGTCAGATCAGGACATATAAACCTTCACACGACTTACACTTGACTTGTAATAACCATACTGTCAGATCGGGATATATAAACCTTCACATGACCTACACTTGACTTGTAATAACCATGCTGTCAGATCAGGACATATAAACCTTCACACGACTTACACTTGACTTGTATAACCATACTGTCAGATCAGGACATATAAACCTTCACACGACCTACACTTGACTTGTAATAACCATACTGTCAGATCAGGACACATAAACCTTCACATGACCTACACTTGACTTGTAATAACCATACTGTCAGATCAGGACATATAAACCTTCACATGACTTAAACTTGACTTGTAATAACCATACTGTCAGATCAGGACATATAAACCTTCACACGACTTACACTTGACTTGTAATAACCATACTGTCAGATCAGGACATATAAACCTACAGACGACTTACACTTGACTTGTAATAACCATACTGTCAGATCGGGACATATAAACCTTCACATGACTTAAACTTGACTTTAATAACCATACTATCAGATCAGGACATAAAAACCTTCACACGACTTACACTTGACTTGTAATAACCATACTGTCAGATCAGGACATATAAACCTTCACACGACTTACACTTGACTTGTAATAACCATACTGTCAGATCGGGATATATAAACCTTCACATGACCTACACTTGACTTGTAATAACCATGCTGTCAGATCAGGACATATAAACCTTCACACGACTTACACTTGACTTGTATAACCATACTGTCAGATCAGGACATATAAACCTTCACACGACCTACACTTGACTTGTAATAACCATACTGTCAGATCAGGACATACATATAAACCTTCACACGACTTACACTTTACTTGTAATAACCGTACTGTCCGATCGGGACATATAAACATTCACACGACTTACACTTGACTTGTAATAACCATACTGTCAGATCAGGACATACATATAAACCTTCACACGACTTACACTTTACTTGTAATAACCGTACTGTCCGATCGGGACATATAAACATTCACACGACTTACACTTGACTTGTAATAACCATACTGTCAGATCCGGACATATAAACCTTCACACGACTTACATTTGACTTGTAATAACCATACTGTCAGATCCGGACATAGAAACCTTCACACGACTTACACTTGACTTGTAATAACCATACTGTCAGATCAGGACATATAAACCTTCACACGACTTACACTTGACTTGTAATAACCATACTGTCAGATCGGGATATATAAACCTTCACATGACCTACACTTGACTTGTAATAACCATACTGTCAGATCGGGACATATAAACCTTCACATGACCTACACTTGACTTGTAATAACCATACTTTCAGATCAGGACACATAAACCTTCACATGACCTACACTTGACTTGTAATAACCATACTGTCAGATCAGGACATATAAACCTTCACATGACTTAAACTTGACTTGTAATAACCATACTGTCAGATCAGGACATATAAACCTTCACACGACTTACACTTGACTTGTAATAACCATACTGTCAGATCAGGACACATAAACCTTCACACGACTTACACTTGACTTGTATAACCATACTGTCAGATCAGGACATATAAACCTTCACACGACCTACACTTGACTTGTATAACCGTACTGTCAGATCAGGACATATAAACCTTCACACGACCTACACTTGACTTGTAATAACCATACTGTCAGATCAGGACATACATATAAACCTTCACACGACTTACACTTGACTTGTAATAACCGTACTGTCCGATCGGGACAAATAAACATTCACACGACTTACACTTGACTTGTAATAACCATACTGTCAGATCAGGACATATAAACCTTCACATGACCTACACTTGACTTGTAATAACCATACTGTCGGATCAGGACATATAAACCTTCAAATGACTTAAACTTGACTTGTAATAACCATACTGTCAGATAAGGACATATAAACCTTCACACGACTTACACTTGACTTGTAATAACCATACTGTCAGATCAGGACATATAAACCTTCACACGACCTACACTTGACTTGTAATAACCATACTGTCAGATCAGGACATATAAACCTTCACACGACCTACACTTGACTTGTAATAACCATACTGTCAGATCAGGACATATAAACCTTCACACGACTTACACTTGACTTGTAATAACCATACTGTCAGATCAGGACATATAAACCTTCACACGACCTACACTTGACTTGTAATAACCATACTGTCAGATCAGGACATATAAACCTACAGACGACTTACACTTGACTTGTAATAACCATACTGTCCGATCGGGACATATAAACCTTCACATGACTTACAATTGACTTGTAATAACCATACTGTCAGATCAGGATATATAAACCTTCACACGACCTACACTTCACTTGTAATAACCATACAGGTCAGATCAGGACATATAAACCTACAGACGACTTACACTTGACTTGTAATAACCAAACTGTCAGATCGGGACATATAAACCTTCACATGACTTAAACTTGACTTTAATAACCATACTATCAGATCAGGACATAAAAACCTTCACACGACTTACACTTGACTTGTAATAACCATACTGTCAGATCAGGACATATAAACCTTCACACGACTTACACTTGACTTGTAATAACCATACTGTCAGATCGGGATATATAAACCTTCACATGACCTACACTTGACTTGTAATAACCATACTGTCAGATCAGGACATATAAACCTTCACACGACTTACACTTGACTTGTAATAACCATATTGTCGGATCAGGACATATAAACCTTCACACGACCTACACTTGACTTGTAATAGCCATACTGTCGGATCAGGACATATAAACCTTCACATGACTTAAACTTGACTTGTAATAACCATACTGTCAGATCAGGAAATATAAACCTTCACACGACTTACACTTGACTTGTAATACCCATACTGTCGGATCAGGACATATAAGCCTACAAACGACTCACACTTGACTTGTAATAACCATACTGTCAGATCCGGACATAGAAACCTTCACAAGACTTAAACTTGACTTGTAATAACCATACTGTCAGATCAGGACATATAAACCTTCACACAACTTACACTTGACTTGTAATAACCATACTGTCAGATCAGGACATATAAACCTTCACACGACTTACACTTGACTTGTAATAACCATACGGTCAGATCAGGACATATAAACCTTCACACAACTTAAACTTGACTTGTATTAACCATACTGTCATATCAGGACATAAAAACCTTCACATGAACTACACTTGACTTGTAATAACCATACTGTCAGATCAGGACATATAAACCTACAGACGACTTACACTTGACTTGTAATAACCATACTGTCCGATCGGGACATATAAAACTTCACATGACTTACACTTGACTTGTAATAACCATACTGTCAGATCAGGACATAAAAACCTTCACACGACTTACACTTGACTTCTAATAACCATACTGTCAGATCAGGACATATAAACCTTCACACAACTTACACTTGACTTGTAATAGCCATACTGTCGGATCAGGACATATAAACCTTCACATGACTTAAACTTGACTTGTAATAACCATACTGTCAGATCAGGACATATAAACCTTCACACGACTTACACTTGACTTGTAATACCCATACTGTCGGATCAGGACATATAAGCCTACAAACGACTCACACTTGACTTGTAATAACCATACTGTCAGATCCGGACATAGAAACCTTCACATGACTTAAACTTGACTTGTAATAACCATACTGTCAGATCAGGACATATAAACCTTCACACAACTTACACTTGACTTGTAATAACCATACTGTCAGATCAGGACATATAAACCTTCACACGACTTACACTTGACTTGTAATAACCATACTGTCAGATCAGGACATATAAACCTTCACACAACTTACACTTGACTTGTATTAACCATACTGTCATATCAGGACATAAAAACCTTCACATGAACTACACTTGACTTGTAATAACCATACTGTCAGATCAGGACATATAAACCTACAGACGACTTACACTTGACTTGTAATAACCATACTGTCCGATCGGGACATATAAAACTTCACATGACTTACACTTGACTTGTAATAACCATACTGTCAGATCAGGACATAAAAACCTTCACACGACTTACACTTGACTTCTAATAACCATACTGTCAGATCAGGACATATAAACCTTCACACAACTTACACTTGACTTGTAATAACCATACTGTCAGATCAGGACATATAAACCTTCACACGACTTACACTTGACTTGTAATAACCATACGGTCAGATCAGGACATATAAACCTTCACACAACTTACACTTGACTTGTATTAACCATACTGTCATATCAGGACATATAAACCTTCACACGACCTACACTTGACTTGTAATAACCATACTGTCAGATCAGGACATATAAACCTAGAGACGACTTACACTTGACTTGTAATAACCATACTGTCCGATCGGGACATATAAACCTTCACATGACTTACAATTGACTTGTAATAACCATACTGTCAGATCAGGATATATAAACCTTCACACGACCTACACTTGACTTGTAATAACCATACAGGTCAGATCAGGACATATAAACCTACAGACGACTTACACTTGACTTGTAATAACCATACTGTCAGATCGGGACATATAAACCTTCACATGACTTAAACTTGACTTTAATAACCATACTATCAGATCAGGACATAAAAACCTTCACACGACTTACACTTGACTTGTAATAACCATACTGTCAGATCAGGACATATAAACCTTCACACGACTTACACTTGACTTGTAATAACCATACTGTCAGATCGGGATATAAACCTTCACATGACCTACACTTGACTTGTAATAACCATACTGTCAGATCAGGACATATAAACCTTCACACGACTTACACTTGACTTGTAATAACCATACTGTCAGATCAGGACATATAAACCTTCACACGACTTACACTTGACTTGTAATAACCATACTGTCAGAACGGGACATATAAACCTTCACACGACTTGCACTTGGCTTGTAATAACCATACTGTCAGATCAGGGCATATAAACCTTCACATGACCTACACTTGACTTGTAATAACCATACTGTCAGATCGGGACATATAAACCTTCACACGACTTACACTTGACTTGTAATAACCATACTGTCAGATCCGGACATATATACCTTCACACCACTTACACTTGACTTGTAATAACCATACTGTCAGATCCGGACATAGAAAACTTCACACGACTTACACTTGACTTGTAATAACCATATTGTCGGATCAGGACATATAAACCTTCACACGACCTACACTTGACTTGTAATAGCCATACTGTCGGATCAGGACATATAAACCTTCACATGACTTAAACTTGACTTGTAATAACCATACTGTCAGATCAGGACATATAAACCTTCACACGACTTACACTTGACTTGTAATACCCATACTGTCGGATCAGGACATATAAGCCTACAAACGACTCACACTTGACTTGTAATAACCATACTGTCAGATCCGGACATAGAAACCTTCACATGACTTAAACTTGACTTGTAATAACCATACTGTCAGATCGGGACATATAAACCTTCACACAACTTACACTTGACTTGTAATAACCATACTGTCAGATCAGGACATATAAACCTTCACACGACTTACACTTGACTTGTAATAACCATACGGTCAGATCAGGACATATAAACCTTCACACAACTTACACTTGACTTGTATTAACCATACTGTCATATCAGGACATAAAAACCTTCACATGAACTACACTTGACTTGTAATAACCATACTGTCAGATCAGGACATATAAACCTACAGACGACTTACACTTGACTTGTAATAACCATACTGTCCGATCGGGACATATAAAACTTCACATGACTTACACTTGACTTGTAATAACCATACTGTCAGATCAGGACATGAAAACCTTCACACGACTTACACTTGACTTCTAATAACCATACTGTCAGATCAGGACATATAAACCTTCACACAACTTACACTTGACTTGTAATAACCATACAGTCAGATCAGGACACATAAACCTTCACACGACTTACACTTGACTTGTAATAACCATACTGTCAGATCCGGACATATAAACCTACAGACGACTTACACTTGACTTGTTTTAACCATACTGTCAGATCAGAACATATAAACCTTCACACGACTTACACTTGAGTTGTAATAACCATACTGTCGGATCAGGACATATAAACCTTCACATGACTTACACTTGACTTGTAATAACCATACTGTCAGATCAGGACATATAAACCTTCACGTGACCTACACTTGACTTGTAATAACCATACTGTCAGATCAGGACATATAAACCTACAGACGACTTACACTTGACTTGTAATAACCATACTGTCAGATCGGCACATATAAACCTTCACATGACTTAAACTTGACTTTAATAACCATACTATCAGATCAGGACATAAAAACCTTCACACGACTTACACTTGACTTGTAATAACCATACTGTCAGATCAGGACATATAAACCTTCACACGACTTACACTTGACTTGTAATAACCATACTGTCAGATCGGGATATATAAACCTTCACATGACCTACACTTGACTTGTAATAACCATACTGTCAGATCAGGACATATAAACCTTCACACGACTTACACTTGACTTGTATAACCATACTGTCAGATCAGGACATATAAACCTTCACACGACCTACACTTGACTTGTAATAACCATACTGTCAGATCAGGACATACATATAAACCTTCACACGACTTACACTTGACTTGTAATAACCATACTGTCCGATCGGGACATATAAACATTCACACGACTTACACTTGACTTGTAATAACCATACTGTCAGATCCGGACATATAAACCTTCACACGACTTACATTTGACTTGTAATAACCATACTGTCAGATCCGGACATAGAAACCTTCACACGACTTACACTTGACTTGTAATAACCATACTGTCAGATCAGGACATATAAACCTTCACACGACTTACACTTGACTTGTAATAACCATACTGTCAGATCGGGATATATAAACCTTCACACAACTTACACTTGACTTGTATTAACCATACTGTCATATCAGGACATAAAAACCTTCACATGAACTACACTTGACTTGTAATAACCATACTGTCAGATCAGGACATATAAACCTACAGACGACTTACACTTGACTTGTAATAACCATACTGTCCGATCGGGACATATAAAACTTCACATGACTTACACTTGACTTGTAATAACCATACTGTCAGATCAGGACATGAAAACCTTCACACGACTTACACTTGACTTCTAATAACCATACTGTCAGATCAGGACATATAAACCTTCACACAACTTACACTTGACTTGTAATAACCATACAGTCAGATCAGGACACATAAACCTTCACACGACTTACACTTGACTTGTAATAACCATACTGTCAGATCCGGACATATAAACCTACAGACGACTTACACTTGACTTGTTTTAACCATACTGTCAGATCAGAACATATAAACCTTCACACGACTTACACTTGAGTTGTAATAACCATACTGTCGGATCAGGACATATAAACCTTCACATGACTTACACTTGACTTGTAATAACCATACTGTCAGATCAGGACATATAAACCTTCACGTGACCTACACTTGACTTGTAATAACCATACTGTCAGATCAGGACATATAAACCTACAGACGACTTACACTTGACTTGTAATAACCATACTGTCAGATCGGCACATATAAACCTTCACATGACTTAAACTTGACTTTAATAACCATACTATCAGATCAGGACATAAAAACCTTCACACGACTTACACTTGACTTGTAATAACCATACTGTCAGATCAGGACATATAAACCTTCACACGACTTACACTTGACTTGTAATAACCATACTGTCAGATCGGGATATATAAACCTTCACATGACCTACACTTGACTTGTAATAACCATACTGTCAGATCAGGACATATAAACCTTCACACGACTTACACTTGACTTGTATAACCATACTGTCAGATCAGGACATATAAACCTTCACACGACCTACACTTGACTTGTAATAACCATACTGTCAGATCAGGACATACATATAAACCTTCACACGACTTACACTTGACTTGTAATAACCATACTGTCCGATCGGGACATATAAACATTCACACGACTTACACTTGACTTGTAATAACCATACTGTCAGATCCGGACATATAAACCTTCACACGACTTACATTTGACTTGTAATAACCATACTGTCAGATCCGGACATAGAAACCTTCACACGACTTACACTTGACTTGTAATAACCATACTGTCAGATCAGGACATATAAACCTTCACACGACTTACACTTGACTTGTAATAACCATACTGTCAGATCGGGATATATAAACCTTCACATGACGTACACTTGACTTGTAATAACCATACTGTCAGATCGGGAAATATAAACCTTCACATGACCTACACTTGACTTGTAATAACCATACTGTCAGATCAGGACACATAAACCTTCACATGACCTACACTTGACTTGTAATAACCATACTGTCAGATCAGGACATATAAACCTTCACATGACTTAAACTTGACTTGTAATAACCATACTGTCAGATCAGGACATATAAACCTTCACACGACTTACACTTGACTTGTAATAACCATACTGTCAGATCAGGACATATAAACCTACACACGACTTACACTTGACTTGTAATAACCATACTGTCAGATCGGGACATATAAACCTTCACATGACTTAAACTTGACTTTAATAACCATACTATCAGATCAGGACATAAAAACCTTCACACGACTTACACTTGACTTGTAATAACCATACTGTCAGATCAGGACATATAAACCTTCACACGACTTACACTTGACTTGTAATAACCATACTGTCAGATCGGGATATATAAACCTTCACATGACCTACACTTGACTTGTAATAACCATGCTGTCAGATCAGGACATATAAACCTTCACACGACTTACACTTGACTTGTATAACCATACTGTCAGATCAGGACATATAAACCTTCACACGACCTACACTTGACTTGTAATAACCATACTGTCAGATCAGGACACATAAACCTTCACATGACCTACACTTGACTTGTAATAACCATACTGTCAGATCAGGACATATAAACCTTCACATGACTTAAACTTGACTTGTAATAACCATACTGTCAGATCAGGACATATAAACCTTCACACGACTTACACTTGACTTGTAATAACCATACTGTCAGATCAGGACATATAAACCTACAGACGACTTACACTTGACTTGTAATAACCATACTGTCAGATCGGGACATATAAACCTTCACATGACTTAAACTTGACTTTAATAACCATACTATCAGATCAGGACATAAAAACCTTCACACGACTTACACTTGACTTGTAATAACCATACTGTCAGATCAGGACATATAAACCTTCACACGACTTACACTTGACTTGTAATAACCATACTGTCAGATCAGGACATATAAACCTTCACACGACTTACACTTGACTTGTAATAACCATACTGTCAGATCGGGATATATAAACCTTCACACGACCTACACTTGACTTGTAATAACCATACTGTCAGATCAGGACATACATATAAACCTTCACACGACTTACACTTGACTTGTAATAACCATACTGTCCGATCGGGACATATAAACATTCACACGACTTACACTTGACTTGTAATAACCATACTGTCAGATCCGGACATATAAACCTTCACACGACTTACATTTGACTTGTAATAACCATACTGTCAGATCCGGACATAGAAACCTTCACACGACTTACACTTGACTTGTAATAACCATACTGTCAGATCAGGACATATAAACCTTCACACGACTTACACTTGACTTGTAATAACCATACTGTCAGATCGGGATATATAAACCTTCACATGACGTACACTTGACTTGTAATAACCATACTGTCAGATCGGGAAATATAAACCTTCACATGACCTACACTTGACTTGTAATAACCATACTGTCAGATCAGGACACATAAACCTTCACATGACCTACACTTGACTTGTAATAACCATACTGTCAGATCAGGACATATAAACCTTCACATGACTTAAACTTGACTTGTAATAACCATACTGTCAGATCAGGACATATAAACCTTCACACGACTTACACTTGACTTGTAATAACCATACTGTCAGATCAGGACATATAAACCTACACACGACTTACACTTGACTTGGAATAACCATACTGTCAGATCGGGACATATAAACCTTCACATGACTTAAACTTGACTTTAATAACCATACTATCAGATCAGGACATAAAAACCTTCACACGACTTACACTTGACTTGTAATAACCATACTGTCAGATCAGGACATATAAACCTTCACACGACTTACACTTGACTTGTAATAACCATACTGTCAGATCGGGATATATAAACCTTCACATGACCTACACTTGACTTGTAATAACCATGCTGTCAGATCAGGACATATAAACCTTCACACGACTTACACTTGACTTGTATAACCATACTGTCAGATCAGGACATATAAACCTTCACACGACCTACACTTGACTTGTAATAACCATACTGTCAGATCAGGACACATAAACCTTCACATGACCTACACTTGACTTGTAATAACCATACTGTCAGATCGGGATATATAAACCTTCACATGACCTACACTTGACTTGTAATAACCATGCTGTCAGATCAGGACATATAAACCTTCACACGACTTACACTTGACTTGTATAACCATACTGTCAGATCAGGACATATAAACCTTCACACGACCTACACTTGACTTGTAATAACCATACTGTCAGATCAGGACATACATATAAACCTTCACACGACTTACACTTTACTTGTAATAACCGTACTGTCCGATCGGGACATATAAACATTCACACGACTTACACTTGACTTGTAATAACCATACTGTCAGATCAGGACATACATATAAACCTTCACACGACTTACACTTTACTTGTAATAACCGTACTGTCCGATCGGGACATATAAACATTCACACGACTTACACTTGACTTGTAATAACCATACTGTCAGATCCGGACATATAAACCTTCACACGACTTACATTTGACTTGTAATAACCATACTGTCAGATCCGGACATAGAAACCTTCACACGACTTACAATTGACTTGTAATAACCATACTGTCAGATCAGGACATATAAACCTTCACACGACTTACACTTGACTTGTAATAACCATACTGTCAGATCGGGATATATAAACCTTCACATGACCTACACTTGACTTGTAATAACCATACTGTCAGATCGGGACATATAAACCTTCACATGACCTACACTTGACTTGTAATAACCATACTTTCAGATCAGGACACATAAACCTTCACATGACCTACACTTGACTTGTAATAACCATACTGTCAGATCAGGACATATAAACCTTCACATGACTTAAACTTGACTTGTAATAACCATACTGTCAGATCAGGACATATAAACCTTCACACGACTTACACTTGACTTGTAATAACCATACTGTCAGATCAGGACACATAAACCTTCACACGACTTACACTTGACTTGTATAACCATACTGTCAGATCAGGACATATAAACCTTCACACGACCTACACTTGACTTGTATAACCGTACTGTCAGATCAGGACATATAAACCTTCACACGACCTACACTTGACTTGTAATAACCATACTGTCAGATCAGGACATACATATAAACCTTCACACGACTTACACTTGACTTGTAATAACCGTACTGTCCGATCGGGACAAATAAACATTCACACGACTTACACTTGACTTGTAATAACCATACTGTCAGATCAGGACATATAAACCTTCACATGACCTACACTTGACTTGTAATAACCATACTGTCGGATCAGGACATATAAACCTTCAAATGACTTAAACTTGACTTGTAATAACCATACTGTCAGATAAGGACATATAAACCTTCACACGACTTACACTTGACTTGTAATAACCATACTGTCAGATCAGGACATATAAACCTTCACACGACCTACACTTGACTTGTAATAACCATACTGTCAGATCAGGACATATAAACCTTCACACGACCTACACTTGACTTGTAATAACCATACTGTCAGATCAGGACATATAAACCTTCACACGACTTACACTTGACTTGTAATAACCATACTGTCAGATCAGGACATATAAACCTTCACACGACCTACACTTGACTTGTAATAACCATACTGTCAGATCAGGACATATAAACCTACAGACGACTTACACTTGACTTGTAATAACCATACTGTCCGATCGGGACATATAAACCTTCACATGACTTACAATTGACTTGTAATAACCATACTGTCAGATCAGGATATATAAACCTTCATACGACCTACACTTGACTTGTAATAACCATACAGGTCAGATCAGGACATATAAACCTACAGACGACTTACACTTGACTTGTAATAACCATACTGTCAGATCGGGACATATAAACCTTCACATGACTTAAACTTGACTTTAATAACCATACTATCAGATCAGGACATAAAAACCTTCACACGACTTACACTTGACTTGTAATAACCATACTGTCAGATCAGGACATATAAACCTTCACACGACTTACACTTGACTTGTAATAACCATACTGTCAGATCGGGATATATAAACCTTCACATGACCTACACTTGACTTGTAATAACCATACTGTCAGATCAGGACATATAAACCTTCACACGACTTACACTTGACTTGTAATAACCATACTGTCAGATCAGGACATATAAACCTTCACACGACTTACACTTGACTTGTAATAACCATACTGTCAGAACGGGACATATAAACCTTCACACGACTTGCACTTGGCTTGTAATAACCATACTGTCAGATCAGGGCATATAAACCTTCACATGACCTACACTTGACTTGTAATAACCATACTGTCAGATCGGGACATATAAACCTTCACACGACTTACACTTGACTTGTAATAACCATACTGTCAGATCCGGACATATATACCTTCACACCACTTACACTTGACTTGTAATAACCATACTGTCAGATCCGGACATAGAAAACTTCACAGGACTTACACTTGACTTGTAATAACCATATTGTCGGATCAGGACATATAAACCTTCACACGACCTACACTTGACTTGTAATAGCCATACTGTCGGATCAGGACATATAAACCTTCACATGACTTAAACTTGACTTGTAATAACCATACTGTCAGATCAGGAAATATAAACCTTCACACGACTTACACTTGACTTGTAATACCCATACTGTCGGATCAGGACATATAAGCCTACAAACGACTCACACTTGACTTGTAATAACCATACTGTCAGATCCGGACATAGAAACCTTCACATGACTTAAACTTGACTTGTAATAACCATACTGTCAGATCAGGACATATAAACCTTCACACAACTTACACTTGACTTGTAATAACCATACTGTCAGATCAGGACATATAAACCTTCACACGACTTACACTTGACTTGTAATAACCATACGGTCAGATCAGGACATATAAACCTTCACACAACTTACACTTGACTTGTATTAACCATACTGTCATATCAGGACATAAAAACCTTCACATGAACTACACTTGACTTGTAATAACCATACTGTCAGATCAGGACATATAAACCTACAGACGACTTACACTTGACTTGTAATAACCATACTGTCCGATCGGGACATATAAAACTTCACATGACTTACACTTGACTTGTAATAACCATACTGTCAGATCAGGACATAAAAACCTTCACACGACTTACACTTGACTTCTAATAACCATACTGTCAGATCAGGACATATAAACCTTCACACAACTTACACTTGACTTGTAATAGCCATACTGTCGGATCAGGACATATAAACCTTCACATGACTTAAACTTGACTTGTAATAACCATACTGTCAGATCAGGACATATAAACCTTCACACGACTTACACTTGACTTGTAATACCCATACTGTCGGATCAGGACATATAAGCCTACAAACGACTCACACTTGACTTGTAATAACCATACTGTCAGATCCGGACATAGAAACCTTCACATGACTTAAACTTGACTTGTAATAACCATATTGTCAGATCAGGACATATAAACCTTCACACAACTTACACTTGACTTGTAATAACCATACTGTCAGATCAGGACATATAAACCTTCACACGACTTACACTTGACTTGTAATAACCATACTGTCAGATCAGGACATATAAACCTTCACACAACTTACACTTGACTTGTATTAACCATACTGTCATATCAGGACATAAAAACCTTCACATGAACTACACTTGACTTGTAATAACCATACTGTCAGATCAGGACATATAAACCTACAGACGACTTACACTTGACTTGTAATAACCATACTGTCCGATCGGGACATATAAAACTTCACATGACTTACACTTGACTTGTAATAACCATACTGTCAGATCAGGACATAAAAACCTTCACACGACTTACACTTGACTTCTAATAACCATACTGTCAGATCAGGACATATAAACCTTCACACAACTTACACTTGACTTGTAATAACCATACTGTCAGATCAGGACATATAAACCTTCACACGACTTACACTTGACTTGTAATAACCATACGGTCAGATCAGGACATATAAACCTTCACACAACTTACACTTGACTTGTATTAACCATACTGTCATATCAGGACATATAAACCTTCACACAACTTACACTTGACTTGTAATAACCATACTGTCCGATCGGGACATATAAACCTTCACATGACTTACAATTGACTTGTAATAACCATACTGTCAGATCAGGACATAAAAACCTTCACACGACTTACACTTGACTTGTAATAACCATACTGTCAGATCAGGACATATAAACCTTCACACGACTTACACTTGACTTGTAATAACCATACTGTCAGATCGGGATATAAACCTTCACATGACCTACACTTGACTTGAAATAACCATACTGTCAGATCAGGACATATAAACCTTCACACGACTTACACTTGACTTGTAATAACCATACTGTCAGATCAGGACATATAAACCTTCACACGACTTACACTTGACTTGTAATAACCATACTGTCAGAACGGGACATATAAACCTTCACACGACTTGCACTTGGCTTGTAATAACCATACTGTCAGATCAGGGCATATAAACCTTCACATGACCTACACTTGACTTGTAATAACCATACTGTCAGATCGGGACATATAAACCTTCACACGACTTACACTTGACTTGTAATAACCATACTGTCAGATCCGGACATATATACCTTCACACCACTTACACTTGACTTGTAATAACCATACTGTCAGATCCGGACATAGAAAACTTCACACGACTTACACTTGACTTGTAATAACCATATTGTCGGATCAGGACATATAAACCTTCACACGACCTACACTTGACTTGTAATAGCCATACTGTCGGATCAGGACATATAAACCTTCACATGACTTAAACTTGACTTGTAATAACCATACTGTCAGATCAGGACATATAAACCTTCACACGACTTACACTTGACTTGTAATACCCATACTGACGGATCAGGACATATAAGCCTACAAACGACTCACACTTGACTTGTAATAACCATACTGTCAGATCCGGACATAGAAACCTTCACATGACTTAAACTTGACTTGTAATAACCATACTGTCAGATCGGGACATATAAACCTTCACACAACTTACACTTGACTTGTAATAACCATACTGTCAGATCAGGACATATAAACCTTCACACGACTTACACTTGACTTGTAATAACCATACGGTCAGATCAGGACATATAAACCTTCACACAACTTACACTTGACTTGTATTAACCATACTGTCATATCAGGACATAAAAACCTTCACATGAACTACACTTGACTTGTAATAACCATACTGTCAGATCAGGACATATAAACCTACAGACGACTTACACTTGACTTGTAATAACCATACTGTCCGATCGGGACATATAAAACTTCACATGACTTACACTTGACTTGTAATAACCATACTGTCAGATCAGGACATGAAAACCTTCACACGACTTACACTTGACTTCTAATAACCATACTGTCAGATCAGGACATATAAACCTTCACACAACTTACACTTGACTTGTAATAACCATACAGTCAGATCAGGACACATAAACCTTCACACGACTTACACTTGACTTGTAATAACCATACTGTCAGATCCGGACATATAAACCTACAGACGACTTACACTTGACTTGTTTTAACCATACTGTCAGATCAGAACATATAAACCTTCACACGACTTACACTTGAGTTGTAATAACCATACTGTCGGATCAGGACATATAAACCTTCACATGACTTACACTTGACTTGTAATAACCATACTGTCAGATCAGGACATATAAACCTTCACACGACCTACACTTGACTTGTACTAACCATACTGTCAGATCAGGACATATAAACCTACAGACGACTTACACTTGACTTGTAATAACCATACTGTCAGATCGGGACATATAAACCTTCACATGACTTAAACTTGACTTTAATAACCATACTATCAGATCAGGACATAAAAACCTTCACACGACTTACACTTGACTTGTAATAACCATACTGTCAGATCAGGACATATAAACCTTCACACGACTTACACTTGACTTGTAATAACCATACTGTCAGATCGGGATGTATAAACCTTCACATGACTTACACTTGACTTGTAATAACCATACTATCAGATCAGGACATAAAAACCTTCACACGACTTACACTAGACTTGTAATAACCATACTGTCAGATCGGGACATATAAACCTTCACATGACTTACACTTGACTTGTAATAACCATACTATCAGATCAGGACATAAAAACCTTCACACGACTTACACTTGACTTGTAATAACCATACTGTCGGATCAGGACATATAAACCTTCACATGACCTTCACTTGACTTGTAATAATCATACTGTCAGATCAGGACATATAAACCTTCACATGACTTACACTTGACTTGTAATAACCATACTGTCGGATCAGGACATATAAACCTTCACATGACTTACACTTGACTTGTAAAAACCATACTGTCAGATCAGGACAAATAAACCTTCACATGACTTAAACTTGACTTGTAATAACCATACTGTCAAATCAGGACATAGAAACCTTCACACGACTTACACTTGACTTGTAATAACCATACTGTCAGATCAGGACATATAAACCTTCCCACAACTTACACTTGTCATGTAATAACCATACTGTCAGATCAGGACATATAAACCTTCACATGACCTACACTTGAATTGTAATAACCATACTGTCAGATCAGGACATATAAACCTACAGACGACTTACACTTGACTTGTAATAACCATACTGTGCGACCGGGACATATAAACCTTCACATGACTTACACTTGACTTGTAATAACCATACTATCAGATCAGGACATAAAAACCTTCACACGACTTACACTTGACTTGTAATAACCATACTGTCAGATCGGGACATAAAAACCTTCACACGACTTACACTTGACTTGTAATAACCATACTGTCAGATCATGACATATAAACCTTCACATGACTTACACTTGACTTGTAATAACCATACTGTCAGATCAGGACATATAAACCTTCACACAACTTACACTTGACTTGTAATAACCATACTGTCAGATCAGGACATATAAACCTTCACACGACTTACACTTGACTTGTAATAACCATACGGTCAGATCAGGACATATAAACCTTCACACAACTTACACTTGACTTGTATTAACCATACTGTCATATCAGGACATAAAAACCTTCACATGAACTACACTTGACTTGTAATAACCATACTGTCAGATCAGGACATATAAACCTACAGACGACTTACACTTGACTTGTAATAACCATACTGTCCGATCGGGACATATAAAACTTCACATGACTTACACTTGACTTGTAATAACCATACTGTCAGATCAGGACATAAAAACCTTCACACGACTTACACTTGACTTCTAATAACCATACTGTCAGATCAGGACATATAAACCTTCACACAACTTACACTTGACTTGTAATAACCATACAGTCAGATCAGGACACATAAACCTTCACACGACTTACACTTGACTTGTAATAACCATACTGTCAGATCCGGACATATAAACCTACAGACGACTTACACTTGACTTGTTTTAACCATACTGTCAGTTCAGAACATATAAACCTTCACACGACTTACACTTGAGTTGTAATAACCATACTGTCGGATCAGGACATATAAACCTTCACATTACTTACACTTGACTTGTAATAACCATACTGTCAGATCAGGACATATAAACCTTCACACGACCTACACTTGACTTGTACTAACCATACTGTCAGATCAGGACATATAAACCTACAGACGACTTACACTTGACTTGTAATAACCATACTGTCAGATCGGGACATATAAACCTTCACATGACTTAAACTTGACTTTAATAACCATACTATCAGATCAGGACATAAAAACCTTCACACGACTTACACTTGACTTGTAATAACCATACTGTCAGATCAGGACATATAAACCTTCACACGACTTACACTTGACTTGTAATAACCATACTGTCAGATCGGGATGTATAAACCTTCACATGACTTACACTTGACTTGTAATAACCATACTATCAGATCAGGACATAAAAACCTTCACACGACTTACACTAGACTTGTAATAACCATACTGTCAGATCGGGACATATAAACCTTCACATGACTTACACTTGACTTGTAATAACCATACTATCAGATCAGGACTTAAAAACCTTCACACGACTTACACTTGACTTGTAATAACCATACTGTCGGATCAGGACATATAAACCTTCACATGACCTACACTTGACTTGTAATAATCATACTGTCAGATCAGGACATATAAACCTTCACATGACTTACACTTGACTTGTAAAAACCATACTGTCAGATCAGGACAAATAAACCTTCACATGACTTAAACTTGACTTGTAATAACCATACTGTCAAATCAGGACATAGAAACCTTCACACGACTTACACTTGACTTGTAATAACCATACTGTCAGATCAGGACATATAAACCTTCCCACAACTTACACTTGTCATGTAATAACCATACTGTCAGATCAGGACATATAAACCTTCACATGACCTACACTTGAATTGTAATAACCATACTGTCAGATCAGGACATATAAACCTACAGACGACTTACACTTGACTTGTAATAACCATACTGTGCGACCGGGACATATAAACCTTCACATGACTTACACTTGACTTGCAATACCCATACTATCAGATCAGGACATAAAAACCTTCACACGACTTACACTTGACTTGTAATAACCATACTGTCAGATCGGGACATAAAAACCTACAGACGACTTACACTTGACTTGTAATAACCATACTGTCAGATCATGACATATAAACCTTCACATGACTTACACTTGACTTGTAATAACCATACTGTCAGATCAGGACATATAAACCTTCACACGACTTACACTTGACTTGTAATAACCATACTATCAGATCAGGACATATATACCTTCACACCACTTACACTTGACTTGTAATAACCATACTGTCAGATCCGGACATAGAAAACTTCACACGACTTACACTTGACTTGTAATAACCATATTGTCGGATCAGGACATATAAACCTTCACACGACCTACACTTGACTTGTAATAGCCATACTGTCGGATCAGGACATATAAACCTTCACATGACTTAAACTTGACTTGTAATAACCATACTGTCAGATCAGGACATATAAACCTTCACACGACTTACACTTGACTTGTAATACCCATACTGTCGGATCAGGACATATAAGCCTACAAACGACTCACACTTGACTTGTAATAACCATACTGTCAGATCCGGACATAGAAACCTTCACATGACTTAAACTTGACTTGTAATAACCATACTGTCAGATCAGGACATATAAACCTTCACACAACTTACACTTGACTTGTAATAACCATACTGTCAGATCAGGACATATAAACCTTCACACGACTTACACTTGACTTGTAATAACCATACGGTCAGATCAGGACATATAAACCTTCACACAACTTACACTTGACTTGTATTAACCATACTGTCATATCAGGACATAAAAACCTTCACATGAACTACACTTGACTTGTAATAACCATACTGTCAGATCAGGACATATAAACCTACAGACGACTTACACTTGACTTGTAATAACCATACTGTCCGATCGGGACATATAAAACTTCACATGACTTACACTTGACTTGTAATAACCATACTGTCAGATCAGGACATAAAAACCTTCACACGACTTACACTTGACTTCTAATAACCATACTGTCAGATCAGGACATATAAACCTTCACACAACTTACACTTGACTTGTAATAGCCATACTGTCGGATCAGGACATATAAACCTTCACATGACTTAAATTTGACTTGTAATAACCATACTGTCAGATCAGGACATATAAACCTTCACACGACTTACACTTGACTTGTAATAACCATACTGTCAGATCGGGACATAAAAACCTACAGACGACTTACACTTGACTTGTAATAACCATACTGTCAGATCATGACATATAAACCTTCACATGACTTACACTTGACTTGTAATAACCATACTGTCAGATCAGGACATATAAACCTTCACACGACTTACACTTGACTTGTAATAACCATACTATCAGATCAGGACATATATACCTTCACACCACTTACACTTGACTTGTAATAACCATACTGTCAGATCCGGACATAGAAAACTTCACACGACTTACACTTGACTTGTAATAACCATATTGTCGGATCAGGACATATAAACCTTCACACGACCTACACTTGACTTGTAATAGCCATACTGTCGGATCAGGACATATAAACCTTCACATGACTTAAACTTGACTTGTAATAACCATACTGTCAGATCAGGACATATAAACCTTCACACGACTTACACTTGACTTGTAATACCCATACTGTCGGATCAGGACATATAAGCCTACAAACGACTCACACTTGACTTGTAATAACCATACTGTCAGATCCGGACATAGAAACCTTCACATGACTTAAACTTGACTTGTAATAACCATACTGTCAGATCAGGACATATAAACCTTCACACAACTTACACTTGACTTGTAATAACCATACTGTCAGATCAGGACATATAAACCTTCACACGACTTACACTTGACTTGTAATAACCATACGGTCAGATCAGGACATATAAACCTTCACACAACTTACACTTGACTTGTATTAACCATACTGTCATATCAGGACATAAAAACCTTCACATGAACTACACTTGACTTGTAATAACCATACTGTCAGATCAGGACATATAAACCTACAGACGACTTACACTTGACTTGTAATAACCATACTGTCCGATCGGGACATATAAAACTTCACATGACTTACACTTGACTTGTAATAACCATACTGTCAGATCAGGACATAAAAACCTTCACACGACTTACACTTGACTTCTAATAACCATACTGTCAGATCAGGACATATAAACCTTCACACAACTTACACTTGACTTGTAATAGCCATACTGTCGGATCAGGACATATAAACCTTCACATGACTTAAATTTGACTTGTAATAACCATACTGTCAGATCAGGACATATAAACCTTCACACGACTTACACTTGACTTGTAATACCCATACTGTCGGATCAGGACATATAAGCCTACAAACGACTCACACTTGACTTGTAATAACCATACTGTCCGATCGGGACATATAAACCTTCCCACAACTTACACTTGTCATGTAATAACCATACTGTCAGATCAGGACATATAAACCTTCACATGACCTACACTTGAATTGTAATAACCATACTGTCAGATCAGGACATATAAACCTACAGACGACTTACACTTGACTTGTAATAACCATACTGTGCGACCGGGACATATAAACCTTCACATGACTTACACTTGACTTGTAATAACCATACTATCAGATCAGGACATAAAAACCTTCACACGACTTACACTTGACTTGTAATAACCATACTGTCAGATCATGACATATAAACCTTCACATGACTTACACTTGACTTGTAATAACCATACTGTCAGATCAGGACATATAAACCTTCACACAACTTACACTTGACTTGTAATAACCATACTGTCAGATCAGGACATATAAACCTTCACACGACTTACACTTGACTTGTAATAACCATACGGTCAGATCAGGACATATAAACCTTCACACAACTTACACTTGACTTGTATTAACCATACTGTCATATCAGGACATAAAAACCTTCACATGAACTACACTTGACTTGTAATAACCATACTGTCAGATCAGGACATATAAACCTACAGACGACTTACACTTGACTTGCAATAACCATACTGTCCGATCGGGACATATAAAACTTCACATGACTTACACTTGACTTGTAATAACCATACTGTCAGATCAGGACGTAAAAACCTTCACACGACTTACACTTGACTTCTAATAACCATACTGTCAGATCAGGACATATAAACCTTCACACAACTTACACTTGACTTGTAATAACCATACAGTCAGATCAGGACACATAAACCTTCACACGACTTACACTTGACTTGTAATAACCATACTGTCAGATCCGGACATATAAACCTACAGACGACTTACACTTGACTTGTTTTAACCATACTGTCAGATCAGAACATATAAACCTTCACACGACTTACACTTGAGTTGTAATAACCATACTGTCGGATCAGGACATATAAACCTTCACATGACTTACACTTGACTTGTAATAACCATACTGTCAGATCAGGACATATAAACCTTCACACGACCTACACTTGACTTGTACTAACCATACTGTCAGATCAGGACATATAAACCTACAGACGACTTACACTTGACTTGTAATAACCATACTGTCAGATCGGGACATATAAACCTTCACATGACTTAAACTTGACTTTAATAACCATACTATCAGATCAGGACATAAAAACCTTCACACGACTTACACTTGACTTGTAATAACCATACTGTCAGATCAGGACATATAAACCTTCACACGACTTACACTTGACTTGTAATAACCATACTGTCAGATCGGGATGTATAAACCTTCACATGACTTACACTTGACTTGTAATAACCATACTATCAGATCAGGACATAAAAACCTTCACACGACTTACACTAGACTTGTAATAACCATACTGTCAGATCGGGACATATAAACCTTCACATGACTTACACTTGACTTGTAATAACCATACTATCAGATCAGGACATAAAAACCTTCACACGACTTACACTTGACTTGTAATAACCATACTGTCGGATCAGGACATATAAACCTTCACATGACCTACACTTGACTTGTAATAATCATACTGTCAGATCAGGACATATAAACCTTCACATGACTTACACTTGACTTGTAATAACCATACTGTCGGATCAGGACATATAAACCTTCACATGACTTACACTTGACTTGTAAAAACCATACTGTCAGATCAGGACAAATAAACCTTCACATGACTTAAACTTGACTTGTAATAACCATACTGTCAAATCAGGACATAGAAACCTTCACACGACTTACACTTGACTTGTAATAACCATACTGTCAGATCAGGACATATAAACCTTCCCACAACATACACTTGTCATGTAATAACCATACTGTCAGATCAGGACATATAAACCTTCACATGACCTACACTTGAATTGTAATAACCATACTGTCAGATCAGGACATATAAACCTACAGACGACTTACACTTGACTTGTAATAACCATACTGTGCGACCGGGACATATAAACCTTCACATGACTTACACTTGACTTGTAATAACCATACTATCAGATCAGGACATAAAAACCTTCACACGACTTACACTTGACTTGTAATAACCATACTGTCAGATCGGGACATAAAAACCTACAGACGACTTACACTTGACTTGTAATAACCATACTGTCAGATCATGACATATAAACCTTCACATGACTTACACTTGACTTGTAATAACCATACTGTCAGATCAGGACATATAAACCTTCACACGACTTACACTTGACTTGTAATAACCATACTATCAGATCAGGACATATATACCTTCACACCACTTACACTTGACTTGTAATAACCATACTGTCAGATCCGGACATAGAAAACTTCACACGACTTACACTTGACTTGTAATAACCATATTGTCGGATCAGGACATATAAACCTTCACACGACGTACACTTGACTTGTAATAGCCATACTGTCGGATCAGGACATATAAACCTTCACATGACTTAAACTTGACTTGTAATAACCATACTGTCAGATCAGGACATATAAACCTTCACACGACTTACACTTGACTTGTAATACCCATACTGTCGGATCAGGACATATAAGCCTACAAACGACTCACACTTGACTTGTAATAACCATACTGTCAGATCCGGACATAGAAACCTTCACATGACTTAAACTTGACTTGTAATAACCATACTGTCAGATCAGGACATATAAACCTTCACACAACTTACACTTGACTTGTAATAACCATACTGTCAGATCAGGACATATAAACCTTCACACGACTTACACTTGACTTGTAATAACCATACGGTCAGATCAGGACATATAAACCTTCACACAACTTACACTTGACTTGTATTAACCATACTGTCATATCAGGACATAAAAACCTTCACATGAACTACACTTGACTTGTAATAACCATACTGTCAGATCAGGACATATAAACCTACAGACGACTTACACTTGACTTGTAATAACCATACTGTCCGATCGGGACATATAAAACTTCACATGACTTACACTTGACTTGTAATAACCATACTGTCAGATCAGGACATAAAAACCTTCACACGACTTACACTTGACTTCTAATAACCATACTGTCAGATCAGGACATATAAACCTTCACACAACTTACACTTGACTTGTAATAGCCATACTGTCGGATCAGGACATATAAACCTTCACATGACTTAAACTTGACTTGTAATAACCATACTGTCAGATCAGGACATATAAACCTTCACACGACTTACACTTGACTTGTAATACCCATACTGTCGGATCAGGACATATAAGCCTACAAACGACTCACACTTGACTTGTAATAACCATACTGTCAGATCCGGACATAGAAACCTTCACATGACTTAAACTTGACTTGTAATAACCATACTGTCAGATCAGGACATATAAACCTTCACACAACTTACACTTGACTTGTAATAACCATACTGTCAGATCAGGACATATAAACCTTCACACGACTTACACTTGACTTGTAATAACCATACGGTCAGATCAGGACATATAAACCTTCACACAACTTACACTTGACTTGTATTAACCATACTGTCATATCAGGACATAAAAACCTTCACATGAACTACACTTGACTTGTAATAACCATACTGTCAGATCAGGACATATAAACCTACAGACGACTTACACTTGACTTGTAATAACCATACTGTCCGATCGGGACATATAAAACTTCACATGACTTACACTTGACTTGTAATAACCATACTGTCAGATCAGGACATAAAAACCTTCACACGACTTACACTTGACTTCTAATAACCATACTGTCAGATCAGGACATATAAACCTTCACACAACTTACACTTGACTTGTAATAACCATACTGTCAGATCAGGACATATAAACCTTCACACGACTTACACTTGACTTGTAATAACCATACGGTCAGATCAGGACATATAAACCTTCACACAACTTACACTTGACTTGTATTAACCATACTGTCATATCAGGACATATAAACCTTCACACGACCTACACTTGACTTGTAATAACCATACTGTCAGATCAGGACATATAAACCTACAGACGACTTACACTTGACTTGTAATAACCATACTGTCCGATCGGGACATATAAACCTTCACATGACTTACAATTGACTTGTAATAACCATACTGTCAGATCAGGATATATAAACCTTCACACGACCTACACTTGACTTGTAATAACCATACAGGTCAGATCAGGACATATAAACCTACAGACGACTTACACTTGACTTGTAATAACCATACTGTCAGATCGGGACATATAAACCTTCACATGACTTAAACTTGACTTTAATAACCATACTATCAGATCAGGACATAAAAACCTTCACACGACTTACACTTGACTTGTAATAACCATACGGTCAGATCAGGACATATAAACCTTCACACAACTTACACTTGACTTGTATTAACCATACTGTCATATCAGGACATAAAAACCTTCACATGAACTACACTTGACTTGTAATAACCATACTGTCAGATCAGGACATATAAACCTACAGACGACTTACACTTGACTTGTAATAACCATACTGTCCGATCGGGACATATAAAACTTCACATGACTTACACTTGACTTGTAATAACCATACTGTCAGATCAGGACATAAAAACCTTCACACGACTTACACTTGACTTCTAATAACCATACTGTCAGATCAGGACATATAAACCTTCACACAACTTACACTTGACTTGTAATAGCCATACTGTCGGATCAGGACATATAAACCTTCACATGACTTAAACTTGACTTGTAATAACCATACTGTCAGATCAGGACATATAAACCTTCACACGACTTACACTTGACTTGTAATACCCATACTGTCGGATCAGGACATATAAGCCTACAAACGACTCACACTTGACTTGTAATAACCATACTGTCAGATCCGGACATAGAAACCTTCACATGACTTAAACTTGACTTGTAATAACCATACTGTCAGATCAGGACATATAAACCTTCACACAACTTACACTTGACTTGTAATAACCATACTGTCAGATCAGGACATATAAACCTTCACACGACTTACACTTGACTTGTAATAACCATACGGTCAGATCAGGACATATAAACCTTCACACAACTTACACTTGACTTGTATTAACCATACTGTCATATCAGGACATAAAAACCTTCACATGAACTACACTTGACTTGTAATAACCATACTGTCAGATCAGGACATATAAACCTACAGACGACTTACACTTGACTTGTAATAACCATACTGTCCGATCGGGACATATAAAACTTCACATGACTTACACTTGACTTGTAATAACCATACTGTCAGATCAGGACATAAAAACCTTCACACGACTTACACTTGACTTCTAATAACCATACTGTCAGATCAGGACATATAAACCTTCACACAACTTACACTTGACTTGTAATAACCATACTGTCAGATCAGGACATATAAACCTTCACACGACTTACACTTGACTTGTAATAACCATACGGTCAGATCAGGACATATAAACCTTCACACAACTTACACTTGACTTGTATTAACCATACTGTCATATCAGGACATATAAACCTTCACACGACCTACACTTGACTTGTAATAACCATACTGTCAGATCAGGACATATAAACCTACAGACGACTTACACTTGACTTGTAATAACCATACTGTCCGATCGGGACATATAAACCTTCACATGACTTACAATTGACTTGTAATAACCATACTGTCAGATCAGGATATATAAACCTTCACACGACCTACACTTGACTTGTAATAACCATACAGGTCAGATCAGGACATATAAACCTACAGACGACTTACACTTGACTTGTAATAACCATACTGTCAGATCGGGACATATAAACCTTCACATGACTTAAACTTGACTTTAATAACCATACTATCAGATCAGGACATAAAAACCTTCACACGACTTACACTTGACTTGTAATAACCATACTGTCAGATCAGGACATATAAACCTTCACACGACTTACACTTGACTTGTAATAACCATACTGTCAGATCGGGATATAAACCTTCACATGACCTACACTTGACTTGTAATAACCATACTGTCAGATCAGGACATATAAACCTTCACACGACTTACACTTGACTTGTAATAACCACACTGTCAGATCAGGACATATAAACCTTCACACGACTTACACTTGACTTGTAATAACCATACTGTCAGAACGGGACATATAAACCTTCACACGACTTGCACTTGGCTTGTAATAACCATACTGTCAGATCAGGGCATATAAACCTTCACATGACCTACACTTGACTTGTAATAACCATACTGTCAGATCGGGACATATAAACCTTCACACGACTTACACTTGACTTGTAATAACCATACTGTCAGATCCGGACATATATACCTTCACACCACTTACACTTGACTTGTAATAACCATACTGTCAGATCCGGACATAGAAAACTTCACACGACTTACACTTGACTTGTAATAACCATATTGTCGGATCAGGACATATAAACCTTCACACGACCTACACTTGACTTGTAATAGCCATACTGTCGGATCAGGACATATAAACCTTCACATGACTTAAACTTGACTTGTAATAACCATACTGTCAGATCAGGACATATAAACCTTCAAACGACTTACACTTGACTTGTAATACCCATACTGTCGGATCAGGACATATAAGCCTACAAACGACTCACACTTGACTTGTAATAACCATACTGTCAGATCCGGACATAGAAACCTTCACATGACTTAAACTTGACTTGTAATAACCATACTGTCAGATCAGGACATATAAACCTTCACACAACTTACACTTGACTTGTAATAACCATACTGTCAGATCAGGACATATAAACCTTCACACGACTTACACTTGACTTGTAATAACCATACGGTCAGATCAGGACATATAAACCTTCACACAACTTACACTTGACTTGTATTAACCATACTGTCATATCAGGACATAAAAACCTTCACATGAACTACACTTGACTTGTAATAACCATACTGTCAGATCAGGACATATAAACCTACAGACGACTTACACTTGACTTGTAATAACCATACTGTCCGATCGGGACATATAAAACTTCACATGACTTACACTTGACTTGTAATAACCATACTGTCAGATCAGGACATAAAAACCTTCACACGACTTACACTTGACTTCTAATAACCATACTGTCAGATCAGGACATATAAACCTTCACACAACTTACACTTGACTTGTAATAACCATACAGTCAGATCAGGACACATAAACCTTCACACGACTTACACTTGACTTGTAATAACCATACTGTCAGATCCGGACATATAAACCTACAGACGACTTACACTTGACTTGTTTTAACCATACTGTCAGATCAGGACACATAAACCTTCACATGACCTACACTTGACTTGTAATAACCATACTGTCAGATCAGGACATATAAACCTTCACATGACTTAAACTTGACTTGTAATAACCATACTGTCAGATCAGGACATATAAACCTTCACACGACTTACACTTGACTTGTAATAACCATACTGTCAGATCAGGACATATAAACCTTCACACGACTTACACTTGACTTGTATAACCATACTGTCAGATCAGGACATATAAACCTTCACACGACCAACACTTGACTTGTATAACCGTACTGTCAGATCAGGACATATAAACCTTCACACGACCTACACTTGACTTGTAATAACCATACTGTCAGATCAGGACATACATATAAACCTTCACACGACTTACACTTGACTTGTAATAACCGTACTGTCCGATCGGGACATATAAACATTCACACGACTTACACTTGACTTGTAATAACCATACTGTCAGATCAGGACATATAAACCTTCACATGACCTACACTTGACTTGTAATAACCATACTGTCGGATCAGGACATATAAACCTTCAAATGACTTAAACTTGACTTGTAATAACCATACTGTCAGATAAGGACATATAAACCTTCACACGACTTACACTTGACTTGTAATAACCATACTGTCAGATCAGGACATATAAACCTTCACACGACCTACACTTGACTTGTAATAACCATACTGTCAGATCAGGACATATAAACCTTCACACGACCTACACTTGACTTGTAATAACCATACTGTCAGATCAGGACATATAAACCTTCACACGACTTAAACTTGACTTGTAATAACCATACTGTCAGATCAGGACATATAAACCTTCACACGACCTACACTTGACTTGTAATAACCATACTGTCAGATCAGGACATATAAACCTACAGACGACTTACACTTGACTTGTAATAACCATACTGTCCGATCGGGACATATAAACCTTCACATGACTTACAATTGACTTGTAATAACCATACTGTCAGATCAGGATATATAAACCTTCACACGACCTACACTTGACTTGTAATAACCATACAGGTCAAATCAGGACATATAAACCTACAGACGACTTACACTTGACTTGTAATAACCATACTGTCAGATCGGGACATATAAACCTTCACATGACTTAAACTTGACTTTAATAACCATACTATCAGATCAGGACATAAAAACCTTCACACGACTTACACTTGAATTGTAATAACCATACTGTCAGATCAGGACATATAAACCTTCACACGACTTACACTTGACTTGTAATAACCATACTGTCAGATCGGGATATATAAACCTTCACATGACTTACACTTGACTTGTAATAACCATACTGTCAGATCAGGACATATAAACCTTCACACGACTTACACTTGACTTGTAATAACCATACTGTCAGATCAGGACATATAAACCTTCACACGACTTACACTTGACTTGTAATAACCATACTGTCAGAACGGGACATATAAACCTTCACACGACTTGCACTTGGCTTGTAATAACCATACTGTCAGATCAGGGCATATAAACCTTCACATGACCTACACTTGACTTGTAATAACCATACTGTCAGATCGGGACATATAAACCTTCACACGACTTACACTTGACTTGTAATAACCATACTGTCAGATCCGGACATATATACCTTCACACCACTTACACTTGACTTGTAATAACCATACTGTCAGATCCGGACATAGAAAACTTCACACGACTTACACTTGACTTGTAATAACCATATTGTCGGATCAGGACATATAAACCTTCACACGACCTACACTTGACTTGTAATAGCCATACTGTCGGATCAGGACATATAAACCTTCACATGACTTAAACTTGACTTGTAATAACCATACTGTCAGATCAGGACATATAAACCTTCACACGACTTACACTTGACTTGTAATACCCATACTGTCGGATCAGGACATATAAGCCTACAAACGACTCACACTTGACTTGTAATAACCATACTGTCAGATCCGGAAATAGAAACCTTCACATGACTTAAACTTGACTTGTAATAACCATACTGTCAGATCAGGACATATAAACCTTCACACAACTTACACTTGACTTGTAATAACCATACTGTCAGATCAGGACATATAAACCTTCACACGACTTACACTTGACTTGTAATAACCATACGGTCAGATCAGGACATATAAACCTTCACACAACTTACACTTGACTTGTATTAACCATACTGTCATATCAGGACATAAAAACCTTCACATGAACTACACTTGACTTGTAATAACCATACTGTCAGATCAGGACATATAAACCTACAGACGACTTACACTTGACTTGTAATAACCATACTGTCCGATCGGGACATATAAAACTTCACATGACTTACACTTGACTTGTAATAACCATACTGTCAGATCAGGACATAAAAACCTTCACACGACTTACACTTGACTTCTAATAACCATACTGTCAGATCAGGACATATAAACCTTCACACAACTTACACTTGACTTGTAATAGCCATACTGTCGGATCAGGACATATAAACCTTCACATGACTTAAACTTGACTTGTAATAACCATACTGTCAGATCAGGACATATAAACCTTCACACGACTTACACTTGACTTGTAATACCCATACTGTCGGATCAGGACATATAAGCCTACAAACGACTCACCCTTGACTTGTAATAACCATACTGTCAGATCCGGACATAGAAACCTTCACATGACTTAAACTTGACTTGTAATAACCATACTGTCAGATCAGGACATATAAACCTTCACACAACTTACACTTGACTTGTAATAACCATACTGTCAGATCAGGACATATAAACCTTCACACGACTTACACTTGACTTGTAATAACCATACGGTCAGATCAGGACATATAAACCTTCACACAACTTACACTTGACTTGTATTAACCATACTGTCATATCAGGACATAAAAACCTTCACATGAACTACACTTGACTTGTAATAACCATACTGTCAGATCAGGACATATAAACCTACAGACGACTTACACTTGACTTGTAATAACCATACTGTCCGATCGGGACATATAAAACTTCACATGACTTACACTTGACTTGTGATAACCATACTGTCAGATCAGGACATAAAAACCTTCACACGACTTACACTTGACTTCTAATAACCATACTGTCAGATCAGGACATATAAACCTTCACACAACTTACACTTGACTTGTAATAACCATACTGTCAGATCAGGACATATAAACCTTCACACGACTTACACTTGACTTGTAATAACCATACGGTCAGATCAGGACATATAAACCTTCACACAACTTACACTTGACTTGTATTAACCATACTGTCATATCAGGACATATAAACCTTCACACGACCTACACTTGACTTGTAATAACCATACTGTCAGATCAGGACATATAAACCTACAGACGACTTACACTTGACTTGTAATAACCATACTGTCCGATCGGGACATATAAACCTTCACATGACTTACAATTGACTTGTAATAACCATACTGTCAGATCAGGATATATAAACCTTCACACGACCTACACTTGACTTGTAATAACCATACAGGTCAGATCAGGACATATAAACCTACAGGCGACTTACACTTGACTTGTAATAACCATACTGTCAGATCGGGACATATAAACCTTCACATGACTTAAACTTGACTTTAATAACCATACTATCAGATCAGGACATAAAAACCTTCACACGACTTACACTTGACTTGTAATAACCATACTGTCAGATCAGGACATATAAACCTTCACACGACTTACACTTGACTTGTAATAACCATACTGTCAGATCGGGATATAAACCTTCACATGACCTACACTTGACTTGTAATAACCATACTGTCAGATCAGGACATATAAACCTTCACACGACTTACACTTGACTTGTAATAACCATACTGTCAGATCAGGACATATAAACCTTCACACGACTTACACTTGACTTGTAATAACCATACTGTCAGAACGGGACATATAAACCTTCACACGACTTGCACTTGGCTTGTAATAACCATACTGTCAGATCAGGGCATATAAACCTTCACATGACCTACACTTGACTTGTAATAACCATACTGTCAGATCGGGACATATAAACCTTCACACGACTTACACTTGACTTGTAATAACCATACTGTCAGATCCGGACATATATACCTTCACACCACTTACACTTGACTTGTAATAACCATACTGTCAGATCCGGACATAGAAAACTTCACACGACTTACACTTGACTTGTAATAACCATATTGTCGGATCAGGACATATAAACCTTCACACGACCTACACTTGACTTGTAATAGCCATACTGTCGGATCAGGACATATAAACCTTCACATGACTTAAACTTGACTTGTAATAACCATACTGTCAGATCAGGACATATAAACCTTCACACGACTTACACTTGACTTGTAATACCCATACTGTCGGATCAGGACATATAAGCCTACAAACGACTCACACTTGACTTGTAATAACCATACTGTCAGATCCGGACATAGAAACCTTCACATGACTTAAACTTGACTTGTAATAACCATACTGTCAGATCAGGACATATAAACCTTCACACAACTTACACTTGACTTGTAATAACCATACTGTCAGATCAGGACATATAAACCTTCACACGACTTACACTTGACTTGTAATAACCATACGGTCAGATCAGGACATATAAACCTTCACACAACTTACACTTGACTTGTATTAACCATACTGTCATATCAGGACATAAAAACCTTCACATGAACTACACTTGACTTGTAATAACCATACTGTCAGATCAGGACATATAAACCTACAGACGACTTACACTTGACTTGTAATAACCATACTGTCCGATCGGGACATATAAAACTTCACATGACTTACACTTGACTTGTAATAACCATACTGTCAGATCAGGACATAAAAACCTTCACACGACTTACACTTGACTTCTAATAACCATACTGTCAGATCAGGACATATAAACCTACAGACGACTTACACTTGACTTGTTTTAACCATACTGTCAGATCAGAACATATAAACCTTCACACGACTTACACTTGAGTTGTAATAACCATACTGTCATATCGGGATATATAAACCTTCACATGACCTACACTTGACTTGTAATAACCATACTGTCAGATCGGGACATATAAACCTTCACATGACCTACACTTGACTTGTAATAACCATACTGTCAGATCAGGACATATAAACCTTCACACGACTTACACTTGACTTGTAATAACCATACTGTCAGATCAGGACATATAAACCTTCACACGACCTACACTTGACTTGTAATAACCATACTGTCAGATCAGGACATATAAACCTACAGACGACTTACACTTGACTTGTAACAACCATACTGTCAGATCGGGACATATAAACCTTCACATGACTTAAACTTGACTTTAATAACCATACTATCAGATCAGGACATAAAAACCTTCACACGACTTACACTTGACTTGTAATAACCATACTGTCAGATCAGGACATATAAACCTTCACACGACTTACACTTGACTTGTAATAACCATACTGTCAGATCGGGATATATAAACCTTCACATGACCTACACTTGACTTGAAATAACCATACTGTCAGATCAGGACATATAAACCTTCACACGACTTACACTTGACTTGTATAACCATACTGTCAGATCAGGACATATAAACCTTCACACGACCTACACTTGACTTGTAATAACCATGCTGTCAGATCAGGACATACATATAAACCTTCACACGACTTACACTTGACTTGTAATAACCGTACTGTCCGATCGGAACATATAAACATTCACACGACTTACACTTGACTTGTAATAACCATACTGTCAGATCCGGACATATAAACCTTCACACGACTTACATTTGACTTGTAATAACCATACTGTCAGATCCGGACATAGAACCCTTCACACGACTTACACTTGACTTGTAATAACCATACTGTCGGATCAGGACATATAAACCTTCACGTGACCTACACTTGACTTGTAATAACCATACTGTCAGATCAGGACATATAAACCTTCACATGACTTAAACTTGACTTGTAATAACCATACTGTCAGATCAGGACATATAAACCTTCACACGACTTACACTTGACTTGTAATAACCATACTGTCAGATCAGGACATATAAACCTTCACACGACTTACACTTGACTTGTATAACCATACTGTCAGATCAGGACATATAAACCTTCACACGACCAACACTTGACTTGTATAACCGTACTGTCAGATCAGGACATATAAACCTTCACACGACCTACACTTGACTTGTAATAACCATACTGTCAGATCAGGACATACATATAAACCTTCACACGACTTACACTTGACTTGTAATAACCGTACTGTCCGATCGGGACATATAAACATTCACACGACTTACACTTGACTTGTAATAACCATACTGTCAGATCAGGACATATAAACCTTCACATGACCTACACTTGACTTGTAATAACCATACTGTCGGATCAGGACATATAAACCTTCAAATGACTTAAACTTGACTTGTAATAACCATACTGTCAGATAAGGACATATAAACCTTCACACGACTTACACTTGACTTGTAATAACCATACTGTCAGATCAGGACATATAAACCTTCACACGACCTACACTTGACTTGTAATAACCATACTGTCAGATCAGGACATATAAACCTTCACACGACCTACACTTGACTTGTAATAACCATACTGTCAGATCAGGACATATAAACCTTCACACGACTTAAACTTGACTTGTAATAACCATACTGTCAGATCAGGACATATAAACCTTCACACGACCTACACTTGACTTGTAATAACCATACTGTCAGATCAGGACATATAAACCTACAGACGACTTACACTTGACTTGTAATAACCATACTGTCCGATCGGGACATATAAACCTTCACATGACTTACAATTGACTTGTAATAACCATACTGTCAGATCAGGATATATAAACCTTCACACGACCTACACTTGACTTGTAATAACCATACAGGTCAAATCAGGACATATAAACCTACAGACGACTTACACTTGACTTGTAATAACCATACTGTCAGATCGGGACATATAAACCTTCACATGACTTAAACTTGACTTTAATAACCATACTATCAGATCAGGACATAAAAACCTTCACACGACTTACACTTGAATTGTAATAACCATACTGTCAGATCAGGACATATAAACCTTCACACGACTTACACTTGACTTGTAATAACCATACTGTCAGATCGGGATATATAAACCTTCACATGACTTACACTTGACTTGTAATAACCATACTGTCAGATCAGGACATATAAACCTTCACACGACTTACACTTGACTTGTAATAACCATACTGTCAGATCAGGACATATAAACCTTCACACGACTTACACTTGACTTGTAATAACCATACTGTCAAAACGGGACATATAAACCTTCACACGACTTGCACTTGGCTTGTAATAACCATACTGTCAGATCAGGGCATATAAACCTTCACATGACCTACACTTGACTTGTAATAACCATACTGTCAGATCGGGACATATAAACCTTCACACGACTTACACTTGACTTGTAATAACCATACTGTCAGATCCGGACATATATACCTTCACACCACTTACACTTGACTTGTAATAACCATACTGTCAGATCCGGACATAGAAAACTTCACACGACTTACACTTGACTTGTAATAACCATATTGTCGGATCAGGACATATAAACCTTCACACGACCTACACTTGACTTGTAATAGCCATACTGTCGGATCAGGACATATAAACCTTCACATGACTTAAACTTGACTTGTAATAACCATACTGTCAGATCAGGACATATAAACCTTCACACGACTTACACTTGACTTGTAATACCCATACTGTCGGATCAGGACATATAAGCCTACAAACGACTCACACTTGACTTGTAATAACCATACTGTCAGATCCGGAAATAGAAACCTTCACATGACTTAAACTTGACTTGTAATAACCATACTGTCAGATCAGGACATATAAACCTTCACACAACTTACACTTGACTTGTAATAACCATACTGTCAGATCAGGACATATAAACCTTCACACGACTTACACTTGACTTGTAATAACCATACGGTCAGATCAGGACATATAAACCTTCACACAACTTACACTTGACTTGTATTAACCATACTGTCATATCAGGACATAAAAACCTTCACATGAACTACACTTGACTTGTAATAACCATACTGTCAGATCAGGACATATAAACCTACAGACGACTTACACTTGACTTGTAATAACCATACTGTCCGATCGGGACATATAAAACTTCACATGACTTACACTTGACTTGTAATAACCATACTGTCAGATCAGGACATAAAAACCTTCACACGACTTACACTTGACTTCTAATAACCATACTGTCAGATCAGGACATATAAACCTTCACACAACTTACACTTGACTTGTAATAGCCATACTGTCGGATCAGGACATATAAACCTTCACATGACTTAAACTTGACTTGTAATAACCATACTGTCAGATCAGGACATATAAACCTTCACACGACTTACACTTGACTTGTAATACCCATACTGTCGGATCAGGACATATAAGCCTACAAACGACTCACCCTTGACTTGTAATAACCATACTGTCAGATCCGGACATAGAAACCTTCACATGACTTAAACTTGACTTGTAATAACCATACTGTCAGATCAGGACATATAAACCTTCACACAACTTACACTTGACTTGTAATAACCATACTGTCAGATCAGGACATATAAACCTTCACACGACTTACACTTGACTTGTAATAACCATACGGTCAGATCAGGACATATAAACCTTCACACAACTTACACTTGACTTGTATTAACCATACTGTCATATCAGGACATAAAAACCTTCACATGAACTACACTTGACTTGTAATAACCATACTGTCAGATCAGGACATATAAACCTACAGACGACTTACACTTGACTTGTAATAACCATACTGTCCGATCGGGACATATAAAACTTCACATGACTTACACTTGACTTGTGATAACCATACTGTCAGATCAGGACATAAAAACCTTCACACGACTTACACTTGACTTCTAATAACCATACTGTCAGATCAGGACATATAAACCTTCACACAACTTACACTTGACTTGTAATAACCATACTGTCAGATCAGGACATATAAACCTTCACACGACTTACACTTGACTTGTAATAACCATACGGTCAGATCAGGACATATAAACCTTCACACAACTTACACTTGACTTGTATTAACCATACTGTCATATCAGGACATATAAACCTTCACACGACCTACACTTGACTTGTAATAACCATACTGTCAGATCAGGACATATAAACCTACAGACGACTTACACTTGACTTGTAATAACCATACTGTCCGATCGGGACATATAAACCTTCACATGACTTACAATTGACTTGTAATAACCATACTGTCAGATCAGGATATATAAACCTTCACACGACCTACACTTGACTTGTAATAACCATACAGGTCAGATCAGGACATATAAACCTACAGGCGACTTACACTTGACTTGTAATAACCATACTGTCAGATCGGGACATATAAACCTTCACATGACTTAAACTTGACTTTAATAACCATACTATCAGATCAGGACATAAAAACCTTCACACGACTTACACTTGACTTGTAATAACCATACTGTCAGATCAGGACATATAAACCTTCACACGACTTACACTTGACTTGTAATAACCATACTGTCAGATCGGGATATAAACCTTCACATGACCTACACTTGACTTGTAATAACCATACTGTCAGATCAGGACATATAAACCTTCACACGACTTACACTTGACTTGTAATAACCATACTGTCAGATCAGGACATATAAACCTTCACACGACTTACACTTGACTTGTAATAACCATACTGTCAGAACGGGACATATAAACCTTCACACGACTTGCACTTGGCTTGTAATAACCATACTGTCAGATCAGGGCATATAAACCTTCACATGACCTACACTTGACTTGTAATAACCATACTGTCAGATCGGGACATATAAACCTTCACACGACTTACACTTGACTTGTAATAACCATACTGTCAGATCCGGACATATATACCTTCACACCACTTACACTTGACTTGTAATAACCATACTGTCAGATCCGGACATAGAAAACTTCACACGACTTACACTTGACTTGTAATAACCATATTGTCGGATCAGGACATATAAACCTTCACACGACCTACACTTGACTTGTAATAGCCATACTGTCGGATCAGGACATATAAACCTTCACATGACTTAAACTTGACTTGTAATAACCATACTGTCAGATCAGGACATATAAACCTTCACACGACTTACACTTGACTTGTAATACCCATACTGTCGGATCAGGACATATAAGCCTACAAACGACTCACACTTGACTTGTAATAACCATACTGTCAGATCCGGACATAGAAACCTTCACATGACTTAAACTTGACTTGTAATAACCATACTGTCAGATCAGGACATATAAACCTTCACACAACTTACACTTGACTTGTAATAACCATACTGTCAGATCAGGACATATAAACCTTCACACGACTTACACTTGACTTGTAATAACCATACGGTCAGATCAGGACATATAAACCTTCACACAACTTACACTTGACTTGTATTAACCATACTGTCATATCAGGACATAAAAACCTTCACATGAACTACACTTGACTTGTAATAACCATACTGTCAGATCAGGACATATAAACCTACAGACGACTTACACTTGACTTGTAATAACCATACTGTCCGATCGGGACATATAAAACTTCACATGACTTACACTTGACTTGTAATAACCATACTGTCAGATCAGGACATAAAAACCTTCACACGACTTACACTTGACTTCTAATAACCATACTGTCAGATCAGGACATATAAACCTACAGACGACTTACACTTGACTTGTTTTAACCATACTGTCAGATCAGAACATATAAACCTTCACACGACTTACACTTGAGTTGTAATAACCATACTGTCATATCGGGATATATAAACCTTCACATGACCTACACTTGACTTGTAATAACCATACTGTCAGATCGGGACATATAAACCTTCACATGACCTACACTTGACTTGTAATAACCATACTGTCAGATCAGGACATATAAACCTTCACACGACTTACACTTGACTTGTAATAACCATACTGTCAGATCAGGACATATAAACCTTCACACGACCTACACTTGACTTGTAATAACCATACTGTCAGATCAGGACATATAAACCTACAGACGACTTACACTTGACTTGTAACAACCATACTGTCAGATCGGGACATATAAACCTTCACATGACTTAAACTTGACTTTAATAACCATACTATCAGATCAGGACATAAAAACCTTCACACGACTTACACTTGACTTGTAATAACCATACTGTCAGATCAGGACATATAAACCTTCACACGACTTACACTTGACTTGTAATAACCATACTGTCAGATCGGGATATATAAACCTTCACATGACCTACACTTGACTTGAAATAACCATACTGTCAGATCAGGACATATAAACCTTCACACGACTTACACTTGACTTGTATAACCATACTGTCAGATCAGGACATATAAACCTTCACACGACCTACACTTGACTTGTAATAACCATGCTGTCAGATCAGGACATACATATAAACCTTCACACGACTTACACTTGACTTGTAATAACCGTACTGTCCGATCGGAACATATAAACATTCACACGACTTACACTTGACTTGTAATAACCATACTGTCAGATCCGGACATATAAACCTTCACACGACTTACATTTGACTTGTAATAACCATACTGTCAGATCCGGACATAGAACCCTTCACACGACTTACACTTGACTTGTAATAACCATACTGTCGGATCAGGACATATAAACCTTCACGTGACCTACACTTGACTTGTAATAACCATACTGTCAGATCAGGACATATAAACCTTCACATGACCTACACTTGACTTGTAATAACCATACTGTCGGATCAGGACATATAAACCTTCATATGACTTAAACTTGACTTGTAATAACCATACTGTCAGATCAGGACATATAAACCTTCACACGACTTACATTTGACTTGTAATAACCATACTGTCAGATCCGGACATAGAAACCTTCACATGACTTAAACTTGACTTGTAATAACCATACTGTCAGATCAGGACATATAAACCTTCACACAACTTACACTTGACTTGTAATAACCATACTGTCAGATCAGGACATATAAACCTTCACACGACTTACACTTGACTTGTAATAACCATACGGTCAGATCAGGACATATAAACCTTCACACAACTTACACTTGACTTGTATTAACCATACTGTCATATCAGGACATATAAACATTCACACGACCTACACTTGACTTGTAATAACCATACTGTCAGATCAGGACATATAAACCTACAGACGACTTACACTTGGCTTGTAATAACCATACTGTCCGATCGGGACATATAAACCTTCACATGACTTACAATTGACTTGTAATAACCATACTGTCAGATCAGGATATATAAACCTTCACACGACCTACACTTGACTTGTAATAACCATACAGGTCAGATCAGGACATATAAACCTACAGACGACTTACACTTGACTTGTAATAACCATACTGTCAGATCGGGACATATAAACCTTCACATGACTTAAACTTGACTTTAATAACCATACTATCAGATCAGGACATAAAAACCTTCACACGACTTACACTTGACTTGTAATAACCATACTGTCAGATCAGGACATATAAACCTTCACACGACTTACACTTGACTTGTAATAACCATACTGTCAGATCGGGATATAAACCTTCACATGACCTACACTTGACTTGTAATAACCATACTGTCAGATCAGGACATATAAACCTTCACACGACTTACACTTGACTTGTAATAACCATACTGTCAGATCAGGACATATAAACCTTCACACGACTTACACTTGACTTGTAATAACCATACTGTCAGAACGGGACATATAAACCTTCACACGACTTGCACTTGGCTTGTAATAACCATACTGTCAGATCAGGGCATATAAACCTTCACATGACCTACACTTGACTTGTAATAACCATACTGTCAGATCGGGACATATAAACCTTCACACGACTTACACTTGACTTGTAATAACCATACTGTCAGATCAGGATATATAAACCTTCACACGACCTACACTTGACTTGTAATAACCATACTGTCAGATCAGGACATATAAACCTACAGACGACTTACACTTGACTTGTAATAACCATACTGTCCGATCGGGACATATAAACCTTCACATGACTTACACTTGACTTGTAATAACCATACTGTCAGATCAGGACATATAAACCTTCACATGACCGACACTTGACTTGTAATAACCATACTATCGGATCAGGACATATAAACCTTCACATGACTTAAATTTGACTTGTAATAACCATACTGTCAGATCAGGACATATAAAGCTTCACACGACTTACACTTGACTTGTAATAACCATACTATCAGATCAGGACACATACACCTTCACACGACTTAAACTTGACTTGTAATAACCATACTGTCAGATCAGGACATATAAACCTTCACACGACTTACACTTGACTTGTAATAACCATACTGTCAGATCAGGACATATAAACCTTCACATGACCTACACTTGACTTGTAATAACCATACTGTCAGATCAGGACATATAAACCTTCACATGACTTAAACTTGACTTGTAATAACCATATTGTCAGATCAGGACATATAAAGCTTCACACGACTTACACTTGACTTGTAATAACCATACTGACAGATCAGGACATATAAACCTTCACATGACTTACACTTGGCTTGTAATAACCATACTGTCAGATCAGGGCATATAAACCTTCACATGACCTACACTTGACTTGTAATAACCATACTGTCAGATCAGGACATATAAACCTTCATATTACTTAGACTTGACTTGTAATAACCATACTGTCAGATCAGGACAAATAAACCTTCACACGACTTACACTTGACTTGTAATAACCATACTGTCAGATCAGGACATATAAACCTTCACACGACTTACACTTGACTTGTAATAACCATACTGTCAGATCGGGACATATAAACCTTCACATGACTTACACTTGACTTGTAATAACCATACTGTCAGATCAGGACAAATAAACCTTCACACGACTTACACTTGACTTGTAATAACCATACTGTCAGATCAGGACATAAAAACCTTCACACGACTTACACTTGACTTGTAATAACCATACTATCGGATCAGACATATAAACCTTCACATGACTTACATTTGACTTGTAATAACCATACTGTCAGATCAGGACATATAAAGCTTCACACGACTTACACTTGACTTGTAATAACCATACTATCAGATCAGGACACATACACCTTCACACGACTTAAACTTGACTTGTAATAACCATACTGTCAGATCAGGACATATAAACCTTCACACGACTTACACTTGACTTGTAATAACCATACTGTCAGATCAGGACATATAAACCTTCACATGACCTACACTTGACTTGTAATAACCATACTGTCAGATCAGGACATATAAACCTTCACACGACTTACACTTGACTTGTAATAACCATACTGTCAGATCAGGACATATAAACCTTCACACGACCTAAACTTGACTTGTAATAACCATACTGTCAGATCAGGACATATAAACCTACAGACGACTTACACTTGACTTGTAATAACCATACTGTCAGATCGGGACATATAAACCTTCACATGACTTAAACTTGACTTTAATAACCATACTATCAGATCAGGACATAAAAACCTTCACACGACTTACACTTGACTTGTAATAACCATACTGTCAGATCAGGACATATAAACCTTCACACGACTTACACTTGACTTGTAATAACCATACTGTCAGATCGGGATATATAAACCTTCACATGACCTACACTTGACTTGTAATAACCATACTGTCAGATCAGGACATATAAACCTTCACACGACTTACACTTGACTTGTATAACCATACTGTCAGATCAGGACATATAAACCTTCACACGACCTACACTTGACTTGTAATAACCATACTGTCAGATCAGGACATACATATAAACCTTCACACGACTTACACTTGACTTGTAATAACCGTACTGTCCGATCGGGACATATAAACATTCACACGACTTACACTTGACTTGTAATAACCATACTGTCAGATAAGGACATATAAACCTTCACACGACTTACACTTGACTTGTAATAACCATACTGTCAGATCAGGATATATAAACCTTCACACGACCTACACTTGACTTGTAATAACCATACTGTCAGATCAGGACATATAAACCCACAGACGACTTACACTTGACTTGTTATAACCATACTGTCCGATCGGGACATATAAACCTTCACATGACTTACACTTGACTTGTAATAACCATACTGTCAGATCAGGACATATAAACCTTCACATGACCGACACTTGACTTGTAATAACCATACTATCGGATCAGGACATATAAACCTTCACATGACTTAAATTTGACTTGTAATAACCATACTGTCAGATCAGGACATATAAAGCTTCACACGACTTACACTTGACTTGTAATAACCATACTATCAGATCAGGACACATACACCTTCACACGACTTAAACTTGACTTGTAATAACCATACTGTCAGATCAGGACATATAAACCTTCACACGACTTACACTTGACTTGTAATAACCATACTGTCAGATCAGGACATATAAACCTTCACATGACCTACACTTGACTTGTAATAACCATACTGTCAGATCAGGACATATAAACCTTCACATGACTTAAACTTGACTTGTAATAACCATACTGTCAGATCAGGACATATAAAGCTTCACACGACTTACACTTGACTTGTAATAACCATACTGACAGATCAGGACATATAAACCTTCACATGACTTACACTTGGCTTGTAATAACCATACTGTCAGATCAGGGCATATAAACCTTCACATGACCTACACTTGACTTGTAATAACCATACTGTCAGATCAGGACATATAAACCTTCATATGACTTAGACTTGACTTGTAATAACCATACTGTCAGATCAGGACAAATAAACCTTCACACGACTTACACTTGACTTGTAATAACCATACTGTCAGATCAGGACATATAAACCTTCACACGACTTACACTTGACTTGTAATAACCATACTGTCAGATCGGGACATATAAACCTTCACATGACTTACACTTGACTTGTAATAACCATACTATCAGATCAGGACATAAAAACCTTCACACGACTTACACTTGACTTGTAATAACCATACTGTCGGATCAGGACATATAAACCTTCACATGACCTACACTTGACTTGTAAGAATCATACTGTCAGATCAGGACATATAAACCTTCACATGACCGACACTTGACTTGTAATAACCATACTATCGGATCAGACATATAAACCTTCACATGACTTACATTTGACTTGTAATAACCATACTGTCAGATCAGGACATATAAAGCTTCACACGACTTACACTTGACTTGTAATAACCATACTATCAGATCAGGACACATACACCTTCACACGACTTAAACTTGACTTGTAATAACCATACTGTCAGATCAGGACATATAAACCTTCACACGACTTACACTTGACTTGTAATAACCATACTGTCAGATCAGGACATATAAACCTTCACATGACCTACACTTGACTTGTAATAACCATACTGTCAGATCAGGACATATAAACCTTCACACGACTTACACTTGACTTGTAATAACCATACTGTCAGATCAGGACATATAAACCTTCACACGACCTAAACTTGACTTGTAATAACCATAATGTCAGATCAGGACATATAAACCTACAGACGACTTACACTTGACTTGTAATAACCATACTGTCAGATCGGGACATATAAACCTTCACATGACTTAAACTTGACTTTAATAACCATACTATCAGATCAGGACATAAAAACCTTCACACGACTTACACTTGACTTGTAATAACCATACTGTCAGATCAGGACATATAAACCTTCACACGACTTACACTTGACTTGTAATAACCATACTGTCAGATCGGGATATATAAACCTTCACATGACCTACACTTGACTTGTAATAACCATACTGTCAGATCAGGACATATAAACCTTCACACGACTTACACTTGACTTGTATAACCATACTGTCAGATCAGGACATATAAACCTTCACACGACCTACACTTGACTTGTAATAACCATACTGTCAGATCAGGACATACATATAAACCTTCACACGACTTACACTTGACTTGTAATAACCGTACTGTCCGATCGGGACATATAAACATTCACACGACTTACACTTGACTTGTAATAACCATACTGTCAGATAAGGACATATAAACCTTCACACGACTTACACTTGACTTGTAATAACCATACTGTCAGATCAGGACATATAAACCTTCACACGACTTACACTTGACTTGTAATAACCATACTGTCAGATCAGGACATATAAACCTTCACACAACTTACACTTGACTTGTATTAACCATACTGTCATATCAGGACATAAAAACCTTCACATGAACTACACTTGACTTGTAATAACCATACTGTCAGATCAGGACATATAAACCTACAGACGACTTACACTTGACTTGTAATAACCATACTGTCCGATCGGGACATATAAAACTTCACATGACTTACACTTGACTTGTAATAACCATACTGTCAGATCAGGACATAAAAACCTTCACACGACTTACACTTGACTTCTAATAACCATACTGTCAGATCAGGACATATAAACCTTCACACAACTTACACTTGACTTGTAATAACCATACTGTCAGATCAGGACATATAAACCTTCACACGACTTACACTTGACTTGTAATAACCATACGGTCAGATCAGGACATATAAACCTTCACACAACTTACACTTGACTTGTATTAACCATACTGTCATATCAGGACATATAAACCTTCACACAACTTACACTTGACTTGTAATAACCATACTGTCCGATCGGGACATATAAACCTTCACATGACTTACAATTGACTTGTAATAACCATACTGTCAGATCAGGACATAAAAACCTTCACACGACTTACACTTGACTTGTAATAACCATACTGTCAGATCAGGACATATAAACCTTCACACGACTTACACTTGACTTGTAATAACCATACTGTCAGATCGGGATATAAACCTTCACATGACCTACACTTGACTTGAAATAACCATACTGTCAGATCAGGACATATAAACCTTCACACGACTTACACTTGACTTGTAATAACCATACTGTCAGATCAGGACATATAAACCTTCACACGACTTACACTTGACTTGTAATAACCATACTGTCAGAACGGGACATATAAACCTTCACACGACTTGCACTTGGCTTGTAATAACCATACTGTCAGATCAGGGCATATAAACCTTCACATGACCTACACTTGACTTGTAATAACCATACTGTCAGATCGGGACATATAAACCTTCACACGACTTACACTTGACTTGTAATAACCATACTGTCAGATCCGGACATATATACCTTCACACCACTTACACTTGACTTGTAATAACCATACTGTCAGATCCGGACATAGAAAACTTCACACGACTTACACTTGACTTGTAATAACCATATTGTCGGATCAGGACATATAAACCTTCACACGACCTACACTTGACTTGTAATAGCCATACTGTCGGATCAGGACATATAAACCTTCACATGACTTAAACTTGACTTGTAATAACCATACTGTCAGATCAGGACATATAAACCTTCACACGACTTACACTTGACTTGTAATACCCATACTGACGGATCAGGACATATAAGCCTACAAACGACTCACACTTGACTTGTAATAACCATACTGTCAGATCCGGACATAGAAACCTTCACATGACTTAAACTTGACTTGTAATAACCATACTGTCAGATCGGGACATATAAACCTTCACACAACTTACACTTGACTTGTAATAACCATACTGTCAGATCAGGACATATAAACCTTCACACGACTTACACTTGACTTGTAATAACCATACGGTCAGATCAGGACATATAAACCTTCACACAACTTACACTTGACTTGTATTAACCATACTGTCATATCAGGACATAAAAACCTTCACATGAACTACACTTGACTTGTAATAACCATACTGTCAGATCAGGACATATAAACCTACAGACGACTTACACTTGACTTGTAATAACCATACTGTCCGATCGGGACATATAAAACTTCACATGACTTACACTTGACTTGTAATAACCATACTGTCAGATCAGGACATGAAAACCTTCACACGACTTACACTTGACTTCTAATAACCATACTGTCAGATCAGGACATATAAACCTTCACACAACTTACACTTGACTTGTAATAACCATACAGTCAGATCAGGACACATAAACCTTCACACGACTTACACTTGACTTGTAATAACCATACTGTCAGATCCGGACATATAAACCTACAGACGACTTACACTTGACTTGTTTTAACCATACTGTCAGATCAGAACATATAAACCTTCACACGACTTACACTTGAGTTGTAATAACCATACTGTCGGATCAGGACATATAAACCTTCACATGACTTACACTTGACTTGTAATAACCATACTGTCAGATCAGGACATATAAACCTTCACACGACCTACACTTGACTTGTACTAACCATACTGTCAGATCAGGACATATAAACCTACAGACGACTTACACTTGACTTGTAATAACCATACTGTCAGATCGGGACATATAAACCTTCACATGACTTAAACTTGACTTTAATAACCATACTATCAGATCAGGACATAAAAACCTTCACACGACTTACACTTGACTTGTAATAACCATACTGTCAGATCAGGACATATAAACCTTCACACGACTTACACTTGACTTGTAATAACCATACTGTCAGATCGGGATGTATAAACCTTCACATGACTTACACTTGACTTGTAATAACCATACTATCAGATCAGGACATAAAAACCTTCACACGACTTACACTAGACTTGTAATAACCATACTGTCAGATCGGGACATATAAACCTTCACATGACTTACACTTGACTTGTAATAACCATACTATCAGATCAGGACATAAAAACCTTCACACGACTTACACTTGACTTGTAATAACCATACTGTCGGATCAGGACATATAAACCTTCACATGACCTTCACTTGACTTGTAATAATCATACTGTCAGATCAGGACATATAAACCTTCACATGACTTACACTTGACTTGTAATAACCATACTGTCGGATCAGGACATATAAACCTTCACATGACTTACACTTGACTTGTAAAAACCATACTGTCAGATCAGGACAAATAAACCTTCACATGACTTAAACTTGACTTGTAATAACCATACTGTCAAATCAGGACATAGAAACCTTCACACGACTTACACTTGACTTGTAATAACCATACTGTCAGATCAGGACATATAAACCTTCCCACAACTTACACTTGTCATGTAATAACCATACTGTCAGATCAGGACATATAAACCTTCACATGACCTACACTTGAATTGTAATAACCATACTGTCAGATCAGGACATATAAACCTACAGACGACTTACACTTGACTTGTAATAACCATACTGTGCGACCGGGACATATAAACCTTCACATGACTTACACTTGACTTGTAATAACCATACTATCAGATCAGGACATAAAAACCTTCACACGACTTACACTTGACTTGTAATAACCATACTGTCAGATCGGGACATAAAAACCTTCACACGACTTACACTTGACTTGTAATAACCATACTGTCAGATCATGACATATAAACCTTCACATGACTTACACTTGACTTGTAATAACCATACTGTCAGATCAGGACATATAAACCTTCACACAACTTACACTTGACTTGTAATAACCATACTGTCAGATCAGGACATATAAACCTTCACACGACTTACACTTGACTTGTAATAACCATACGGTCAGATCAGGACATATAAACCTTCACACAACTTACACTTGACTTGTATTAACCATACTGTCATATCAGGACATAAAAACCTTCACATGAACTACACTTGACTTGTAATAACCATACTGTCAGATCAGGACATATAAACCTACAGACGACTTACACTTGACTTGTAATAACCATACTGTCCGATCGGGACATATAAAACTTCACATGACTTACACTTGACTTGTAATAACCATACTGTCAGATCAGGACATAAAAACCTTCACACGACTTACACTTGACTTCTAATAACCATACTGTCAGATCAGGACATATAAACCTTCACACAACTTACACTTGACTTGTAATAACCATACAGTCAGATCAGGACACATAAACCTTCACACGACTTACACTTGACTTGTAATAACCATACTGTCAGATCCGGACATATAAACCTACAGACGACTTACACTTGACTTGTTTTAACCATACTGTCAGTTCAGAACATATAAACCTTCACACGACTTACACTTGAGTTGTAATAACCATACTGTCGGATCAGGACATATAAACCTTCACATGACTTACACTTGACTTGTAATAACCATACTGTCAGATCAGGACATATAAACCTTCACACGACCTACACTTGACTTGTACTAACCATACTGTCAGATCAGGACATATAAACCTACAGACGACTTACACTTGACTTGTAATAACCATACTGTCAGATCGGGACATATAAACCTTCACATGACTTAAACTTGACTTTAATAACCATACTATCAGATCAGGACATAAAAACCTTCACACGACTTACACTTGACTTGTAATAACCATACTGTCAGATCAGGACATATAAACCTTCACACGACTTACACTTGACTTGTAATAACCATACTGTCAGATCGGGATGTATAAACCTTCACATGACTTACACTTGACTTGTAATAACCATACTATCAGATCAGGACATAAAAACCTTCACACGACTTACACTAGACTTGTAATAACCATACTGTCAGATCGGGACATATAAACCTTCACATGACTTACACTTGACTTGTAATAACCATACTATCAGATCAGGACTTAAAAACCTTCACACGACTTACACTTGACTTGTAATAACCATACTGTCGGATCAGGACATATAAACCTTCACATGACCTACACTTGACTTGTAATAATCATACTGTCAGATCAGGACATATAAACCTTCACATGACTTACACTTGACTTGTAAAAACCATACTGTCAGATCAGGACAAATAAACCTTCACATGACTTAAACTTGACTTGTAATAACCATACTGTCAAATCAGGACATAGAAACCTTCACACGACTTACACTTGACTTGTAATAACCATACTGTCAGATCAGGACATATAAACCTTCCCACAACTTACACTTGTCATGTAATAACCATACTGTCAGATCAGGACATATAAACCTTCACATGACCTACACTTGAATTGTAATAACCATACTGTCAGATCAGGACATATAAACCTACAGACGACTTACACTTGACTTGTAATAACCATACTGTGCGACCGGGACATATAAACCTTCACATGACTTACACTTGACTTGCAATACCCATACTATCAGATCAGGACATAAAAACCTTCACACGACTTACACTTGACTTGTAATAACCATACTGTCAGATCGGGACATAAAAACCTACAGACGACTTACACTTGACTTGTAATAACCATACTGTCAGATCATGACATATAAACCTTCACATGACTTACACTTGACTTGTAATAACCATACTGTCAGATCAGGACATATAAACCTTCACACGACTTACACTTGACTTGTAATAACCATACTATCAGATCAGGACATATATACCTTCACACCACTTACACTTGACTTGTAATAACCATACTGTCAGATCCGGACATAGAAAACTTCACACGACTTACACTTGACTTGTAATAACCATATTGTCGGATCAGGACATATAAACCTTCACACGACCTACACTTGACTTGTAATAGCCATACTGTCGGATCAGGACATATAAACCTTCACATGACTTAAACTTGACTTGTAATAACCATACTGTCAGATCAGGACATATAAACCTTCACACGACTTACACTTGACTTGTAATACCCATACTGTCGGATCAGGACATATAAGCCTACAAACGACTCACACTTGACTTGTAATAACCATACTGTCAGATCCGGACATAGAAACATTCACATGACTTAAACTTGACTTGTAATAACCATACTGTCAGATCAGGACATATAAACCTTCACACAACTTACACTTGACTTGTAATAACCATACTGTCAGATCAGGACATATAAACCTTCACACGACTTACACTTGACTTGTAATAACCATACGGTCAGATCAGGACATATAAACCTTCACACAACTTACACTTGACTTGTATTAACCATACTGTCATATCAGGACATAAAAACCTTCACATGAACTACACTTGACTTGTAATAACCATACTGTCAGATCAGGACATATAAACCTACAGACGACTTACACTTGACTTGTAATAACCATACTGTCCGATCGGGACATATAAAACTTCACATGACTTACACTTGACTTGTAATAACCATACTGTCAGATCAGGACATAAAAACCTTCACACGACTTACACTTGACTTCTAATAACCATACTGTCAGATCAGGACATATAAACCTTCACACAACTTACACTTGACTTGTAATAGCCATACTGTCGGATCAGGACATATAAACCTTCACATGACTTAAATTTGACTTGTAATAACCATACTGTCAGATCAGGACATATAAACCTTCACACGACTTACACTTGACTTGTAATAACCATACTGTCAGATCGGGACATAAAAACCTACAGACGACTTACACTTGACTTGTAATAACCATACTGTCAGATCATGACATATAAACCTTCACATGACTTACACTTGACTTGTAATAACCATACTGTCAGATCAGGACATATAAACCTTCACACGACTTACACTTGACTTGTAATAACCATACTATCAGATCAGGACATATATACCTTCACACCACTTACACTTGACTTGTAATAACCATACTGTCAGATCCGGACATAGAAAACTTCACACGACTTACACTTGACTTGTAATAACCATATTGTCGGATCAGGACATATAAACCTTCACACGACCTACACTTGACTTGTAATAGCCATACTGTCGGATCAGGACATATAAACCTTCACATGACTTAAACTTGACTTGTAATAACCATACTGTCAGATCAGGACATATAAACCTTCACACGACTTACACTTGACTTGTAATACCCATACTGTCGGATCAGGACATATAAGCCTACAAACGACTCACACTTGACTTGTAATAACCATACTGTCAGATCCGGACATAGAAACCTTCACATGACTTAAACTTGACTTGTAATAACCATACTGTCAGATCAGGACATATAAACCTTCACACAACTTACACTTGACTTGTAATAACCATACTGTCAGATCAGGACATATAAACCTTCACACGACTTACACTTGACTTGTAATAACCATACGGTCAGATCAGGACATATAAACCTTCACACAACTTACACTTGACTTGTATTAACCATACTGTCATATCAGGACATAAAAACCTTCACATGAACTACACTTGACTTGTAATAACCATACTGTCAGATCAGGACATATAAACCTACAGACGACTTACACTTGACTTGTAATAACCATACTGTCCGATCGGGACATATAAAACTTCACATGACTTACACTTGACTTGTAATAACCATACTGTCAGATCAGGACATAAAAACCTTCACACGACTTACACTTGACTTCTAATAACCATACTGTCAGATCAGGACATATAAACCTTCACACAACTTACACTTGACTTGTAATAGCCATACTGTCGGATCAGGACATATAAACCTTCACATGACTTAAATTTGACTTGTAATAACCATACTGTCAGATCAGGACATATAAACCTTCACACGACTTACACTTGACTTGTAATACCCATACTGTCGGATCAGGACATATAAGCCTACAAACGACTCACACTTGACTTGTAATAACCATACTGTCCGATCGGGACATATAAACCTTCCCACAACTTACACTTGTCATGTAATAACCATACTGTCAGATCAGGACATATAAACCTTCACATGACCTACACTTGAATTGTAATAACCATACTGTCAGATCAGGACATATAAACCTACAGACGACTTACACTTGACTTGTAATAACCATACTGTGCGACCGGGACATATAAACCTTCACATGACTTACACTTGACTTGTAATAACCATACTATCAGATCAGGACATAAAAACCTTCACACGACTTACACTTGACTTGTAATAACCATACTGTCAGATCATGACATATAAACCTTCACATGACTTACACTTGACTTGTAATAACCATACTGTCAGATCAGGACATATAAACCTTCACACAACTTACACTTGACTTGTAATAACCATACTGTCAGATCAGGACATATAAACCTTCACACGACTTACACTTGACTTGTAATAACCATACGGTCAGATCAGGACATATAAACCTTCACACAACTTACACTTGACTTGTATTAACCATACTGTCATATCAGGACATAAAAACCTTCACATGAACTACACTTGACTTGTAATAACCATACTGTCAGATCAGGACATATAAACCTTCACATGACTTACACTTGACTTGTAATAACCATACTATCAGATCAGGACTTAAAAACCTTCACACGACTTACACTTGACTTGTAATAACCATACTGTCGGATCAGGACATATAAACCTTCACATGACCTACACTTGACTTGTAATAATCATACTGTCAGATCAGGACATATAAACCTTCACATGACTTACACTTGACTTGTAAAAACCATACTGTCAGATCAGGACAAATAAACCTTCACATGACTTAAACTTGACTTGTAATAACCATACTGTCAAATCAGGACATAGAAACCTTCACACGACTTACACTTGACTTGTAATAACCATACTGTCAGATCAGGACATATAAACCTTCCCACAACTTACACTTGTCATGTAATAACCATACTGTCAGATCAGGACATATAAACCTTCACATGACCTACACTTGAATTGTAATAACCATACTGTCAGATCAGGACATATAAACCTACAGACGACTTACACTTGACTTGTAATAACCATACTGTGCGACCGGGACATATAAACCTTCACATGACTTACACTTGACTTGCAATACCCATACTATCAGATCAGGACATAAAAACCTTCACACGACTTACACTTGACTTGTAATAACCATACTGTCAGATCGGGACATAAAAACCTACAGACGACTTACACTTGACTTGTAATAACCATACTGTCAGATCATGACATATAAACCTTCACATGACTTACACTTGACTTGTAATAACCATACTGTCAGATCAGGACATATAAACCTTCACACGACTTACACTTGACTTGTAATAACCATACTATCAGATCAGGACATATATACCTTCACACCACTTACACTTGACTTGTAATAACCATACTGTCAGATCCGGACATAGAAAACTTCACACGACTTACACTTGACTTGTAATAACCATATTGTCGGATCAGGACATATAAACCTTCACACGACCTACACTTGACTTGTAATAGCCATACTGTCGGATCAGGACATATAAACCTTCACATGACTTAAACTTGACTTGTAATAACCATACTGTCAGATCAGGACATATAAACCTTCACACGACTTACACTTGACTTGTAATACCCATACTGTCGGATCAGGACATATAAGCCTACAAACGACTCACACTTGACTTGTAATAACCATACTGTCAGATCCGGACATAGAAACCTTCACATGACTTAAACTTGACTTGTAATAACCATACTGTCAGATCAGGACATATAAACCTTCACACAACTTACACTTGACTTGTAATAACCATACTGTCAGATCAGGACATATAAACCTTCACACGACTTACACTTGACTTGTAATAACCATACGGTCAGATCAGGACATATAAACCTTCACACAACTTACACTTGACTTGTATTAACCATACTGTCATATCAGGACATAAAAACCTTCACATGAACTACACTTGACTTGTAATAACCATACTGTCAGATCAGGACATATAAACCTACAGACGACTTACACTTGACTTGTAATAACCATACTGTCCGATCGGGACATATAAAACTTCACATGACTTACACTTGACTTGTAATAACCATACTGTCAGATCAGGACATAAAAACCTTCACACGACTTACACTTGACTTCTAATAACCATACTGTCAGATCAGGACATATAAACCTTCACACAACTTACACTTGACTTGTAATAGCCATACTGTCGGATCAGGACATATAAACCTTCACATGACTTAAATTTGACTTGTAATAACCATACTGTCAGATCAGGACATATAAACCTTCACACGACTTACACTTGACTTGTAATAACCATACTGTCAGATCGGGACATAAAAACCTACAGACGACTTACACTTGACTTGTAATAACCATACTGTCAGATCATGACATATAAACCTTCACATGACTTACACTTGACTTGTAATAACCATACTGTCAGATCAGGACATATAAACCTTCACACGACTTACACTTGACTTGTAATAACCATACTATCAGATCAGGACATATATACCTTCACACCACTTACACTTGACTTGTAATAACCATACTGTCAGATCCGGACATAGAAAACTTCACACGACTTACACTTGACTTGTAATAACCATATTGTCGGATCAGGACATATAAACCTTCACACGACCTACACTTGACTTGTAATAGCCATACTGTCGGATCAGGACATATAAACCTTCACATGACTTAAACTTGACTTGTAATAACCATACTGTCAGATCAGGACATATAAACCTTCACACGACTTACACTTGACTTGTAATACCCATACTGTCGGATCAGGACATATAAGCCTACAAACGACTCACACTTGACTTGTAATAACCATACTGTCAGATCCGGACATAGAAACCTTCACATGACTTAAACTTGACTTGTAATAACCATACTGTCAGATCAGGACATATAAACCTTCACACAACTTACACTTGACTTGTAATAACCATACTGTCAGATCAGGACATATAAACCTTCACACGACTTACACTTGACTTGTAATAACCATACGGTCAGATCAGGACATATAAACCTTCACACAACTTACACTTGACTTGTATTAACCATACTGTCATATCAGGACATAAAAACCTTCACATGAACTACACTTGACTTGTAATAACCATACTGTCAGATCAGGACATATAAACCTACAGACGACTTACACTTGACTTGTAATAACCATACTGTCCGATCGGGACATATAAAACTTCACATGACTTACACTTGACTTGTAATAACCATACTGTCAGATCAGGACATAAAAACCTTCACACGACTTACACTTGACTTCTAATAACCATACTGTCAGATCAGGACATATAAACCTTCACACAACTTACACTTGACTTGTAATAGCCATACTGTCGGATCAGGACATATAAACCTTCACATGACTTAAATTTGACTTGTAATAACCATACTGTCAGATCAGGACATATAAACCTTCACACGACTTACACTTGACTTGTAATACCCATACTGTCGGATCAGGACATATAAGCCTACAAACGACTCACACTTGACTTGTAATAACCATACTGTCCGATCGGGACATATAAACCTTCCCACAACTTACACTTGTCATGTAATAACCATACTGTCAGATCAGGACATATAAACCTTCACATGACCTACACTTGAATTGTAATAACCATACTGTCAGATCAGGACATATAAACCTACAGACGACTTACACTTGACTTGTAATAACCATACTGTGCGACCGGGACATATAAACCTTCACATGACTTACACTTGACTTGTAATAACCATACTATCAGATCAGGACATAAAAACCTTCACACGACTTACACTTGACTTGTAATAACCATACTGTCAGATCATGACATATAAACCTTCACATGACTTACACTTGACTTGTAATAACCATACTGTCAGATCAGGACATATAAACCTTCACACAACTTACACTTGACTTGTAATAACCATACTGTCAGATCAGGACATATAAACCTTCACACGACTTACACTTGACTTGTAATAACCATACGGTCAGATCAGGACATATAAACCTTCACACAACTTACACTTGACTTGTATTAACCATACTGTCATATCAGGACATAAAAACCTTCACATGAACTACACTTGACTTGTAATAACCATACTGTCAGATCAGGACATATAAACCTACAGACGACTTACACTTGACTTGCAATAACCATACTGTCCGATCGGGACATATAAAACTTCACATGACTTACACTTGACTTGTAATAACCATACTGTCAGATCAGGACATAAAAACCTTCACACGACTTACACTTGACTTCTAATAACCATACTGTCAGATCAGGACATATAAACCTTCACACAACTTACACTTGACTTGTAATAACCATACAGTCAGATCAGGACACATAAACCTTCACACGACTTACACTTGACTTGTAATAACCATACTGTCAGATCCGGACATATAAACCTACAGACGACTTACACTTGACTTGTTTTAACCATACTGTCAGATCAGAACATATAAACCTTCACACGACTTACACTTGAGTTGTAATAACCATACTGTCGGATCAGGACATATAAACCTTCACATGACTTACACTTGACTTGTAATAACCATACTGTCAGATCAGGACATATAAACCTTCACACGACCTACACTTGACTTGTACTAACCATACTGTCAGATCAGGACATATAAACCTACAGACGACTTACACTTGACTTGTAATAACCATACTGTCAGATCGGGACATATAAACCTTCACATGACTTAAACTTGACTTTAATAACCATACTATCAGATCAGGACATAAAAACCTTCACACGACTTACACTTGACTTGTAATAACCATACTGTCAGATCAGGACATATAAACCTTCACACGACTTACACTTGACTTGTAATAACCATACTGTCAGATCGGGATGTATAAACCTTCACATGACTTACACTTGACTTGTAATAACCATACTATCAGATCAGGACATAAAAACCTTCACACGACTTACACTAGACTTGTAATAACCATACTGTCAGATCGGGACATATAAACCTTCACATGACTTACACTTGACTTGTAATAACCATACTATCAGATCAGGACATAAAAACCTTCACACGACTTACACTTGACTTGTAATAACCATACTGTCATATCAGGACATAAAAACCTTCACATGACCTACACTTGACTTGTAATAATCATACTGTCAGATCAGGACATATAAACCTTCACATGACTTACACTTGACTTGTAATAACCATACTGTCGGATCAGGACATATAAACCTTCACATGACTTACACTTGACTTGTAAAAACCATACTGTCAGATCAGGACAAATAAACCTTCACATGACTTAAACTTGACTTGTAATAACCATACTGTCAAATCAGGACATAGAAACCTTCACACGACTTACACTTGACTTGTAATAACCATACTGTCAGATCAGGACATATAAACCTTCCCACAACATACACTTGTCATGTAATAACCATACTGTCAGATCAGGACATATAAACCTTCACATGACCTACACTTGAATTGTAATAACCATACTGTCAGATCAGGACATATAAACCTACAGACGACTTACACTTGACTTGTAATAACCATACTGTGCGACCGGGACATATAAACCTTCACATGACTTACACTTGACTTGTAATAACCATACTATCAGATCAGGACATAAAAACCTTCACACGACTTACACTTGACTTGTAATAACCATACTGTCAGATCGGGACATAAAAACCTACAGACGACTTACACTTGACTTGTAATAACCATACTGTCAGATCATGACATATAAACCTTCACATGACTTACACTTGACTTGTAATAACCATACTGTCAGATCAGGACATATAAACCTTCACACGACTTACACTTGACTTGTAATAACCATACTATCAGATCAGGACATATATACCTTCACACCACTTACACTTGACTTGTAATAACCATACTGTCAGATCCGGACATAGAAAACTTCACACGACTTACACTTGACTTGTAATAACCATATTGTCGGATCAGGACATATAAACCTTCACACGACGTACACTTGACTTGTAATAGCCATACTGTCGGATCAGGACATATAAACCTTCACATGACTTAAACTTGACTTGTAATAACCATACTGTCAGATCAGGACATATAAACCTTCACACGACTTACACTTGACTTGTAATACCCATACTGTCGGATCAGGACATATAAGCCTACAAACGACTCACACTTGACTTGTAATAACCATACTGTCAGATCCGGACATAGAAACCTTCACATGACTTAAACTTGACTTGTAATAACCATACTGTCAGATCAGGACATATAAACCTTCACACAACTTACACTTGACTTGTAATAACCATACTGTCAGATCAGGACATATAAACCTTCACACGACTTACACTTGACTTGTAATAACCATACGGTCAGATCAGGACATATAAACCTTCACACAACTTACACTTGACTTGTATTAACCATACTGTCATATCAGGACATAAAAACCTTCACATGAACTACACTTGACTTGTAATAACCATACTGTCAGATCAGGACATATAAACCTACAGACGACTTACACTTGACTTGTAATAACCATACTGTCCGATCGGGACATATAAAACTTCACATGACTTACACTTGACTTGTAATAACCATACTGTCAGATCAGGACATAAAAACCTTCACACGACTTACACTTGACTTCTAATAACCATACTGTCAGATCAGGACATATAAACCTTCACACAACTTACACTTGACTTGTAATAGCCATACTGTCGGATCAGGACATATAAACCTTCACATGACTTAAACTTGACTTGTAATAACCATACTGTCAGATCAGGACATATAAACCTTCACACGACTTACACTTGACTTGTAATACCCATACTGTCGGATCAGGACATATAAGCCTACAAACGACTCACACTTGACTTGTAATAACCATACTGTCAGATCCGGACATAGAAACCTTCACATGACTTAAACTTGACTTGTAATAACCATACTGTCAGATCAGGACATATAAACCTTCACACAACTTACACTTGACTTGTAATAACCATACTGTCAGATCAGGACATATAAACCTTCACACGACTTACACTTGACTTGTAATAACCATACGGTCAGATCAGGACATATAAACCTTCACACAACTTACACTTGACTTGTATTAACCATACTGTCATATCAGGACATAAAAACCTTCACATGAACTACACTTGACTTGTAATAACCATACTGTCAGATCAGGACATATAAACCTACAGACGACTTACACTTGACTTGTAATAACCATACTGTCCGATCGGGACATATAAAACTTCACATGACTTACACTTGACTTGTAATAACCATACTGTCAGATCAGGACATAAAAACCTTCACACGACTTACACTTGACTTCTAATAACCATACTGTCAGATCAGGACATATAAACCTTCACACAACTTACACTTGACTTGTAATAACCATACTGTCAGATCAGGACATATAAACCTTCACACGACTTACACTTGACTTGTAATAACCATACGGTCAGATCAGGACATATAAACCTTCACACAACTTACACTTGACTTGTATTAACCATACTGTCATATCAGGACATATAAACCTTCACACGACCTACACTTGACTTGTAATAACCATACTGTCAGATCAGGACATATAAACCTACAGACGACTTACACTTGACTTGTAATAACCATACTGTCCGATCGGGACATATAAACCTTCACATGACTTACAATTGACTTGTAATAACCATACTGTCAGATCAGGATATATAAACCTTCACACGACCTACACTTGACTTGTAATAACCATACAGGTCAGATCAGGACATATAAACCTACAGACGACTTACACTTGACTTGTAATAACCATACTGTCAGATCGGGACATATAAACCTTCACATGACTTAAACTTGACTTTAATAACCATACTATCAGATCAGGACATAAAAACCTTCACACGACTTACACTTGACTTGTAATAACCATACGGTCAGATCAGGACATATAAACCTTCACACAACTTACACTTGACTTGTATTAACCATACTGTCATATCAGGACATAAAAACCTTCACATGAACTACACTTGACTTGTAATAACCATACTGTCAGATCAGGACATATAAACCTACAGACGACTTACACTTGACTTGTAATAACCATACTGTCCGATCGGGACATATAAAACTTCACATGACTTACACTTGACTTGTAATAACCATACTGTCAGATCAGGACATAAAAACCTTCACACGACTTACACTTGACTTCTAATAACCATACTGTCAGATCAGGACATATAAACCTTCACACAACTTACACTTGACTTGTAATAGCCATACTGTCGGATCAGGACATATAAACCTTCACATGACTTAAACTTGACTTGTAATAACCATACTGTCAGATCAGGACATATAAACCTTCACACGACTTACACTTGACTTGTAATACCCATACTGTCGGATCAGGACATATAAGCCTACAAACGACTCACACTTGACTTGTAATAACCATACTGTCAGATCCGGACATAGAAACCTTCACATGACTTAAACTTGACTTGTAATAACCATACTGTCAGATCAGGACATATAAACCTTCACACAACTTACACTTGACTTGTAATAACCATACTGTCAGATCAGGACATATAAACCTTCACACGACTTACACTTGACTTGTAATAACCATACGGTCAGATCAGGACATATAAACCTTCACACAACTTACACTTGACTTGTATTAACCATACTGTCATATCAGGACATAAAAACCTTCACATGAACTACACTTGACTTGTAATAACCATACTGTCAGATCAGGACATATAAACCTACAGACGACTTACACTTGACTTGTAATAACCATACTGTCCGATCGGGACATATAAAACTTCACATGACTTACACTTGACTTGTAATAACCATACTGTCAGATCAGGACATAAAAACCTTCACACGACTTACACTTGACTTCTAATAACCATACTGTCAGATCAGGACATATAAACCTTCACACAACTTACACTTGACTTGTAATAACCATACTGTCAGATCAGGACATATAAACCTTCACACGACTTACACTTGACTTGTAATAACCATACGGTCAGATCAGGACATATAAACCTTCACACAACTTACACTTGACTTGTATTAACCATACTGTCATATCAGGACATATAAACCTTCACACGACCTACACTTGACTTGTAATAACCATACTGTCAGATCAGGACATATAAACCTACAGACGACTTACACTTGACTTGTAATAACCATACTGTCCGATCGGGACATATAAACCTTCACATGACTTACAATTGACTTGTAATAACCATACTGTCAGATCAGGATATATAAACCTTCACACGACCTACACTTGACTTGTAATAACCATACAGGTCAGATCAGGACATATAAACCTACAGACGACTTACACTTGACTTGTAATAACCATACTGTCAGATCGGGACATATAAACCTTCACATGACTTAAACTTGACTTTAATAACCATACTATCAGATCAGGACATAAAAACCTTCACACGACTTACACTTGACTTGTAATAACCATACTGTCAGATCAGGACATATAAACCTTCACACGACTTACACTTGACTTGTAATAACCATACTGTCAGATCGGGATATAAACCTTCACATGACCTACACTTGACTTGTAATAACCATACTGTCAGATCAGGACATATAAACCTTCACACGACTTACACTTGACTTGTAATAACCACACTGTCAGATCAGGACATATAAACCTTCACACGACTTACACTTGACTTGTAATAACCATACTGTCAGAACGGGACATATAAACCTTCACACGACTTGCACTTGGCTTGTAATAACCATACTGTCAGATCAGGGCATATAAACCTTCACATGACCTACACTTGACTTGTAATAACCATACTGTCAGATCGGGACATATAAACCTTCACACGACTTACACTTGACTTGTAATAACCATACTGTCAGATCCGGACATATATACCTTCACACCACTTACACTTGACTTGTAATAACCATACTGTCAGATCCGGACATAGAAAACTTCACACGACTTACACTTGACTTGTAATAACCATATTGTCGGATCAGGACATATAAACCTTCACACGACCTACACTTGACTTGTAATAGCCATACTGTCGGATCAGGACATATAAACCTTCACATGACTTAAACTTGACTTGTAATAACCATACTGTCAGATCAGGACATATAAACCTTCAAACGACTTACACTTGACTTGTAATACCCATACTGTCGGATCAGGACATATAAGCCTACAAACGACTCACACTTGACTTGTAATAACCATACTGTCAGATCCGGACATAGAAACCTTCACATGACTTAAACTTGACTTGTAATAACCATACTGTCAGATCAGGACATATAAACCTTCACACAACTTACACTTGACTTGTAATAACCATACTGTCAGATCAGGACATATAAACCTTCACACGACTTACACTTGACTTGTAATAACCATACGGTCAGATCAGGACATATAAACCTTCACACAACTTACACTTGACTTGTATTAACCATACTGTCATATCAGGACATAAAAACCTTCACATGAACTACACTTGACTTGTAATAACCATACTGTCAGATCAGGACATATAAACCTACAGACGACTTACACTTGACTTGTAATAACCATACTGTCCGATCGGGACATATAAAACTTCACATGACTTACACTTGACTTGTAATAACCATACTGTCAGATCAGGACATAAAAACCTTCACACGACTTACACTTGACTTCTAATAACCATACTGTCAGATCAGGACATATAAACCTTCACACAACTTACACTTGACTTGTAATAACCATACAGTCAGATCAGGACACATAAACCTTCACACGACTTACACTTGACTTGTAATAACCATACTGTCAGATCCGGACATATAAACCTACAGACGACTTACACTTGACTTGTTTTAACCATACTGTCAGATCAGGACACATAAACCTTCACATGACCTACACTTGACTTGTAATAACCATACTGTCAGATCAGGACATATAAACCTTCACATGACTTAAACTTGACTTGTAATAACCATACTGTCAGATCAGGACATATAAACCTTCACACGACTTACACTTGACTTGTAATAACCATACTGTCAGATCAGGACATATAAACCTTCACACGACTTACACTTGACTTGTATAACCATACTGTCAGATCAGGACATATAAACCTTCACACGACCAACACTTGACTTGTATAACCGTACTGTCAGATCAGGACATATAAACCTTCACACGACCTACACTTGACTTGTAATAACCATACTGTCAGATCAGGACATACATATAAACCTTCACACGACTTACACTTGACTTGTAATAACCGTACTGTCCGATCGGGACATATAAACATTCACACGACTTACACTTGACTTGTAATAACCATACTGTCAGATCAGGACATATAAACCTTCACATGACCTACACTTGACTTGTAATAACCATACTGTCGGATCAGGACATATAAACCTTCAAATGACTTAAACTTGACTTGTAATAACCATACTGTCAGATAAGGACATATAAACCTTCACACGACTTACACTTGACTTGTAATAACCATACTGTCAGATCAGGACATATAAACCTTCACACGACCTACACTTGACTTGTAATAACCATACTGTCAGATCAGGACATATAAACCTTCACACGACCTACACTTGACTTGTAATAACCATACTGTCAGATCAGGACATATAAACCTTCACACGACTTAAACTTGACTTGTAATAACCATACTGTCAGATCAGGACATATAAACCTTCACACGACCTACACTTGACTTGTAATAACCATACTGTCAGATCAGGACATATAAACCTACAGACGACTTACACTTGACTTGTAATAACCATACTGTCCGATCGGGACATATAAACCTTCACATGACTTACAATTGACTTGTAATAACCATACTGTCAGATCAGGATATATAAACCTTCACACGACCTACACTTGACTTGTAATAACCATACAGGTCAAATCAGGACATATAAACCTACAGACGACTTACACTTGACTTGTAATAACCATACTGTCAGATCGGGACATATAAACCTTCACATGACTTAAACTTGACTTTAATAACCATACTATCAGATCAGGACATAAAAACCTTCACACGACTTACACTTGAATTGTAATAACCATACTGTCAGATCAGGACATATAAACCTTCACACGACTTACACTTGACTTGTAATAACCATACTGTCAGATCGGGATATATAAACCTTCACATGACTTACACTTGACTTGTAATAACCATACTGTCAGATCAGGACATATAAACCTTCACACGACTTACACTTGACTTGTAATAACCATACTGTCAGATCAGGACATATAAACCTTCACACGACTTACACTTGACTTGTAATAACCATACTGTCAGAACGGGACATATAAACCTTCACACGACTTGCACTTGGCTTGTAATAACCATACTGTCAGATCAGGGCATATAAACCTTCACATGACCTACACTTGACTTGTAATAACCATACTGTCAGATCGGGACATATAAACCTTCACACGACTTACACTTGACTTGTAATAACCATACTGTCAGATCCGGACATATATACCTTCACACCACTTACACTTGACTTGTAATAACCATACTGTCAGATCCGGACATAGAAAACTTCACACGACTTACACTTGACTTGTAATAACCATATTGTCGGATCAGGACATATAAACCTTCACACGACCTACACTTGACTTGTAATAGCCATACTGTCGGATCAGGACATATAAACCTTCACATGACTTAAACTTGACTTGTAATAACCATACTGTCAGATCAGGACATATAAACCTTCACACGACTTACACTTGACTTGTAATACCCATACTGTCGGATCAGGACATATAAGCCTACAAACGACTCACACTTGACTTGTAATAACCATACTGTCAGATCCGGAAATAGAAACCTTCACATGACTTAAACTTGACTTGTAATAACCATACTGTCAGATCAGGACATATAAACCTTCACACAACTTACACTTGACTTGTAATAACCATACTGTCAGATCAGGACATATAAACCTTCACACGACTTACACTTGACTTGTAATAACCATACGGTCAGATCAGGACATATAAACCTTCACACAACTTACACTTGACTTGTATTAACCATACTGTCATATCAGGACATAAAAACCTTCACATGAACTACACTTGACTTGTAATAACCATACTGTCAGATCAGGACATATAAACCTACAGACGACTTACACTTGACTTGTAATAACCATACTGTCCGATCGGGACATATAAAACTTCACATGACTTACACTTGACTTGTAATAACCATACTGTCAGATCAGGACATAAAAACCTTCACACGACTTACACTTGACTTCTAATAACCATACTGTCAGATCAGGACATATAAACCTTCACACAACTTACACTTGACTTGTAATAGCCATACTGTCGGATCAGGACATATAAACCTTCACATGACTTAAACTTGACTTGTAATAACCATACTGTCAGATCAGGACATATAAACCTTCACACGACTTACACTTGACTTGTAATACCCATACTGTCGGATCAGGACATATAAGCCTACAAACGACTCACCCTTGACTTGTAATAACCATACTGTCAGATCCGGACATAGAAACCTTCACATGACTTAAACTTGACTTGTAATAACCATACTGTCAGATCAGGACATATAAACCTTCACACAACTTACACTTGACTTGTAATAACCATACTGTCAGATCAGGACATATAAACCTTCACACGACTTACACTTGACTTGTAATAACCATACGGTCAGATCAGGACATATAAACCTTCACACAACTTACACTTGACTTGTATTAACCATACTGTCATATCAGGACATAAAAACCTTCACATGAACTACACTTGACTTGTAATAACCATACTGTCAGATCAGGACATATAAACCTACAGACGACTTACACTTGACTTGTAATAACCATACTGTCCGATCGGGACATATAAAACTTCACATGACTTACACTTGACTTGTGATAACCATACTGTCAGATCAGGACATAAAAACCTTCACACGACTTACACTTGACTTCTAATAACCATACTGTCAGATCAGGACATATAAACCTTCACACAACTTACACTTGACTTGTAATAACCATACTGTCAGATCAGGACATATAAACCTTCACACGACTTACACTTGACTTGTAATAACCATACGGTCAGATCAGGACATATAAACCTTCACACAACTTACACTTGACTTGTATTAACCATACTGTCATATCAGGACATATAAACCTTCACACGACCTACACTTGACTTGTAATAACCATACTGTCAGATCAGGACATATAAACCTACAGACGACTTACACTTGACTTGTAATAACCATACTGTCCGATCGGGACATATAAACCTTCACATGACTTACAATTGACTTGTAATAACCATACTGTCAGATCAGGATATATAAACCTTCACACGACCTACACTTGACTTGTAATAACCATACAGGTCAGATCAGGACATATAAACCTACAGGCGACTTACACTTGACTTGTAATAACCATACTGTCAGATCGGGACATATAAACCTTCACATGACTTAAACTTGACTTTAATAACCATACTATCAGATCAGGACATAAAAACCTTCACACGACTTACACTTGACTTGTAATAACCATACTGTCAGATCAGGACATATAAACCTTCACACGACTTACACTTGACTTGTAATAACCATACTGTCAGATCGGGATATAAACCTTCACATGACCTACACTTGACTTGTAATAACCATACTGTCAGATCAGGACATATAAACCTTCACACGACTTACACTTGACTTGTAATAACCATACTGTCAGATCAGGACATATAAACCTTCACACGACTTACACTTGACTTGTAATAACCATACTGTCAGAACGGGACATATAAACCTTCACACGACTTGCACTTGGCTTGTAATAACCATACTGTCAGATCAGGGCATATAAACCTTCACATGACCTACACTTGACTTGTAATAACCATACTGTCAGATCGGGACATATAAACCTTCACACGACTTACACTTGACTTGTAATAACCATACTGTCAGATCCGGACATATATACCTTCACACCACTTACACTTGACTTGTAATAACCATACTGTCAGATCCGGACATAGAAAACTTCACACGACTTACACTTGACTTGTAATAACCATATTGTCGGATCAGGACATATAAACCTTCACACGACCTACACTTGACTTGTAATAGCCATACTGTCGGATCAGGACATATAAACCTTCACATGACTTAAACTTGACTTGTAATAACCATACTGTCAGATCAGGACATATAAACCTTCACACGACTTACACTTGACTTGTAATACCCATACTGTCGGATCAGGACATATAAGCCTACAAACGACTCACACTTGACTTGTAATAACCATACTGTCAGATCCGGACATAGAAACCTTCACATGACTTAAACTTGACTTGTAATAACCATACTGTCAGATCAGGACATATAAACCTTCACACAACTTACACTTGACTTGTAATAACCATACTGTCAGATCAGGACATATAAACCTTCACACGACTTACACTTGACTTGTAATAACCATACGGTCAGATCAGGACATATAAACCTTCACACAACTTACACTTGACTTGTATTAACCATACTGTCATATCAGGACATAAAAACCTTCACATGAACTACACTTGACTTGTAATAACCATACTGTCAGATCAGGACATATAAACCTACAGACGACTTACACTTGACTTGTAATAACCATACTGTCCGATCGGGACATATAAAACTTCACATGACTTACACTTGACTTGTAATAACCATACTGTCAGATCAGGACATAAAAACCTTCACACGACTTACACTTGACTTCTAATAACCATACTGTCAGATCAGGACATATAAACCTACAGACGACTTACACTTGACTTGTTTTAACCATACTGTCAGATCAGAACATATAAACCTTCACACGACTTACACTTGAGTTGTAATAACCATACTGTCATATCGGGATATATAAACCTTCACATGACCTACACTTGACTTGTAATAACCATACTGTCAGATCGGGACATATAAACCTTCACATGACCTACACTTGACTTGTAATAACCATACTGTCAGATCAGGACATATAAACCTTCACACGACTTACACTTGACTTGTAATAACCATACTGTCAGATCAGGACATATAAACCTTCACACGACCTACACTTGACTTGTAATAACCATACTGTCAGATCAGGACATATAAACCTACAGACGACTTACACTTGACTTGTAACAACCATACTGTCAGATCGGGACATATAAACCTTCACATGACTTAAACTTGACTTTAATAACCATACTATCAGATCAGGACATAAAAACCTTCACACGACTTACACTTGACTTGTAATAACCATACTGTCAGATCAGGACATATAAACCTTCACACGACTTACACTTGACTTGTAATAACCATACTGTCAGATCGGGATATATAAACCTTCACATGACCTACACTTGACTTGAAATAACCATACTGTCAGATCAGGACATATAAACCTTCACACGACTTACACTTGACTTGTATAACCATACTGTCAGATCAGGACATATAAACCTTCACACGACCTACACTTGACTTGTAATAACCATGCTGTCAGATCAGGACATACATATAAACCTTCACACGACTTACACTTGACTTGTAATAACCGTACTGTCCGATCGGAACATATAAACATTCACACGACTTACACTTGACTTGTAATAACCATACTGTCAGATCCGGACATATAAACCTTCACACGACTTACATTTGACTTGTAATAACCATACTGTCAGATCCGGACATAGAACCCTTCACACGACTTACACTTGACTTGTAATAACCATACTGTCGGATCAGGACATATAAACCTTCACGTGACCTACACTTGACTTGTAATAACCATACTGTCAGATCAGGACATATAAACCTTCACATGACCTACACTTGACTTGTAATAACCATACTGTCGGATCAGGACATATAAACCTTCATATGACTTAAACTTGACTTGTAATAACCATACTGTCAGATCAGGACATATAAACCTTCACACGACTTACATTTGACTTGTAATAACCATACTGTCAGATCCGGACATAGAAACCTTCACATGACTTAAACTTGACTTGTAATAACCATACTGTCAGATCAGGACATATAAACCTTCACACAACTTACACTTGACTTGTAATAACCATACTGTCAGATCAGGACATATAAACCTTCACACGACTTACACTTGACTTGTAATAACCATACGGTCAGATCAGGACATATAAACCTTCACACAACTTACACTTGACTTGTATTAACCATACTGTCATATCAGGACATATAAACATTCACACGACCTACACTTGACTTGTAATAACCATACTGTCAGATCAGGACATATAAACCTACAGACGACTTACACTTGGCTTGTAATAACCATACTGTCCGATCGGGACATATAAACCTTCACATGACTTACAATTGACTTGTAATAACCATACTGTCAGATCAGGATATATAAACCTTCACACGACCTACACTTGACTTGTAATAACCATACAGGTCAGATCAGGACATATAAACCTACAGACGACTTACACTTGACTTGTAATAACCATACTGTCAGATCGGGACATATAAACCTTCACATGACTTAAACTTGACTTTAATAACCATACTATCAGATCAGGACATAAAAACCTTCACACGACTTACACTTGACTTGTAATAACCATACTGTCAGATCAGGACATATAAACCTTCACACGACTTACACTTGACTTGTAATAACCATACTGTCAGATCGGGATATAAACCTTCACATGACCTACACTTGACTTGTAATAACCATACTGTCAGATCAGGACATATAAACCTTCACACGACTTACACTTGACTTGTAATAACCATACTGTCAGATCAGGACATATAAACCTTCACACGACTTACACTTGACTTGTAATAACCATACTGTCAGAACGGGACATATAAACCTTCACACGACTTGCACTTGGCTTGTAATAACCATACTGTCAGATCAGGGCATATAAACCTTCACATGACCTACACTTGACTTGTAATAACCATACTGTCAGATCGGGACATATAAACCTTCACACGACTTACACTTGACTTGTAATAACCATACTGTCAGATCAGGATATATAAACCTTCACACGACCTACACTTGACTTGTAATAACCATACTGTCAGATCAGGACATATAAACCTACAGACGACTTACACTTGACTTGTAATAACCATACTGTCCGATCGGGACATATAAACCTTCACATGACTTACACTTGACTTGTAATAACCATACTGTCAGATCAGGACATATAAACCTTCACATGACCGACACTTGACTTGTAATAACCATACTATCGGATCAGGACATATAAACCTTCACATGACTTAAATTTGACTTGTAATAACCATACTGTCAGATCAGGACATATAAAGCTTCACACGACTTACACTTGACTTGTAATAACCATACTATCAGATCAGGACACATACACCTTCACACGACTTAAACTTGACTTGTAATAACCATACTGTCAGATCAGGACATATAAACCTTCACACGACTTACACTTGACTTGTAATAACCATACTGTCAGATCAGGACATATAAACCTTCACATGACCTACACTTGACTTGTAATAACCATACTGTCAGATCAGGATATATAAACCTTCACATGACCTACACTTGACTTGTAATAACCATACTGTCAGATCAGGACATATAAACCTTCATATTACTTAGACTTGACTTGTAATAACCATACTGTCAGATCAGGACAAATAAACCTTCACACGACTTACACTTGACTTGTAATAACCATACTGTCAGATCAGGACATATAAACCTTCACACGACTTACACTTGACTTGTAATAACCATACTGTCAGATCGGGACATATAAACCTTCACATGACTTACACTTGACTTGTAATAACCATACTGTCAGATCAGGACAAATAAACCTTCACACGACTTACACTTGACTTGTAATAACCATACTGTCAGATCAGGACATAAAAACCTTCACACGACTTACACTTGACTTGTAATAACCATACTATCGGATCAGACATATAAACCTTCACATGACTTACATTTGACTTGTAATAACCATACTGTCAGATCAGGACATATAAAGCTTCACACGACTTACACTTGACTTGTAATAACCATACTATCAGATCAGGACACATACACCTTCACACGACTTAAACTTGACTTGTAATAACCATACTGTCAGATCAGGACATATAAACCTTCACACGACTTACACTTGACTTGTAATAACCATACTGTCAGATCAGGACATATAAACCTTCACATGACCTACACTTGACTTGTAATAACCATACTGTCAGATCAGGACATATAAACCTTCACACGACTTACACTTGACTTGTAATAACCATACTGTCAGATCAGGACATATAAACCTTCACACGACCTAAACTTGACTTGTAATAACCATACTGTCAGATCAGGACATATAAACCTACAGACGACTTACACTTGACTTGTAATAACCATACTGTCAGATCGGGACATATAAACCTTCACATGACTTAAACTTGACTTTAATAACCATACTATCAGATCAGGACATAAAAACCTTCACACGACTTACACTTGACTTGTAATAACCATACTGTCAGATCAGGACATATAAACCTTCACACGACTTACACTTGACTTGTAATAACCATACTGTCAGATCGGGATATATAAACCTTCACATGACCTACACTTGACTTGTAATAACCATACTGTCAGATCAGGACATATAAACCTTCACACGACTTACACTTGACTTGTATAACCATACTGTCAGATCAGGACATATAAACCTTCACACGACCTACACTTGACTTGTAATAACCATACTGTCAGATCAGGACATACATATAAACCTTCACACGACTTACACTTGACTTGTAATAACCGTACTGTCCGATCGGGACATATAAACATTCACACGACTTACACTTGACTTGTAATAACCATACTGTCAGATAAGGACATATAAACCTTCACACGACTTACACTTGACTTGTAATAACCATACTGTCAGATCAGGATATATAAACCTTCACACGACCTACACTTGACTTGTAATAACCATACTGTCAGATCAGGACATATAAACCTACAGACGACTTACACTTGACTTGTTATAACCATACTGTCCGATCGGGACATATAAACCTTCACATGACTTACACTTGACTTGTAATAACCATACTGTCAGATCAGGACATATAAACCTTCACATGACCGACACTTGACTTGTAATAACCATACTATCGGATCAGGACATATAAACCTTCACATGACTTAAATTTGACTTGTAATAACCATACTGTCAGATCAGGACATATAAAGCTTCACACGACTTACACTTGACTTGTAATAACCATACTATCAGATCAGGACACATAAACCTTCACACGACTTAAACTTGACTTGTAATAACCATACTGTCAGATCAGGACATATAAACCTTCACACGACTTACACTTGACTTGTAATAACCATACTGTCAGATCAGGACATATAAACCTTCACATGACCTACACTTGACTTGTAATAACCATACTGTCAGATCAGGACATATAAACCTTCACATGACTTAAACTTGACTTGTAATAACCATACTGTCAGATCAGGACATATAAAGCTTCACACGACTTACACTTGACTTGTAATAACCATACTGACAGATCAGGACATATAAACCTTCACATGACTTACACTTGGCTTGTAATAACCATACTGTCAGATCAGGGCATATAAACCTTCACATGACCTACACTTGACTTGTAATAACCATACTGTCAGATCAGGACATATAAACCTTCATATGACTTAGACTTGACTTGTAATAACCATACTGTCAGATCAGGACAAATAAACCTTCACACGACTTACACTTGACTTGTAATAACCATACTGTCAGATCAGGACATATAAACCTTCACACGACTTACACTTGACTTGTAATAACCATACTGTCAGATCGGGACATATAAACCTTCACATGACTTACACTTGACTTGTAATAACCATACTATCAGATCAGGACATAAAAACCTTCACACGACTTACACTTGACTTGTAATAACCATACTGTCGGATCAGGACATATAAACCTTCACATGACCTACACTTGACTTGTAAGAATCATACTGTCAGATCAGGACATATAAACCTTCACATGACCGACACTTGACTTGTAATAACCATACTATCGGATCAGACATATAAACCTTCACATGACTTACATTTGACTTGTAATAACCATACTGTCAGATCAGGACATATAAAGCTTCACACGACTTACACTTGACTTGTAATAACCATACTATCAGATCAGGACACATACACCTTCACACGACTTAAACTTGACTTGTAATAACCATACTGTCAGATCAGGACATATAAACCTTCACACGACTTACACTTGACTTGTAATAACCATACTGTCAGATCAGGACATATAAACCTTCACATGACCTACACTTGACTTGTAATAACCATACTGTCAGATCAGGACATATAAACCTTCACACGACTTACACTTGACTTGTAATAACCATACTGTCAGATCAGGACATATAAACCTTCACACGACCTAAACTTGACTTGTAATAACCATAATGTCAGATCAGGACATATAAACCTACAGACGACTTACACTTGACTTGTAATAACCATACTGTCAGATCGGGACATATAAACCTTCACATGACTTAAACTTGACTTTAATAACCATACTATCAGATCAGGACATAAAAACCTTCACACGACTTACACTTGACTTGTAATAACCATACTGTCAGATCAGGACATATAAACCTTCACACGACTTACACTTGACTTGTAATAACCATACTGTCAGATCGGGATATATAAACCTTCACATGACCTACACTTGACTTGTAATAACCATACTGTCAGATCAGGACATATAAACCTTCACACGACTTACACTTGACTTGTATAACCATACTGTCAGATCAGGACATATAAACCTTCACACGACCTACACTTGACTTGTAATAACCATACTGTCAGATCAGGACATACATATAAACCTTCACACGACTTACACTTGACTTGTAATAACCGTACTGTCCGATCGGGACATATAAACATTCACACGACTTACACTTGACTTGTAATAACCATACTGTCAGATAAGGACATATAAACCTTCACACGACTTACACTTGACTTGTAATAACCATACTGTCAGATCAGGATATATAAACCTTCACACGACCTACACTTGACTTGTAATAACCATACTGTCAGATCAGGACATATAAACCTACAGACGACTTACACTTGACTTGTAATAACCATACTGTCCGATCGGGACATATAAACCTTCACATGACTTACACTTGACTTGTAATAACCATACTGTCAGATCAGGACATATAAACCTTCACATGACCGACACTTGACTTGTAATAACCATACTATCGGATCAGGACATATAAACCTTCACATGACTTAAATTTGACTTGTAATAACCATACTGTCAGATCGGGACATATAAACCTTCACATGACTTACACTTGACTTGTAATAACCATACTGTCAGATCAGGACATATAAACCTTCACATGACCGACACTTGACTTGTAATAACCATACTATCGGATCAGGACATATAAACCTTCACATGACTTAAATTTGACTTGTAATAACCATACTGTCAGATCAGGACATATAAAGCTTCACACGACTTACACTTGACTTGTAATAACCATACTATCAGATCAGGACACATACACCTTCACACGACTTAAACTTGACTTGTAATAACCATACTGTCAGATCAGGACATATAAACCTTCACACGACTTACACTTGACTTGTAATAACCATACTGTCAGATCAGGACATATAAACCTTCACATGACCTACACTTGACTTGTAATAACCATACTGTCAGATCAGGACATATAAACCTTCACATGACTTAAACTTGACTTGTAATAACCATATTGTCAGATCAGGACATATAAAGCTTCACACGACTTACACTTGACTTGTAATAACCATACTGACAGATCAGGACATATAAACCTTCACATGACTTACACTTGGCTTGTAATAACCATACTGTCAGATCAGGGCATATAAACCTTCACATGACCTACACTTGACTTGTAATAACCATACTGTCAGATCAGGACATATAAACCTTCATATGACTTACACTTGACTTGTAATAACCATACTGTCAGATCAGGACAAATAAACCTTCACACGACTTACACTTGACTTGTAATAACCATACTGTCAGATCAGGACATATAAACCTTCACACGACTTACACTTGACTTGTAATAACCATACTGTCAGATCGGGACATATAAACCTTCACATGACTTACACTTGACTTGTAATAACCATACTGTCAGATCAGGACAAATAAACCTTCACACGACTTACACTTGACTTGTAATAACCATACTGTCAGATCAGGACATAAAAACCTTCACACGACTTACACTTGACTTGTAATAACCATACTATCGGATCAGACATATAAACCTTCACATGACTTACATTTGACTTGTAATAACCATACTGTCAGATCAGGACATATAAAGCTTCACACGACTTACACTTGACTTGTAATAACCATACTATCAGATCAGGACACATACACCTTCACACGACTTAAACTTGACTTGTAATAACCATACTGTCAGATCAGGACATATAAACCTTCACACGACTTACACTTGACTTGTAATAACCATACTGTCAGATCAGGACATATAAACCTTCACATGACCTACACTTGACTTGTAATAACCATACTGTCAGATCAGGACATATAAACCTTCACACGACTTACACTTGACTTGTAATAACCATACTGTCAGATCAGGACATATAAACCTTCACACGACCTAAACGTGACTTGTAATAACCATACTGTCAGATCAGGACATATAAACCTACAGACGACTTACACTTGACTTGTAATAACCATACTGTCAGATCGGGACATATAAACCTTCACATGACTTAAACTTGACTTTAATAACCATACTATCAGATCAGGACATAAAAACCTTCACACGACTTACACTTGACTTGTAATAACCATACTGTCAGATCAGGACATATAAACCTTCACACGACTTACACTTGACTTGTAATAACCATACTGTCAGATCGGGATATATAAACCTTCACATGACCTACACTTGACTTGTAATAACCATACTGTCAGATCAGGACATATAAACCTTCACACGACTTACACTTGACTTGTATAACCATACTGTCAGATCAGGACATATAAACCTTCACACGACCTACACTTGACTTGTAATAACCATACTGTCAGATCAGGACATACATATAAACCTTCACACGACTTACACTTGACTTGTAATAACCGTACTGTCCGATCGGGACATATAAACATTCACACGACTTACACTTGACTTGTAATAACCATACTGTCAGATAAGGACATATAAACCTTCACACGACTTACACTTGACTTGTAATAACCATACTGTCAGATCAGGATATATAAACCTTCACACGACCTACACTTGACTTGTAATAACCATACTGTCAGATCAGGACATATAAACCTTCACATGACCGACACTTGACTTGTAATAACCATACTATCGGATCAGGACATATAAACCTTCACATGACTTAAATTTGACTTGAAATAACCATACTGTCAGATCAGGACATATAAAGCTTCACACGACTTACACTTGACTTGTAATAACCATACTATCAGATCAGGACACATACACCTTCACACGACTTAAACTTGACTTGTAATAACCATACTGTCAGATCAGGACATATAAACCTTCACACGACTTACACTTGACTTGTAATAACCATACTGTCAGATCAGGACATATAAACCTTCACATGACCTACACTTGACTTGTAATAACCATACTGTCAGATCAGGACATATAAACCTTCACATGACCTACACTTGACTTGTAATAACCATACTGTCAGATCAGGACATATAAACCTTCACATGACTTAAACTTGACTTGTAATAACCATACTGTCAGATCAGGACATATAAAGCTTCACACGACTTACACTTGACTTGTAATAACCATACTGACAGATCAGGACATATAAACCTTCACATGACTTACACTTGGCTTGTAATAACCATACTGTCAGATCAGGGCATATAAACCTTCACATGACCTACACTTGACTTGTAATAACCATACTGTCAGATCAGGACATATAAACCTTCATATGACTTAGACTTGACTTGTAATAACCATACTGTCAGATCAGGACAAATAAACCTTCACACGACTTACACTTGACTTGTAATAACCATACTGTCAGATCAGGACATATAAACCTTCACACGACTTACACTTGACTTGTAATAACCATACTGTCAGATCGGGACATATAAACCTTCACATGACTTACACTTGACTTGTAATAACCATACTATCAGATCAGGACATAAAAACCTTCACACGACTTACACTTGACTTGTAATAACCATACTGTCGGATCAGGACATATAAACCTTCACATGACCTACACTTGACTTGTAAGAATCATACTGTCAGATCAGGACATATAAACCTTCACATGACCGACACTTGACTTGTAATAACCATACCATCGGATCAGACATATAAACCTTCACATGACTTACATTTGACTTGTAATAACCATACTGTCAGATCAGGACATATAAAGCTTCACACGACTTACACTTGACTTGTAATAACCATACTATCAGATCAGGACACATACACCTTCACACGACTTAAACTTGACTTGTAATAACCATACTGTCAGATCAGGACATATAAACCTTCACACGACTTACACTTGACTTGTAATAACCATACTGTCAGATCAGGACATATAAACCTTCACATGACCTACACTTGACTTGTAATAACCATACTGTCAGATCAGGACATATAAACCTTCACACGACTTACACTTGACTTGTAATAACCATACTGTCAGATCAGGACATATAAACCTTCACACGACCTAAACTTGACTTGTAATAACCATAATGTCAGATCAGGACATATAAACCTACAGACGACTTACACTTGACTTGTAATAACCATACTGTCAGATCGGGACATATAAACCTTCACATGACTTAAACTTGACTTTAATAACCATACTATCAGATCAGGACATAAAAACCTTCACACGACTTACACTTGACTTGTAATAACCATACTGTCAGATCAGGACATATAAACCTTCACACGACTTACACTTGACTTGTAATAACCATACTGTCAGATCGGGATATATAAACCTTCACATGACACACACTTGACTTGTAATAACCATACTGTCAGATCAGGACATATAAACCTTCACACGACTTACACTTGACTTGTATAACCATACTGTCAGATCAGGACATATAAACCTTCACACGACCTACACTTGACTTGTAATAACCATACTGTCAGATCAGGACATACATATAAACCTTCACACGACTTACACTTGACTTGTAATAACCGTACTGTCCGATCGGGACATATAAACATTCACACGACTTACACTTGACTTGTAATAACCATACTGTCAGATAAGGACATATAAACCTTCACACGACTTACACTTGACTTGTAATAACCATACTGTCAGATCAGGATATATAAACCTTCACACGACCTACACTTGACTTGTAATAACCATACTGTCAGATCAGGACATATATACCTACAGACGACTTACACTTGACTTGTAATAACCATACTGTCCGATCGGGACATATAAACCTTCACATGACTTACACTTGACTTGTAATAACCATACTGTCAGATCAGGACATATAAACCTTCACATGACCGACACTTGACTTGTAATAACCATACTATCGGATCAGGACATATAAACCTTCACATGACTTAAATTTGACTTGTAATAACCATACTGTCAGATCGGGACATATAAACCTTCACATGACTTACACTTGACTTGTAATAACCATACTGTCAGATCAGGACATATAAACCTTCACATGACCGACACTTGACTTGTAATAACCATACTATCGGATCAGGACATATAAACCTTCACATGACTTAAATTTGACTTGTAATAACCATACTGTCAGATCAGGACATATAAAGCTTCACACGACTTACACTTGACTTGTAATAACCATACTATCAGATCAGGACACATACACCTTCACACGACTTAAACTTGACTTGTAATAACCATACTGTCAGATCAGGACATATAAACCTTCACACGACTTACACTTGACTTGTAATAACCATACTGTCAGATCAGGACATATAAACCTTCACATGACCTACACTTGACTTGTAATAACCATACTGTCAGATCAGGACATATAAACCTTCACATGACTTAAACTTGACTTGTAATAACCATATTGTCAGATCAGGACATATAAAGCTTCACACGACTTACACTTGACTTGTAATAACCATACTGACAGATCAGGACATATAAACCTTCACATGACTTACACTTGGCTTGTAATAACCATACTGTCAGATCAGGGCATATAAACCTTCACATGACCTACACTTGACTTGTAATAACCATACTGTCAGATCAGGACATATAAACCTTCATATGACTTAGACTTGACTTGTAATAACCATACTGTCAGATCAGGACAAATAAACCTTCACACGACTTACACTTGACTTGTAATAACCATACTGTCAGATCAGGACATATAAACCTTCACACGACTTACACTTGACTTGTAATAACCATACTGTCAGATCGGGACATATAAACCTTCACATGACTTACACTTGACTTGTAATAACCATACTGTCAGATCAGGACAAATAAACCTTCACACGACTTACACTTGACTTGTAATAACCATACTGTCAGATCAGGACATAAAAACCTTCACACGACTTACACTTGACTTGTAATAACCATACTATCGGATCAGACATATAAACCTTCACATGACTTACATTTGACTTGTAATAACCATACTGTCAGATCAGGACATATAAAGCTTCACACGACTTACACTTGACTTGTAATAACCATACTATCAGATCAGGACACATACACCTTCACACGACTTAAACTTGACTTGTAATAACCATACTGTCAGATCAGGACATATAAACCTTCACACGACTTACACTTGACTTGTAATAACCATACTGTCAGATCAGGACATATAAACCTTCACATGACCTACACTTGACTTGTAATAACCATACTGTCAGATCAGGACATATAAACCTTCACACGACTTACACTTGACTTGTAATAACCATACTGTCAGATCAGGACATATAAACCTTCACACGACCTAAACTTGACTTGTAATAACCATACTGTCAGATCAGGACATATAAACCTACAGACGACTTACACTTGACTTGTAATAACCATACTGTCAGATCGGGACATATAAACCTTCACATGACTTAAACTTGACTTTAATAACCATACTATCAGATCAGGACATAAAAACCTTCACACGACTTACACTTGACTTGTAATAACCATACTGTCAGATCAGGACATACATATAAACCTTCACACGACTTACACTTGACTTGTAATAACCGTACTGTCCGATCGGGACATATAAACATTCACACGACTTACACTTGACTTGTAATAACCATACTGTCAGATAAGGACATATAAACCTTCACACGACTTACACTTGACTTGAAATAACCATACTGTCAGATCAGGATATATAAACCTTCACACGACCTACACTTGACTTGTAATAACCATACTGTCAGATCAGGACATATAAACCTACAGACGACTTACACTTGACTTGTTATAACAATACTGTCCGATCGGGACATATAAACCTTCACATGACTTACACTTGACTTGTAATAACCATACTGTCAGATCAGGACATATAAACCTTCACATGACCGACACTTGACTTGTAATAACCATACTATCGGATCAGGACATATAAACCTTCACATGACTTAAATTTGACTTGTAATAACCATACTGTCAGATCAGGACATATAAAGCTTCACACGACTTACACTTGACTTGTAATAACCATACTATCAGATCAGGACACATACACCTTCACACGACTTAAACTTGACTTGTAATAACCATACTGTCAGATCAGGACATATAAACCTTCACACGACTTACACTTGACTTGTAATAACCATACTGTCAGATCAGGACATATAAACCTTCACATGACCTACACTTGACTTGTAATAACCATACTGTCAGATCAGGACATATAAACCTTCACATGACCTACACTTGACTTGTAATAACCATACTGTCAGATCAGGACATATAAACCTTCACATGACTTAAACTTGACTTGTAATAACCATACTGTCAGATCAGGACATATAAAGCTTCACACGACTTACACTTGACTTGTAATAACCATACTGACAGATCAGGACATATAAACCTTCACATGACTTACACTTGGCTTGTAATAACCATACTGTCAGATCAGGGCATATAAACCTTCACATGACCTACACTTGACTTGTAATAACCATACTGTCAGATCAGGACATATAAACCTTCATATGACTTAGACTTGACTTGTAATAACCATACTGTCAGATCAGGACAAATAAACCTTCACACGACTTACACTTGACTTGTAATAACCATACTGTCAGATCAGGACATATAAACCTTCACACGACTTACACTTGACTTGTAATAACCATACTGTCAGATCGGGACATATAAACCTTCACATGACTTACACTTGACTTGTAATAACCATACTATCAGATCAGGACATAAAAACCTTCACACGACTTACACTTGACTTGTAATAACCATACTGTCAGATCAGGACAAATAAACCTTCACACGACTTACACTTGACTTGTAATAACCATACTGTCAGATCAGGACATAAAAACCTTCACACGACTTACACTTGACTTGTAATAACCATACTATCGGATCAGACATATAAACCTTCACATGACTTACATTTGACTTGTAATAACCATACTGTCAGATCAGGACATATAAAGCTTCACACGACTTACACTTGACTTGTAATAACCATACTATCAGATCAGGACACATACACCTTCACACGACTTAAACTTGACTTGTAATAACCATACTGTCAGATCAGGACATATAAACCTTCACACGACTTACACTTGACTTGTAATAACCATACTGTCAGATCAGGACATATAAACCTTCACATGACCTACACTTGACTTGTAATAACCATACTGTCAGATCAGGACATATAAACCTTCACACGACTTACACTTGACTTGTAATAACCATACTGTCAGATCAGGACATATAAACCTTCACACGACCTAAACTTGACTTGTAATAACCATACTGTCAGATCAGGACATATAAACCTACAGACGACTTACACTTGACTTGTAATAACCATACTGTCAGATCGGGACATATAAACCTTCACATGACTTAAACTTGACTTTAATAACCATACTATCAGATCAGGACATAAAAACCTTCACACGACTTACACTTGACTTGTAATAACCATACTGTCAGATCAGGACATACATATAAACCTTCACACGACTTACACTTGACTTGTAATAACCGTACTGTCCGATCGGGACATATAAACATTCACACGACTTACACTTGACTTGTAATAACCATACTGTCAGATAAGGACATATAAACCTTCACACGACTTACACTTGACTTGTAATAACCATACTGTCAGATCAGGATATATAAACCTTCACACGACCTACACTTGACTTGTAATAACCATACTGTCAGATCAGGACATATAAACCTACAGACGACTTACACTTGACTTGTTATAACAATACTGTCCGATCGGGACATATAAACCTTCACATGACTTACACTTGACTTGTAATAACCATACTGTCAGATCAGGACATATAAACCTTCACATGACCGACACTTGACTTGTAATAACCATACTATCGGATCAGGACATATAAACCTTCACATGACTTAAATTTGACTTGTAATAACCATACTGTCAGATCAGGACATATAAAGCTTCACACGACTTACACTTGACTTGTAATAACCATACTATCAGATCAGGACACATACACCTTCACACGACTTAAACTTGACTTGTAATAACCATACTGTCAGATCAGGACATATAAACCTTCACACGACTTACACTTGACTTGTAATAACCATACTGTCAGATCAGGACATATAAACCTTCACATGACCTACACTTGACTTGTAATAACCATACTGTCAGATCAGGACATATAAACCTTCACATGACCTACACTTGACTTGTAATAACCATACTGTCAGATCAGGACATATAAACCTTCACATGACTTAAACTTGACTTGTAATAACCATACTGTCAGATCAGGACATATAAAGCTTCACACGACTTACACTTGACTTGTAATAACCATACTGACAGATCAGGACATATAAACCTTCACATGACTTACACTTGGCTTGTAATAACCATACTGTCAGATCAGGGCATATAAACCTTCACATGACCTACACTTGACTTGTAATAACCATACTGTCAGATCAGGACATATAAACCTTCATATGACTTAGACTTGACTTGTAATAACCATACTGTCAGATCAGGACAAATAAACCTTCACACGACTTACACTTGACTTGTAATAACCATACTGTCAGATCAGGACATATAAACCTTCACACGACTTACACTTGACTTGTAATAACCATACTGTCAGATCGGGACATATAAACCTTCACATGACTTACACTTGACTTGTAATAACCATACTATCAGATCAGGACATAAAAACCTTCACACGACTTACACTTGACTTGTAATAACCATACTGTCGGATCAGGACATATAAACCTTCACATGACCTACACTTGACTTGTAAGAATCATACTGTCAGATCAGGACATATAAACCTTCACATGACCGACACTTGACTTGTAATAACCATACTATCGGATCAGACATATAAACCTTCACATGACTTACATTTGACTTGTAATAACCATACTGTCAGATCAGGACATATAAAGCTTCACACGACTTACACTTGACTTGTAATAACCATACTATCAGATCAGGACACATACACCTTCACACGACTTAAACTTGACTTGTAATAACCATACTGTCAGATCAGGACATATAAACCTTCACACGACTTACACTTGACTTGTAATAACCATACTGTCAGATCAGGACATATAAACCTTCACATGACCTACACTTGACTTGTAATAACCATACTGTCAGATCAGGACATATAAACCTTCACACGACTTACACTTGACTTGTAATAACCATACTGTCAGATCAGGACATATAAACCTTCACACGACCTAAACTTGACTTGTAATAACCATAATGTCAGATCAGGACATATAAACCTACAGACGACTTACACTTGACTTGTAATAACCATACTGTCAGATCGGGACATATAAACCTTCACATGACTTAAACTTGACTTTAATAACCATACTATCAGATCAGGACATAAAAACCTTCACACGACTTACACTTGACTTGTAATAACCATACTGTCAGATCAGGACATATAAACCTTCACACGACTTACACTTGACTTGTAATAACCATACTGTCAGATCGGGATATATAAACCTTCACATGACCTACACTTGACTTGTAATAACCATACTGTCAGATCAGGACATATAAACCTTCACACGACTTACACTTGACTTGTATAACCATACTGTCAGATCAGGACATATAAACCTTCACACGACCTACACTTGACTTGTAATAACCATACTGTCAGATCAGGACATACATATAAACCTTCACACGACTTACACTTGACTTGTAATAACCGTACTGTCCGATCGGGACATATAAACATTCACACGACTTACACTTGACTTGTAATAACCATACTGTCAGATAAGGACATATAAACCTTCACACGACTTACACTTGACTTGTAATAACCATACTGTCAGATCAGGATATATAAACCTTCACACGACCTACACTTGACTTGTAATAACCATACTGTCAGATCAGGACATATAAACCTACAGACGACTTACACTTGACTTGTAATAACCATACTGTCCGATCGGGACATATAAACCTTCACATGACTTACACTTGACTTGTAATAACCATACTGTCAGATCAGGACATATAAACCTTCACATGACCGACACTTGACTTGTAATAACCATACTATCGGATCAGGACATATAAACCTTCACATGACTTAAATTTGACTTGTAATAACCATACTGTCAGATCAGGACATATAAAGCTTCACACGACTTACACTTGACTTGTAATAACCATACTATCAGATCAGGACACATACACCTTCACACGACTTAAACTTGACTTGTAATAACCATACTGTCAGATCAGGACATATAAACCTTCACACGACTTACACTTGACTTGTAATAACCATACTGTCAGATCAGGACATATAAACCTTCACATGACCTACACTTGACTTGTAATAACCATACTGTCAGTTCAGGACATATAAACCTTCACATGACTTAAACTTGACTTGTAATAACCATACTGTCAGATCAGGACATATAAAGCTTCACACGACTTACACTTGACTTGTAATAACCATACTGACAGATCAGGACATATAAACCTTCACATGACTTACACTTGGCTTGTAATAACCATACTGTCAGATCAGGGCATATAAACCTTCACATGACCTACACTTGACTTGTAATAACCATACTGTCAGATCAGGACATATAAACCTTCATATGACTTAGACTTGACTTGTAATAACTATACTGTCAGATCAGGACAAATAAACCTTCACACGACTTACACTTGACTTGTAATAACCATACTGTCAGATCAGGACATATAAACCTTCACACGACTTACACTTGACTTGTAATAACCATACTGTCAGATCAGGACATATAAACCTTCACACGACTTACACTTGACTTGTAATAACCATACTGTCAGAACGGGACATATAAACCTTCACACGACTTGCACTTGGCTTGTAATAACCATACTGTCAGATCCGGACATATATACCTTCACACCACTTACACTTGACTTGTAATAACCATACTGTCAGATCCGGACATAGAAAACTTCACACGACTTACACTTGACTTGTAATAACCATACTGTCGGATCAGGACATATATACCTTCACACCACTTACACTTGACTTGTAATAACCATACTGTCAGATCAGGACATATAAACCTTCACACGACTTACACTTGACTTGTAATAACCATACTGTCAGAACGGGACATATAAACCTTCACACGACTTGCACTTGGCTTGTAATAACCATACTGTCAGATCAGGGCATATAAACCTTCACATGACCTACACTTGACTTGTAATAACCATACTGTCAGATCGGGACATATAAACCTTCACACGACTTACACTTGACTTGTAATAACCATACTGTCAGATCAGGACATATAAACCTTCACACGACTTACACTTGACTTGTAATAACCATACTGTCAGATCGGGACATATAAACCTTCACATGACTTACACTTGACTTGTAATAACCATACTATCAGATCAGGACATAAAAACCTTCACACGACTTACACTTGACTTGTAATAACCATACTGTCGGATCAGGACATATAAACCTTCACATGACCTACACTTGACTTGTAATAATCATACTGTCAGATCGGGACATATAAACCTTCACATGACCGACACTTGACTTGTAATAACCATACTATCGGATCAGACATATAAACCTTCACATGACTTACATTTGACTTGTAATAACCATACTGTCAGATCAGGACATATAAAGCTTCACACGACTTACACTTGACTTGTAATAACCATACTATCAGATCAGGACACATACACCTTCACACGACTTAAACTTGACTTGTAATAACCATACTGTCAGATCAGGACATATAAACCTTCACACGACTTACACTTGACTTGTAATAACCATACTGTCAGATCAGGACATATAAACCTTCACATGACCTACACTTGACTTGTAATAACCATACTGTCAGATCAGGACATATAAACCTTCACACGACTTACACTTGACTTGTAATAACCATACTGTCAGATCAGGACATATAAACCTTCACACGACCTAAACTTGACTTGTAATAACCATACTGTCAGATCAGGACATATAAACCTACAGACGACTTACACTTGACTTGTAATAACCATACTGTCAGATCGGGACATATAAACCTTCACATGACTTAAACTTGACTTTAATAACCATACTATCAGATCAGGACATAAAAACCTTCACACGACTTACACTTGACTTGTAATAACCATACTGTCAGATCAGGACATATAAACCTTCACACGACTTACACTTGACTTGTAATAACCATACTGTCAGATCGGGATATATAAACCTTCACATGACCTACACTTGACTTGTAATAACCATACTGTCAGATCAGGACATATAAACCTTCACACGACTTACACTTGACTTGTATAACCATACTGTCAGATCAGGACATATAAACCTTCACACGACCTACACTTGACTTGTAATAACCATACTGTCAGATCAGGACATACATATAAACCTTCACACGACTTACACTTGACTTGTAATAACCGTACTGTCCGATCGGGACATATAAACATTCACACGACTTACACTTGACTTGTAATAACCATACTGTCAGATAAGGACATATAAACCTTCACACGACTTACACTTGACTTGTAATAACCATACTGTCAGATCAGGATATATAAACCTTCACACGACCTACACTTGACTTGTAATAACCATACTGTCAGATCAGGACATATAAACCTACAGACGACTTACACTTGACTTGTAATAACCATACTGTCCGATCGGGACATATAAACCTTCACATGACTTACACTTGACTTGTAATAACCATACTGTCAGATCAGGACATATAAACCTTCACATGACCGACACTTGACTTGTAATAACCATACTATCGGATCAGGACATATAAACCTTCACATGACTTAAATTTGACTTGTAATAACCATACTGTCAGATCAGGACATATAAAGCTTCACACGACTTACACTTGACTTGTAATAACCATACTATCAGATCAGGACACATACACCTTCACACGACTTAAACTTGACTTGTAATAACCATACTGTCAGATCAGGACATATAAACCTTCACACGACTTACACTTGACTTGTAATAACCATACTGTCAGATCAGGACATATAAACCTTCACATGACCTACATTTGACTTGTAATAACCATACTGTCAGATCAGGACATATAAACCTTCACATGACTTAAACTTGACTTGTAATAACCATACTGTCAGATCAGGACATATAAAGCTTCACACGACTTACACTTGACTTGTAATAACCATACTGACAGATCAGGACATATAAACCTTCACATGACTTACACTTGGCTTGTAATAACCATACTGTCAGATCAGGGCATATAAACCTTCACATGACCTACACTTGACTTGTAATAACCATACTGTCAGATCAGGACATATAAACCTTCATATGACTTAGACGTGACTTGTAATAACCATACTGTCAGATCAGGACAAATAAACCTTCACACGACTTACACTTGACTTGTAATAACCATACTGTCAGATCAGGACATATAAACCTTCACACGACTTACACTTGACTTGTAATAACCATACTGTCAGATCAGGACATATAAACCTTCACACGACTTACACTTGACTTGTAATAACCATACTGTCAGAACGGGACATATAAACCTTCACACGACTTGCACTTGGCTTGTAATAACCATACTGTCAGATCCGGACATATATACCTTCACACCACTTACACTTGACTTGTAATAACCATACTGTCAGATCCGGACATAGAAAACTTCACACGACTTACACTTGACTTGTAATAACCATACTGTCGGATCAGGACATATATACCTTCACACCACTTACACTTGACTTGTAATAACCATACTGTCAGATCAGGACATATAAACCTTCACACGACTTACACTTGACTTGTAATAACCATACTGTCAGAACGGGACATATAAACCTTCACACGACTTGCACTTGACTTGTAATAACCATACTGTCAGATCCGGACATATATACCTTCACACCACTTACACTTGACTTGTAATAACCATACTGTCAGATCCGGACATAGAAAACTTCACACGACTTACACTTGACTTGTAATAACCATACTGTCAGATCAGGACATATAAACCTTCACATGACCGACACTTGACTTGTAATAACCATACTATCGGATCAGGACATATAAACCTTCACATGACTTAAATTTGACTTGTAATAACCATACTGTCAGATCAGGACATATAAACCTTCACATGACTTAAACTTGACTTGTAATAACCATACTGTCAGATCAGGACATATAAAGCTTCACACGACTTACACTTGACTTGTAATAACCATACTGACAGATCAGGACATATAAACCTTCACATGACTTACACTTGGCTTGTAATAACCATACTGTCAGATCAGGGCATATAAACCTTCACATGACCTACACTTGACTTGTAATAACCATACTGTCAGATCAGGACATATAAACCTTCATATGACTTAGACTTGACTTGTAATAACCATACTGTCAGATCAGGACAAATAAACCTTCACACGACTTACACTTGACTTGTAATAACCATACTGTCAGATCAGGACATATAAACCTTCACACGACTTACACTTGACTTGTAATAACCATACTGTCAGATCAGGACATATAAACCTTCACACGACTTACACTTGACTTGTAATAACCATACTGTCAGAACGGGACATATAAACCTTCACACGACTTGCACTTGGCTTGTAATAACCATACTGTCAGATCAGGGCATATAAACCTTCACATGACCTACACTTGACTTGTAATAACCATACTGTCAGATCGGGACATATAAACCTTCACACGACTTACACTTGACTTGTAATAACCATACTGTCAGATCCGGACATATATACCTTCACACCACTTACACTTGACTTGTAATAACCATACTGTCAGATCCGGATATAGAAAACTTCACACGACTTACACTTGACTTGTAATAACCATATTGTCGGATCAGGACATATAAACCTTCACATGACTTAAATTTGACTTGTAATAACCATACTGTCAGATCAGGACATATAAAGCTTCACACGACTTACACTTGACTTGTAATAACCATACTATCAGATCAGGACACATACACCTTCACACGACTTAAACTTGACTTGTAATAACCATACTGTCAGATCAGGACATATAAACCTTCACACGACTTACACTTGACTTGTAATAACCATACTGTCAGATCAGGACATATAAACCTTCACATGACCTACACTTGACTTGTAATAACCATACTGTCAGATCAGGACATATAAACCTTCACATGACTTAAACTTGACTTGTAATAACCATACTGTCAGATCAGGACATATAAAGCTTCACACGACTTACACTTGACTTGTAATAACCATACTGACAGATCGGGACATATAAACCTTCACATGACTTACACTTGGCTTGTAATAACCATACTGTCAGATCAGGGCATATAAACCTTCACATGACCTACACTTGACTTGTAATAACCATACTGTCAGATCAGGACATATAAACCTTCATATGACTTAGACTTGACTTGTAATAACCATACTGTCAGATCAGGACAAATAAACCTTCACACGACTTACACTTGACTTGTAATAACCACACTGTCAGATCAGGACATATAAACCTTCACACGACTTACACTTGACTTGTAATAACCATACTGTCAGATCAGGACATATAAACCTTCACACGACTTACACTTGACTTGTAATAACCATACTGTCAGAACGGGACATATAAACCTTCACACGACTTGCACTTGGCTTGTAATAACCATACTGTCAGATCAGGGCATATAAACCTTCAAATGACCTACACTTGACTTGTAATAACCATACTATCAGATCAGGACATAAAAACCTTCACACGACTTACACTTGACTTGTAATAACCATACTGTCGGATCAGGACATATAAACCTTCACATGACCTACACTTGACTTGTAATAATCATACTGTCAGATCGGGACATATAAACCTTCACATGACCGACACTTGACTTGTAATAACCATACTATCGGATCAGACATATAAACCTTCACATGACTTACATTTGACTTGTAATAACCATACTGTCAGATCAGGACATATAAACCTTCACACGACTTACACTTGACTTGTAATAACCATACTGTCAGATCAGGACATATAAACCTTCACACGACCTAAACTTGACTTGTAATAACCATACTGTCAGATCAGGACATATAAACCTACAGACGACTTACACTTGACTTGTAATAACCATACTGTCAGATCGGGACATATAAACCTTCACATGACTTAAACTTGACTTTAATAACCATACTATCAGATCAGGACATAAAAACCTTCACACGACTTACACTTGACTTGTAATAACCATACTGTCAGATCAGGACATATAAACCTTCACACGACTTACACTTGACTTGTAATAACCATACTGTCAGATCGGGATATATAAACCTTCACATGACCTACACTTGACTTGTAATAACCATACTGTCAGATCAGGACATATAAACCTTCACACGACTTACACTTGACTTGTATAACCATACTGTCAGATCAGGACATATAAACCTTCACACGACCTGCACTTGACTTGTAATAACCATACTGTCAGATCAGGACATACATATAAACCTTCACACGACTTACACTTGACTTGTAATAACCGTACTGTCCGATCGGGACATATAAACATTCACACGACTTACACTTGACTTGTAATAACCATACTGTCAGATAAGGACATATAAACCTTCACACGACTTACACTTGACTTGTAATAACCATACTGTCAGATCAGGATATATAAACCTTCACACGACCTACACTTGACTTGTAATAACCATACTGTCAGATCAGGACATATAAACCTACAGACGACTTACACTTGACTTGTAATAACCATACTGTCCGATCGGGACATATAAACCTTCACATGACTTACACTTGACTTGTAATAACCATACTGTCAGATCAGGACATATAAACCTTCACATGACCGACACTTGACTTGTAATAACCATACTATCGGATCAGGACATATAAACCTTCACATGACTTAAATTTGACTTGTAATAACCATACTGTCAGATCAGGACATATAAAGCTTCACACGACTTACACTTGACTTGTAATAACCATACTATCAGATCAGGACACATACACCTTCACACGACTTAAACTTGACTTGTAATAACCATACTGTCAGATCAGGACATATAAACCTTCACACGACTTACACTTGACTTGTAATAACCATACTGTCAGATCAGGACATATAAACCTTCACATGACCTACACTTGACTTGTAATAACCATACTGTCAGATCAGGACATATAAACCTTCACATGACTTAAACTTGACTTGTAATAACCATACTGTCAGATCAGGATATATAAAGCTTCACACGACTTACACTTGACTTGTAATAACCATACTGACAGATCAGGACATATAAACCTTCACATGACTTACACTTGGCTTGTAATAACCATACTGTCAGATCAGGGCATATAAACCTTCACATGACCTACACTTGACTTGTAATAACCATACTGTCAGATCAGGACATATAAACCTTCATATGACTTAGACTTGACTTGTAATAACCATACTGTCAGATCAGGACAAATAAACCTTCACACGACTTACACTTGACTTGTAATAACCATACTGTCAGATCAGGACATATAAACCTTCACACGACTTACACTTGACTTGTAATAACCATACTGTCAGATCAGGACATATAAACCTTCACACGACTTACACTTGACTTGTAATAACCATACTGTCAGAACGGGACATATAAACCTTCACACGACTTGCACTTGGCTTGTAATAACCATACTGTCAGATCCGGACATATATACCTTCACACCACTTACACTTGACTTGTAATAACCATACTGTCAGATCCGGACATAGAAAACTTCACACGACTTACACTTGACTTGTAATAACCATACTGTCGGATCAGGACATATATACCTTCACACCACTTACACTTGACTTGTAATAACCATACTGTCAGATCAGGACATATAAACCTTCACACGACTTACACTTGACTTGTAATAACCATACTGTCAGAACGGGACATATAAACCTTCACACGACTTGCACTTGGCTTGTAATAACCATACTGTCAGATCCGGACATATATACCTTCACACCACTTACACTTGACTTGTAATAACCATACTGTCAGATCAGGACATATAAACCTTCACATGACCGACACTTGACTTGTAATAACCATACTATCGGATCAGGACATATAAACCTTCACATGACTTAAATTTGACTTGTAATAACCATACTGTCAGATCAGGACATATAAACCTTCACATGACTTAAACTTGACTTGTAATAACCATACTGTCAGATCAGGACATATAAAGCTTCACACGACTTACACTTGACTTGTAATAACCATACTGACAGATCAGGACATATAAACCTTCACATGACTTACACTTGGCTTGTAATAACCATACTGTCAGATCAGGGCATATAAACCTTCACATGACCTACACTTGACTTGTAATAACCATACTGTCAGATCAGGACATATAAACCTTCATATGACTTAGACTTGACTTGTAATAACCATACTGTCAGATCAGGACAAATAAACCTTCACACGACTTACACTTGACTTGTAATAACCATACTGTCAGATCAGGACATATAAACCTTCACACGACTTACACTTGACTTGTAATAACCATACTGTCAGATCAGGACATATAAACCTTCACACGACTTACACTTGACTTGTAATAACCATACTGTCAGAACGGGACATATAAACCTTCACACGACTTGCACTTGGCTTGTAATAACCATACTGTCAGATCAGGGCATATAAACCTTCACATGACCTACACTTGACTTGTAATAACCATACTGTCAGATCGGGACATATAAACCTTCACACGACTTACACTTGACTTGTAATAACCATACTGTCAGATCCGGACATATATACCTTCACACCACTTACACTTGACTTGTAATAACCATACTGTCAGATCCGGACATAGAAAACTTCACACGACTTACACTTGACTTGTAATAACCATATTGTCGGATCAGGACATATAAACCTTCACATGACTTAAATTTGACTTGTAATAACCATACTGTCAGATCAGGACATATAAAGCTTCACACGACTTACACTTGACTTGTAATAACCATACTATCAGATCAGGACACATACACCTTCACACGACTTAAACTTGACTTGTAATAACCATACTGTCAGATCAGGACATATAAACCTTCACACGACTTACACTTGACTTGTAATAACCATACTGTCAGATCAGGATATATAAACCTTCACATGACCTACACTTGACTTGTAATAACCATACTGTCAGATCAGGACATATAAACCTTCACATGACTTAAACTTGACTTGTAATAACCATACTGTCAGATCAGGACATATAAAGCTTCACACGACTTACACTTGACTTGTAATAACCATACTGACAGATCGGGACATATAAACCTTCACATGACTTACACTTGGCTTGTAATAACCATACTGTCAGATCAGGGCATATAAACCTTCACATGACCTACACTTGACTTGTAATAACCATACTGTCAGATCAGGACATATAAACCTTCATATGACTTAGACTTGACTTGTAATAACCATACTGTCAGATCAGGACAAATAAACCTTCACACGACTTACACTTGACTTGTAATAACCACACTGTCAGATCAGGACATATAAACCTTCACACGACTTACACTTGACTTGTAATAACCATACTGTCAGATCAGGACATATAAACCTTCACACGACTTACACTTGACTTGTAATAACCATACTGTCAGAACGGGACATATAAACCTTCACACGACTTGCACTTGGCTTGTAATAACCATACTGTCAGATCAGGGCATATAAACCTTCAAATGACCTACACTTGACTTGTAATAACCATACTGTCAGATCGGGACATATAAACCTTCACACGACTTACACTTGACTTGTAATAACCATACTGTCAGATCCGGACATATATACCTTCACACCACTTACACTTGACTTGTAATAACCATACTGTCAGATCCGGACATAGAAAACTTCACACGACTTACACTTGACTTGTAATAACCATATTGTCGGATCAGGACATATAAACCTTCACACGACCTACACTTGACTTGTAATAGCCATACTGTCGGATCAGGACATATAAACCTTCACATGACTTAAATTTGACTTGTAATAACCATACTGTCAGATCAGGACATATAAACCTTCACATGACTTAAACTTGACTTGTAATAACCATACTGTCAGATCAGGACATATAAAGCTTCACACGACTTACACTTGACTTGTAATAACCATACTGACAGATCAGGACATATAAACCTTCACATGACTTACACTTGGCTTGTAATAACCATACTGTCAGATCAGGGCATATAAACCTTCACATGACCTACACTTGACTTGTAATAACCATACTGTCAGATCAGGACATATAAACCTTCATATGACTTAGACTTGACTTGTAATAACCATACTGTCAGATCAGGACAAATAAACCTTCACACGACTTACACTTGACTTGTAATAACCATACTGTCAGATCAGGGCATATAAACCTTCACATGACCTACACTTGACTTGTAATAACCATACTGTCAGATCAGGACATATAAACCTTCATATGACTTAGACTTGACTTGTAATAACCATACTGTCAGATCAGGACAAATAAACCTTCACACGACTTACACTTGACTTGTAATAACCATACTGTCAGATCAGGACATATAAACCTTCACACGACTTACACTTGACTTGTAATAACCATACTGTCAGAACGGGACATATAAACCTTCACACGACCTACACTTGACTTGTAATAACCATACTGTCAGATCCGGACATAGAAACCTTCACATGACTTAAACTTGACTTGTAATAACCATACTGTCAGATCAGGACATATAAACCTTCACACAACTTACACTTGACTTGTAATAACCATACTGTCAGATCAGGACATATAAACCTTCACACGACTTACACTTGACTTGTAATAACCATACGGTCAGATCAGGACATATAAACCTTCACACAACTTACACTTGACTTGTATTAACCATACTGTCATATCAGGACATAAAAACCTTCACATGAACTACACTTGACTTGTAATAACCATACTGTCAGATCAGGACATATAAACCTACAGACGACTTACACTTGACTTGTAATAACCATACTGTCCGATCGGGACGTATAAAACTTCACATGACTTACACTTGACTTGTAATAACCAAACTGTCAGATCAGGACATAAAAACCTTCACACGACTTACACTTGACTTCTAATAACCATACTGTCAGATCAGGACATATAAACCTTCACACAACTTACACTTGACTTGTAATAACCATACAGTCAGATCAGGACACATAAACCTTCACACGACTTACACTTGACTTGTAATAACCATACTGTCAGATCCGGACATATAAACCTACAGACGACTTACACTTGACTTGTTTTAACCATACTGTCAGATCAGGACATATAAACCTTCACACGACTTACACTTGAGTTGTAATAACCATACTGTCAGATCGGGATATATAAACCTTCACATGACCTACACTTGACTTGTAATAACCATACTGTCAGATCGGGACATATAAACCTTCACATGACCTACACTTGACTTGTAATAACCATACTGTCAGATCGGGACATATAAACCTTCACGTGACTTAAACTTGACTTTAATAACAATACTACCAGATCAGGACATAAAAACCTTCACACGACTTACACTTGACTTGTAATAACCATACTGTCAGATCAGGACATATAAACCTTCACACGACTTACACTTGACTTGTAATAACCATACTGTCAGATCGGGATATATAAACCTTCACATGACCTACACTTGACTTGTAATAACCATACTGTCAGATCAGGACATATAAACCTTCACACGACTTACACTTGACTTGTATAACCATACTGTCAGATCAGGACATATAAACCTTCACACGACCTACACTTGACTTGTAATAACCATACTGTCAGATCAGGACATACATATAAACCTTCACACGACTTACACTTGACTTGTAATAACCGTACTGTCCGATCGGAACATATAAACATTCACACGACTTACACTTGACTTGTAATAACCATACTGTCAGATCCGGACATATAAACCTTCACACGACTTACATTTGACTTGTAATAACCATACTGTCAGATCCGGACATAGAACCCTTCACACGACTTACACTTGACTTGTAATAACCATACTGTCGGATCAGGACATATAAACCTTCACGTGACCTACACTTGACTTGTAATAACCATACTGTCAGATCAGGACATATAAACCTTCACATGACCTACACTTGACTTGTAATAACCATACTGTCGGATCAGGACATATAAACCTTCACATGACTTAAACTTGACTTGTAATAACCATACTGTCAGATAAGGACATATAAACCTTCACACGACTTACATTTGACTTGTAATAACCATACTGTCAGATCAGGACATATAAACCTTCACACGACCTACACTTGACTTGTAATAACCATACTGTCAGATCAGGACATATAAACCTACAGACGACTTACACTTGACTTGTAATAACCATACTGTCCGATCGGGACATATAAACCTTCACATGACTTACACTTGACTTGTAATAACCATACTATCAGATCAGGACATAAAAACCTTCACACGACTTACACTAGACTTGTAATAACCATACTGTCAGATCGGGACATATAAACCTTCACATGACTTACACTTGACTTGTAATAACCATACTATCACATCAGGACATAAAAACCTTCACACGACTTACACTTGACTTGTAATAACCATACTGTCGGATCAGGACATATAAACCTTCACATGACCTACACTTGACTTGTAATAATCATACTGTCAGATCAGGACATATAAACCTTCACATGACCGACACTTGACTTGTAATAACCATACTATCGGATCAGGACATATAAACCTTCACATGACTTAAATTTGACTTGTAATAACCATACTGTCAGATCAGAACATATAAAGCTTCACACGACTTACACTTGACTTGTAATAACCATACTATCAGATCAGGACACATACACCTTCACACGACTTAAACTTGACTTGTAATAACCATACTGTCAGATCAGGACATATAAACCTTCACACGACTTACACTTGACTTGTAATAACCATACTGTCAGATCAGGACATATAAACCTTCACATGACCTACACTTGACTTGTAATAACCATACTGTCAGATCAGGACATATAAACCTTCACATGACTTAAACTTGACTTGTAATAACCATACTGTCAGATCAGGACATATAAAGCTTCACACGACTTACACTTGACTTGTAATAACCATACTGACAGATCAGAACATATAAACCTTCACATGACTTACACTTGGCTTGTAATAACCATACTGTCAGATCAGGGCATATAAACCTTCACATGACCTACACTTGACTTGTAATAACCATACTGTCAGATCAGGACATATAAACCTTCATATGACTTAGACTTGACGTGTAATAACCATACTGTCAGATCAGGACAAATAAACCTTCACACGACTTACACTTGACTTGTAATAACCATACTGTCAGATCAGGACATATAAACCTTCACACGACTTACACTTGACTTGTAATAACCATACTGTCAGATCAGGACATATAAACCTTCACACGACTTACACTTGACTTGTAATAACCATACTGTCAGATCGGGACATATAAACCTTCACACGACTTAAACTTGACTTGTAATAACCATACTGTCAGATCAGGACATATAAAGCTTCACACGACTTACACTTGACTTGTAATAACCATACTGACAGATCAGGACATATAAACCTTCACATGACTTACACTTGGCTTGTAATAACCATACTGTCAGATCAGGGCATATAAACCTTCACATGACCTACACTTGACTTGTAATAACCATACTGTCAGATCGGGACATATAAACCTTCACACGACTTACACTTGACTTGTAATAACCATACTGTCAGATCCGGACATATATACCTTCACACGACTTACACTTGACTTGTAATAACCATACTGTCAGATCCGGACATAGAAAACTTCACACGACTTACACTTGACTTGTAATAACCATATTGTCGGATCAGGACATATAAACCTTCACACGACCTACACTTGACTTGTAATAACCATACTGTCGGATCAGGACAGATAAACCTTCACATGACTTAAACTTGACTTGTAATAACCATACTGTCAGATCAGGACATATAAACCTTCACACGACTTACACTTGACTTGTAATAACCATACTGTCGGATCAGGACATATAAACCTACAAACGACTTACACTTGACTTGTAATAACCATACTGTCAGATCCGGACATAGAAACCTTCACATGACTTAAACTTGACTTGTAATAACCATACTGTCAGATCAGGACATATAAACCTTCACACAACTTTCACTTGACTTGTAATAACCATACTGTCAGATCAGGACATATAAACCTTCACACGACTTACACTTGACTTGTAATAACCATACTGTCAGATCGGGATATATAAACCTTCACATGACCTACACTTGACTTGTAATAACCATACTGTCAGATCAGGACATATAAACCTTCACACGACTTACACTTGACTTGTATAACCATACTGTCAGATCAGGACATATAAACCTTCACACGACCTACACTTGACTTGTAATAACCATACTGTCAGATCAGGACATACATATAAACCTTCACACGACTTACACTTGACTTGTAATAACCGTACTGTCCGATCGGAACATATAAACATTCACACGACTTACACTTGACTTGTAATAACCATACTGTCAGATCCAGACATATAAACCTTCACACGACTTACATTTGACTTGTAATAACCATACTGTCAGATCCGGACATAGAAACCTTCACACGACTTACACTTGACTTGTAATAACCATACTGTCGGATCAGGACATATAAACCTTCACGTGACCTACACTTGACTTGTAATAACCATACTGTCAGATCAGGACATATAAACCTTCACATGACCTAACCTTGACTTGTAATAACCATACTGTCGGATCAGGACATATAAACCTTCACATGACTTAAACTTGACTTGTAATAACCATACTGTCAGATAAGGACATATAAACCTTCACACGACTTACACTTGACTTGTAATAACCATACTGTCAGATCAGGACATATAAACCTTCACACGACCTACACTTGACTTGTAATAACCATACTGTCAGATCAGGACATATAAACCTACAGACGACTTACACTTGACTTGTAATAACCATACTGTCCGATCGGGACATATAAACCTTCACATGACCGACACTTGACTTGTAATAACCATACTATCGGATCAGGACATATAAACCTTCACATGACTTAAATTTGACTTGTAATAACCATACTGTCAGATCAGAACATATAAAGCTTCACACGACTTACACTTGACTTGTAATAACCATACTATCAGATCAGGACACATACACCTTCACACGACTTAAACTTGACTTGTAATAACCATACTGTCAGATCAGGACATATAAACCTTCACACGACTTACACTTGACTTGTAATAACCATACTGTCAGATCAGGACATATAAACCTTCACATGACCTACACTTGACTTGTAATAACCATACTGTCAGATCAGGACATATAAACCTTCACATGACTTAAACTTGACTTGTAATAACCATACTGTCAGATCAGGACATATAAAGCTTCACACGACTTACACTTGACTTGTAATAACCATACTGACAGATCAGGACATATAAACCTTCACATGACTTACACTTGGCTTGTAATAACCATACTGTCAGATCAGGGCATATAAACCTTCACATGACCTACACTTGACTTGTAATAACCATACTGTCAGATCAGGACATATAAACCTTCATATGACTTAGACTTGACGTGTAATAACCATACTGTCAGATCAGGACAAATAAACCTTCACACGACTTACACTTGACTTGTAATAACCATACTGTCAGATCAGGACATATAAACCTTCACACGACTTACACTTGACTTGTAATAACCATACTGTCAGATCAGGACATATAAACCTTCACACGACTTACACTTGACTTGTAATAACCATACTGTCAGATCGGGACATATAAACCTTCACACGACTTAAACTTGACTTGTAATAACCATACTGTCAGATCAGGACATATAAACCTTCACACGACTTACACTTGACTTGTAATAACCATACTGACAGATCAGGACATATAAACCTTCACATGACTTACACTTGGCTTGTAATAACCATACTGTCAGATCAGGGCATATAAACCTTCACATGACCTACACTTGACTTGTAATAACCATACTGTCAGATCGGGACATATAAACCTTCACACGACTTACACTTGACTTGTAATAACCATACTGTCAGATCCGGACATATATACCTTCACACGACTTACACTTGACTTGTAATAACCATACTGTCAGATCCGGACATAGAAAACTTCACACGACTTACACTTGACTTGTAATAACCATATTGTCGGATCAGGACATATAAACCTTCACACGACCTACACTTGACTTGTAATAACCATACTGTCGGATCAGGACAGATAAACCTTCACATGACTTAAACTTGACTTGTAATAACCATACTGTCAGATCAGGACATATAAACCTTCACACGACTTACACTTGACTTGTAATAACCATACTGTCGGATCAGGACATATAAACCTACAAACGACTTACACTTGACTTGTAATAACCATACTGTCAGATCCGGACATAGAAACCTTCACATGACTTAAACTTGACTTGTAATAACCATACTGTCAGATCAGGACATATAAACCTTCACACAACTTTCACTTGACTTGTAATAACCATACTGTCAGATCAGGACATATAAACCTTCACACGACTTACACTTGACTTGTAATAACCATACTGTCAGATCGGGATATATAAACCTTCACATCACCTACACTTGACTTGTAATAACCATACTGTCAGATCAGGACATATAAACCTTCACACGACTTACACTTGACTTGTATAACCATACTGTCAGATCAGGACATATAAACCTTCACACGACCTACACTTGACTTGTAATAACCATACTGTCAGATCAGGACATACATATAAACCTTCACACGACTTACACTTGACTTGTAATAACCGTACTGTCCGATCGGAACATATAAACATTCACACGACTTACACTTGACTTGTAATAACCATACTGTCAGATCCAGACATATAAACCTTCACACGACTTACATTTGACTTGTAATAACCATACTGTCAGATCCGGACATAGAAACCTTCACACGACTTACACTTGACTTGTAATAACCATACTGTCGGATCAGGACATATAAACCTTCACGTGACCAACACTTGACTTGTAATAACCATACTGTCATATCAGGACATATAAACCTTCACATGACCTAACCTTGACTTGTAATAACCATACTGTCGGATCAGGACATATAAACCTTCACATGACTTAAACTTGACTTGTAATAACCATACTGTCAGATAAGGACATATAAACCTTCACACGACTTACACTTGACTTGTAATAACCATACTGTCAGATCAGGACATATAAACCTTCACACGACCTACACTTGACTTGTAATAACCATACTGTCAGATCAGGACATATAAACCTACAGACGACTTACACTTGACTTGTAATAACCATACTGTCCGATCGGGACATATAAACCTTCACATGACCGACACTTGACTTGTAATAACCATACTATCGGATCAGGACATATAAACCTTCACATGACTTAAATTTGACTTGTAATAACCATACTGTCAGATCAGAACATATAAAGCTTCACACGACTTACACTTGACTTGTAATAACCATACTATCAGATCAGGACACATACACCTTCACACGACTTAAACTTGACTTGTAATAACCATACTGTCAGATCAGGACATATAAACCTTCACACGACTTACACTTGACTTGTAATAACCATACTGTCAGATCAGGACATATAAACCTTCACATGACCTACACTTGACTTGTAATAACCATACTGTCAGATCAGGACATATAAACCTTCACATGACTTAAACTTGACTTGTAATATCCATACTGTCAGATCAGGACATATAAAGCTTCACACGACTTACACTTGACTTGTAATAACCATACTGACAGATCAGGACATATAAACCTTCACATGACTTACACTTGGCTTGTAATAACCATACTGTCAGATCAGGGCATATAAACCTTCACATGACCTACACTTGACTTGTAATAACCATACTGTCAGATCAGGACATATAAACCTTCATATGACTTAGACTTGACTTGTAATAACCATACTGTCAGATCAGGACAAATAAACCTTCACACGACTTACACTTGACTTGTAATAACCATACTGTCAAATCAGGACATATAAACCTTCACACGACTTACACTTGACTTGTAATAACCATACTGTCAGATCGGGACATATAAACCTTCACACGACTTACACTTGACTTGTAATAACCATACTGTCAGATCGGGACATATAAACCTTCACACGACTTAAACTTGACTTGTAATAACCATACTGTCAGATCAGGACATATAAAGCTTCACATGACTTACACTTTACTTGTAATAACCATACTGACAGATCAGGACATATAAACCTTCACATGACTTACACTTGGCTTGTAATAACCATACTGTCAGATCAGGGCATATAAACCTTCACATGACCTACACTTGACTTGTAATAACCATACTGTCAGATCGGGACATATAAACCTTCACACGACTTACACTTGACTTGTAATAACCATACTGTCAGATCCGGACATATATACCTTCACACGACTTACACTTGACTTGTAATAACCATACTGTCAGATCCGGACATAGAAAACTTCACACGACTTACACTTGACTTGTAATAACCATATTGTCGGATCAGGACATATAAACCTTCACACGACCTACACTTGACTTGTAATAACCATACTGTCGGATCAGGACAGATAAACCTTCACATGACTTAAACTTGACTTGTAATAACCATACTGTCAGATCAGGACATATAAACCTTCACACGACTTACACTTGACTTGTAATAACCATACTGTCGGATCAGGACATATAAACCTACAAACGACTTACACTTGACTTGTAATAACCATACTGTCAGATCCGGACATAGAAACCTTCACATGACTTAAACTTGACTTGTAATAACCATACTGTCAGATCAGGACATATAAACCTTCACACAACTTTCACTTGACTTGTAATAACCATACAGTCAGATCAGGACATATAAACCTTCACACGACTTACACTTGACTTGTAATAACCATACGGTCAGATCAGGACATATAAACCTTCACACGACTTACACTTGACTTGTAATAACCATACTGTCAGATCAGGACATATAAACCTTCACACGACTTACACTTGACTTATAATAACCATACTGTCAGATCAGGACATATAAACCTTCACATGACCTACACTTGACTTGTAATAACCATACTTACAGATCAGGACATATAAACCTTCACACAACTTACACTTGACTTTTAATAACCATACTGTCCGATCGGGACATATAAACCTTCACATGACTTACACTTGACTTGTAATAACCATACTGTCAGATCAGGACATATAACCCTTCACACGACTTAAACTTGACTTGTAATAACCATACTGTCAGATCAGGACATATAAACCTTCACATGACCTACACATGACTTGTAATAACCATACTGTCAGATCAGGACATATAAACCTTCACACAACTTACACTTGACTTGTAATAACCATACTGTCCGATCGGGACATATAAACCTTCACATGACTTACACTTGACTTGTAATAACCATACTGTCAGATCAGGACATATAAAACTTCACATCACCTACACTTGACTTGTAATAACCATACTGTCGGATCAGGACATATAAACCTTCACACGACTTACACTTGACTTGTAATAACCATACTGTCGGATCAGGACATATAAACCTTCACACGACTTACACTTGACTTGTAATAACCATACTGTCAGATCAGGACATAAAAACCTTCACATGACTTAAACTTGACTTGTAATAACCATACTGTCAGATCAGGACATATAAACCTTCGCACGACTTACACGTGACTTTTAATAACCATACTGTCAGATCACGACATATAAACCTTCACACGACTTACACTTGACTTGTAATAACCATACTGTCAGATCAGGACATATAAACCTTCACGTGACTTACACTTGACTTGTAATAACCATACTGTAATATCAGGAGATACAAACCTTCACATGACTTACACTTGACTTGTAATAACCATACCATCAGATCAGGAGATACAAACCTTCACACGACTTACACTTGACTTGTAATAACCATACTGTCCGATCGGGACATATAAACCTTCACATGACTTACACTTGACTTGTAATAACCATACTGTCAGATCAGGACATATAAACCTTCACATCACCTACACTTGACTTGTAATAACCATACTGTCGGATCAGGACATATAAACCTTCACACGACTTACACTTGACTTGTAATAACCATACTGTCAGATCGGGACATATAAACCTTCACACGACTTAAACTTGACTTGTAATAACCATACTGTCAGATCAGGACATATAAAGCTTCACATGACTTACACTTTACTTGTAATAACCATACTGACAGATCAGGACATATAAACCTTCACATGACTTACACTTGGCTTGTAATAACCATACTGTCAGATCAGGGCATATAAACCTTCACACGACTTACACTTGACTTGTAATAACCATACTGTCAGATCGGGACATATAAACATTCACATGACCTACACTTGACTTGTAATAACCATACTATCAGATCAGGACATATATACCTTCACACGACTTACACTTGACTTGTAATAACCGTACTGTCAGATCGGGACATATAAACCTTCACACGACTTACACTTGACTTGTAATAACCATACTGTCAGATCAGGACATACAAACCTTCACACGACTTACACTTGACTTGTAATAACCATACTGTCAGATCAGGACATATAACCCTTCACACGACTTACACTTGACTTGTAATAACCATACTGTCAGATCAGGACATATAAACCTTCACATCACCTACACTTGACTTGTAATAACCATACTGTCGGATCAGGACATATAAACCTTCACATGAATTACACTTGACTTGTAATAACCATACTGTCAGATCAGGACATATAAACCTTCACATGACTTACACTTGACTTATAATAACCATACTGTCAGATCAGGACATATAAACCTTCACATGACCTACACTTGACTTGTAATAACCACACTTACAGATCAGGACATATAAACCTTCACACAACTTACACTTGACTTGTAATAACCATACTGTCCGATCGGGACATATAAACCTTCACATGACTTACACTTGACTTGTAATAACCATACTGTCAGATCAGGACATATAAACCTTCATATCACCTACACTTGACTTGTAATAACCATACTGTCGGATCAGGACATATAAACCTTCACACGACTTACACTTGACTTGTAATAACCATACTGTCGGATCAGGACATATAAACCTTCAAACGACTTACACCTGACTTGTAATAACCATACTGTCAGATCAGGACATAAAAACCTTCACATGACTTAAACTTGACTTGCAATAACCATACTGTCAGATCAGGACATAAAAACCTTCGCACGACTTACACGTGACTTTTAATAACCATACTGTCAGATCACGACATATAAACCTTCACACGACTTACACTTGACTTGTAATAACCATACTGTCAGATCAGGACATATAAACCTTCACGTGACTTACACTTGACTTGTAATAACCATACTATCAGATCAGGACATAAAAACCTTCACACGACTTACACTTGACTTGTAATAACCGTACTGTCAGATCGGGACATATAAACCTTCACACGACTTACACTTGACTTGTAATAACCATACTGTCAGATCAGGACATACAAACCTTCACACAACTTACACTTGACTTGTAATAACCATACTGTCAGATCAGGACATATAACCCTTCACACGACTTACACTTGACTTGTAATAACCATACTGTCAGATCAGGACATATAAACCTTCACATCACCTACACTTGACTTGTAATAACCATACTGTCGGATCAGGACATATAAACCTTCACGTGAATTACACTTGACTTGTAATAACCATACTGTCAGATCAGGACATATAAACCTTCACATGACTTACACTTGACTTATAATAACCATACTGTCAGATCAGGACATATAAACCTTCACATGACCTACACTTTACTTGTAATAACCACACTTACAGATCAGGACATATAAACCTTCACACAACTTACACTTGACTTGTAATAACCATACTGTCCGATCGGGACATATAAACCTTCACATGACTTACACTTGACTTGTAATAACCATACTGTCAGATCAGGACATATAAACCTTCACATCACCTACACTTGACTTGTAATGACCATACTGTCGGATCAGGACATATAAACCTTCACACGACTTACACTTGACTTGTAATAACCATACTGTCGGATCAGGACATATAAACCTTCAAACGACTTACACCTGACTTGTAATAACCATACTGTCAGATCAGGACATAAAAACCTTCACATGACTTAAACTTGACTTGCAATAACCATACTGTCAGATCAGGACATATAAACCTTCGCACGACTTACACGTGACTTTTAATAACCATACTGTCAGATCACGACATATAAACCTTCACACGACTTACACTTGACTTGTAATAACCATACTGTCAGCTCAGGACATATAAACCTTCACGTGACTTACACTTGACTTGTAATAACCATACTATCAGATCAGGACATATAAACCTTCACATGACCTACACTTGACTTGTAATAACCACACTTACAGATCAGGACATATAAACCTTCACACAACTTACACTTGACTTGTAATAACCATACTGTCCGATCGGGACATATAAACCTTCACATGACTTACACTTAACTTGTAATAACCATACTGTCAGATCAGGACATATAAACCTTCACATCACCTACACTTGACTTGTAATAACCATACTGTCGGATCAGGACATATAAACCTTCACACGACTTACACTTGACTTGTAATAACCATACTGTCGGATCAGGACATATAAACCTTCACACGACTTACACTTGACTTGTAATAACCATACTGTCAGATCAGGACATAAAACCCTTCACATGACTTAAACTTGACTTGTAATAACCATACTGTCAGATCAGGACATATAAACCTTCGCACGACTTACTCGTGACTTTTAATAACCATACTGTCAGATCACGACATATAAACCTTCACACGACTTACACTTGACTTGTAATAACCATACTGTCAGATCAGGACATATAAACCTTCACGTGACTTACACTTGACTTGTAATAACCATACTGTAATATCAGGAGATACAAACCTTCACATGACTTACACTTGACTTGTAATAACCATACCATCAGATCAGGAGATACAAACCTTCACACGACTTACACTTGACTTGTAATAACCATACTGTCCGATCGGGACATATAAACCTTCACATGACTTACACTTGACTTGTAATAACCATACTGTCAGATCAGGACATATAAACCTTCACATCACCTACACTTGACTTGTAATAACCATACTGTCGGATCAGGACATATAAACCTTCACACGACTTACACTTGACTTGTAATAACCATACTGTCAGATCGGGACATATAAACCTTCACACGACTTAAACTTGACTTGTAATAACCATACTGTCAGATCAGGACATATAAAGCTTCACATGACTTACACTTTACTTGTAATAACCATACTGACAGATCAGGACATATAAACCTTCACATGACTTACACTTGGCTTGTAATAACCATACTGTCAGATCAGGGCATATAAACCTTCACACGACTTACACTTGACTTGTAATAACCATACTGTCAGATCGGGACATATAAACATTCACATGACCTACACTTGACTTGTAATAACCATACTATCAGATCAGGACATATATACCTTCACACGACTTACACTTGACTTGTAATAACCGTACTGTCAGATCGGGACATATAAACCTTCACACGACTTACACTTGACTTGTAATAACCATACTGTCAGATCAGGACATACAAACCTTCACACGACTTACACTTGACTTGTAATAACCATACTGTCAGATCAGGACATATAACCCTTCACACGACTTACACTTGACTTGTAATAACCATACTGTCAGATCAGGACATATAAACCTTCACATCACCTACACTTGACTTGTAATAACCATACTGTCAGATCAGGACATATAACCCTTCACACGACTTACACTTGACTTGTAATAACCATACTGTCAGATCAGGACATATAAACCTTCACATGACCTACACTTGACTTGTAATAACCACACTTACAGATCAGGACATATAAACCTTCACACAACTTACACTTGACTTGTAATAACCATACTGTCCGATCGGGACATATAAACCTTCACATGACTTACACTTGACTTGTAATAACCATACTGTCAGATCAGGACATATAAACCTTCATATCACCTACACTTGACTTGTAATAACCATACTGTCGGATCAGGACATATAAACCTTCACACGACTTACACTTGACTTGTAATAACCATACGACTTACACGTGACTTTTAATAACCATACTGTCAGATCACGACATATAAACCTTCACACGACTTACACTTGACTTGTAATAACCATACTGTCAGCTCAGGACATATAAACCTTCACGTGACTTACACTTGACTTGTAATAACCATACTATCAGATCAGGACATATAAACCTTCACATGACCTACACTTGACTTGTAATAACCACACTTACAGATCAGGACATATAAACCTTCACACAACTTACACTTGACTTGTAATAACCATACTGTCCGATCGGGACATATAAACCTTCACATGACTTACACTTGACTTGTAATAACCATACTGTCAGATCAGGACATATAAACCTTCACATCATCTACACTTGACTTGTAATAACCATACTGTCAGATCAGGACATATAAACCTTCATATCACCTACACATGACTTGTAATAACCTTACTGTCAGATCAGGACATACAAACCTTCACATGACTTACACTTGACTTGTAATAACCATACTGTCAGATCAGGACATACAAACCTTCACATGACTTAAACTTGTGCACATGAAAAAGTCAGGATTATGCCATGACTGCTCACGTGCCTCTGGCACTTCTCGTTTCCATGGCAACCACTCTGTTGTTGTTTGAAAAAACGTTGTTGCTCTAGAATGTTGGGTGTGACATCAGGAATCTCAAATCAAATCAAATCAGACATCACTACTGAGAGTCCATCTTCCAGCTGCTAAGAAGATGATCACAAATCAAATCAAACCATACATCACTACTGAGAGTCCTTCTTCTAACTGCCAAGATGACCAAAAATCCAATCAAATCAGACATCACTACTGAGTCCTTTTTCTAACTGCTAAGAAGATGACCACAAATCAAATCAAATCAGACATGACTACTGAGAGTCCTTCTTCTAGCTGCTAAGAAGATGATCACAAATGAAATCAGACATCACTACTGAGAGTCCTTCTTCTAACTGTTAAAGATATGATTACAAATCAAATCAAATCAGATCAAACATCACTACTGAGAGTCCTTCTTCTAGTTGCTAAAATGATCACAAATCAAATCAAATCAGACATGACTACTGAGAGTCCTTCTTCTAGCTGCTAAGAAGATGACCACAAATGAAATCAGACATCACTACTGAGAGTCCTTCTTCTAACTGTTAAAGATATGATTACAAATCAAATCAAATCAGATCAAACATCACTACTGAGAGTCCTTCTTCTAGTTGCTAAAATGATCACAAATCAAATCAAATCAGACATCACGACTGAGAGGCCTTCTTCTAAATGCCAAGATGATCACAGATCAAATAAAACATAACTACTGAGAGTCCTTCTTCTAGCTGCTAAGAAGATGATCACAAATCAGATCAAACATCACTACTGAGATTCCTTCTTCTAACTGTTAAAGATATGATCACAAATCAAATCAAATCAGACATCACTACTGAGAGTCCTTCGTCTAGTTGCTAAAATGATCACAAATAACATAATCAAATAACATAATCAAATCAAACCATACATCGCTACTGAGAGTCCTTCTTCTAACTGCTAAGAAGATGATCACAAATAAAATCAAACCAGACATCACTACTGAGAGTCCTTCTTCTAAATGCCAAGATTATCACAGATCAAATAAAACATAACTACTGAGAGTCCTTCTTCTAGCTGCTAAGAAGATGATCACAAATCAAATCAAACATCACTACTGAGATTCCTTTTTCTAACTGTTAAGGATATGATTACAAATCAACTCAAATCAGATCAAACATCACTACTGAGAGTCCTTCTTCTAGTTGCTAAATTGATCACAAATCAAATCAAATCAGACATCACTACTGAGAGTCCTTCGTCTAGTTGCTAAAATGATCACAAATAACATAATCAAATAACATAATCAAATCAAATAAGACATCACTACTGAGAGTCCTTCTTCTAGTTGCTAAAATGATCACAAATCAAATCAAACCATACATCGCTACTGAGAGTCCTTCTTCTAACTGCTAAGAAGATGATCACAAATAAAATCAAACCAGACATCACTACTGAGAGTCCTTCATCTAACTGCTAAGAAGATGATCACAAATCAAATCAAATCAGACATCACTACTGAGAGTCCTTCTTCTAGTTGCTAAAATGATCACAAATCAAATCAAATCAGATATCACTACTGAGAGTCCTTCTTCTAAATGCCAAGATGATCACAGATCAAATAAAACATAACTACTGAGAGTCCTTCTTCTAGCTGCTAAGAAGATGATCACAAATCAAATCAAATCAGACAACACTACTGACAGTCCTTCTTCTAACTGCCAAGATGATCACAAATCAAATCAGACATCACTACTGAGAGTCCTTCTTCTAGCTGCTAAGAAGATGATCACAAATCAAATCAAACCAGACATCACTACTGAGAGTCCTTCTTCTAACTGCCAAGATGATCACAAATCAAATCAAATTAGACATCACTACTGAGAGTCCTTCTACCTGTTAAGAAGCTGACCCCAAATCAATTCAAATCAAATCAATTCAAATCAAACATCACTACTGAGATTCCTTCTTCTAACTGTTAAGGATATGATTACAAGTCAAATCAAATCAAATTAGACATCACTACTGAGAGTCCTTCGTCTAGTTGCTAAAATGATCACAAATAACATAGTCAAATAACATAATCAAATCAAATAAGACATCACTACTGAGAGTCCTTCTTCTAGCTGCTAAGAAGATGATCACAAATCAAATCAAACCAGACATGACTACTGACAGCCCTTCTTCTAGCTGCTAAGAAGATGATCACAAATCAAATCAAACCAGACATCACTACTGAGAGTCCTTCTTCTAACTGCCAAGATGATCACAAATCAAATCAAATTAGACATCACTACTGAGAGTCCTTCTACCTGTTAAGAAGCTGACCCCAAATCAATTCAAATCAAATCAATTCAAATCAAACATCACTACTGAGATTCCTTCTTCTAACTGTTAAGGATATGATTACAAGTCAAATCAAATCAGATCAAACATCACTACTGAGAGTCCTTCTTCAAGTTGCTAAAATGATCACAAATCAAATCAAATCAGACATCACTACTGAGAGTCCTTCGTCTAGTTGCTAAAATGATCACAAATAACATAATCAAATAACATAATCAAATCAAATAAGACATCACTACTGAGAGTCCTTCTTCTAGTTGCAAAAATGATCACAAATCAAATCAAACCATACATCACTACTGAGAGTCCTTCTTCTAACTGCTAAGAAGATGATCACAAATAAAATCAAACCAGACATCACTACTGAGAGTCCTTCATCTAACTGCTAAGAAGACGATCACAAATCAAATCAAATCAGACATCACTACTGAGAGTCCTTCTTCTAGTTGCTAAAATGATCACAAATCAAATCAAATCAGATATCACTACTGAGAGTCCTTCTTCTAGTTGCTAAAATTATCACAAATCAAATCAAGACATCACTACTGGGAGTCCTTCTTCTACCTGCTAAGAAGATGATCACAAATCAAATCAAATCAGACATCACTACTGAGAGTCCTTCTTCTAGTTGCTAAAATTATCACAAATCAAATCAAGACATCACTACTGAGTCCTCCTTCTAGCTGCTAAGAACATAATCACAAATCAAATCAAATCAAACATCACTACTGAGAGTCCTTCTAACTGGTAAGAACATGATCACAAATCAAATCAAATCAGAAATCACGGTAACACTTTAGTATGGGGAACATAAAAAAACTTAACTACTAGTGAATTAGTAATGATCAAGATGTCACTTTAGTATGGGGAACATATTCTAAGTAACAAAAACTTAATTTACAGTAATTTAACACTATTAACACTTGTAGTTTTGTGTTTTGTTATGTAAGAACAGAACATATTCATTAAGTGTTAGTAAGGGAGAATAACTCTTCTTGTGGTACTACCACCTTATAAATTCCATACTAAGTGAAGCATATTGAGATGGTACTACTAATAAGCAATAACTCTGAGGTTATAGAGGGAAAACTCATAGTTAATGGCTTACTGGTTGTATAATAAGGCCATGCAAAATAAGGCATTAATGAGTACGTAATAATGACCAATTAAGAGCCAATATGTTGCTAATTTGCATGCTAATAAGCACCTAATTAATGGTGACTACGTTCCCCATACTAAAGTGTTACCGAAATCACTACTGAGAGTCCTTCTTCTACCTGCTAGAAAGATGATCACAAATTAAACAAATCAAATCAAATCAAATAGGACAACACTACTAAGTCCTTCTTCTAGCTGCTAAGAAGATGATCACAAATCAAATCAAACCAGACATGACTACTGACAGCCCTTCTTCTAGCTGCTAAGAAGATGATCACAAATCAAATCAAACCAGACATCACTACTGACATTCCTTCTAGCTGCTAAGAAGATGAACACAAATCAAATCAAACCACACATCACTACTGAGAGTCCTTCTTCTAACTGCCAAGATGATCAAAAATAAAATAAAATCAAACATCACTACTGAGAGTCTTTCTTCTAGCTGCTAAGAAGATGATCACAAATAAAATCAAACCAGACATCACTACTGAGAGTCCTTCATCTAACTGCTAAGATGATCACAAATCAAATCAAATCAGACATCACTACTGAGAGTCCTTCTTCTAGTTGCTAAAATTATCACAAATCAAATCAAACCAGACATCACTACTGAGAGTCCTTCTTCTAACTGTTAAGAAGATTATTACAAATCAAATCAAACCGGACATCACAACTGAGAGTCCTTCCTCTAACTGTTAAGAAGATGATTACAAATCAAATCAAACCGGACAACACAATTGAGAGTCCTTCTTCTAGCTGCTAAGAAGATGATCACAAATCAAATCAAACCGGACATCACTACTGAGAGTCCTTCTACCTGGTAAGATGATCACAAATCAAATCAAATCAGAAATCACTACTGAAAGTCCTTCTTCTACCTGCTAGGAAGATGATCACAAATTAAACAAATCAAATCAATTCAAATCAGACATCACTACTAAGTCCTTCTTCTAGCTGCTAAGAAGATGATCACAAATCAAATCAAATCCGACATTACTACTGAGAGTCCTTCTTCTAACTGCTAAGAAGATGATCACAAATCAAATCAAATCCGACATTACTACTGAGAGTCCTTCTTCCAGCTGCTAAGAAGATGATCACAAATCAAATCAAACCACACATCACTACTGAGAGTCCTTCTTCTAACTGCCAAGATGATCAAAAATAAAATAAAATCAAACATCACTACTGAGATTCCTTCTTCTAGCTGCTAAGAAGATGATCACAAATCAAATCAAATCAGACATCACTACTGAGAGTCCTTCTTCTAGTTGCTAAAATGATCACAAATCAAATCAAACCAGACATCACTACTGAGAGTCCTTCTTCTAACTGTTAAGAAGATGATTACAAATCAAATCAAATCTGACATTACTACTGAGGGTCCTTCTTCCAACTGCTAAGAAGATGATTACAAATCAAATCAAACCGGACATCACTACTGAGAGTCCTTCTTCTAGCTGCTAAGAAGATGATTACAAATCAAATCAAACCAGACATCACTACTGAGAGTCCTTCTTCTAGCTGCTAAGAAGATGATCACAAATGAAATCAGACATCACTACTGAGAGTCCTTCTTCTAACTGTTAAAGATATGATTACAAATCAAATCAAATCAGATCAAACATCACTACTGAGAGTCCTTCTTCTAGTTGCTAAAATGATCACAAATCAAATCAAATCAGACATGACTACTGAGAGTCCTTCTTCTAGCTGCTAAGAAGATGATCACAAATGAAATCAGACATCACTACTGAGAGTCCTTCTTCTAACTGTTAAAGATATGATTACAAATCAAATCAAATCAGATCAAACATCACTACTGAGAGTCCTTCTTCTAGTTGCTAAAATGATCACAAATCAAATCAAATCAGACATCACGACTGAGAGGCCTTCTTCTAAATGCCAAGATGATCACAGATCAAATAAAACATAACTACTGAGAGTCCTTCTTCTAGCTGCTAAGAAGATGATCACAAATCAGATCAAACATCACTACTGAGATTCCTTCTTCTAACTGTTAAAGATATGATCACAAATCAAATCAAATCAGACATCACTACTGAGAGTCCTTCGTCTAGTTGCTAAAATGATCACAAATAACATAATCAAATAACATAATCAAATCAAACCATACATCGCTACTGAGAGTCCTTCTTCTAACTGCTAAGAAGATGATCACAAATAAAATCAAACCAGACATCACTACTGAGAGTCCTTCTTCTAAATGCCAAGATTATCACAGATCAAATAAAACATAACTACTGAGAGTCCTTCTTCTAGCTGCTAAGAAGATGATCACAAATCAAATCAAACATCACTACTGAGATTCCTTTTTCTAACTGTTAAGGATATGATTACAAATCAACTCAAATCAGATCAAACATCACTACTGAGAGTCCTTCTTCTAGTTGCTAAATTGATCACAAATCAAATCAAATCAGACATCACTACTGAGAGTCCTTCGTCTAGTTGCTAAAATGATCACAAATAACATAATCAAATAACATAATCAAATCAAATAAGACATCACTACTGAGAGTCCTTCTTCTAGTTGCTAAAATGATCACAAATCAAATCAAACCATACATCGCTACTGAGAGTCCTTCTTCTAACTGCTAAGAAGATGATCACAAATAAAATCAAACCAGACATCACTACTGAGAGTCCTTCATCTAACTGCTAAGAAGATGATCACAAATCAAATCAAATCAGACATCACTACTGAGAGTCCTTCTTCTAGTTGCTAAAATGATCACAAATCAAATCAAATCAGATATCACTACTGAGAGTCCTTCTTCTAAATGCCAAGATGATCACAGATCAAATAAAACATAACTACTGAGAGTCCTTCTTCTAGCTGCTAAGAAGATGATCACAAATCAAATCAAATCAGACAACACTACTGACAGTCCTTCTTCTAACTGCCAAGATGATCACAAATCAAATCAGACATCACTACTGAGAGTCCTTCTTCTAGCTGCTAAGAAGATGATCACAAATCAAATCAAACCAGACATCACTACTGAGAGTCCTTCTTCTAACTGCCAAGATGATCACAAATCAAATCAAATTAGACATCACTACTGAGAGTCCTTCTACCTGTTAAGAAGCTGACCCCAAATCAATTCAAATCAAATCAATTCAAATCAAACATCACTACTGAGATTCCTTCTTCTAACTGTTAAGGATATGATTACAAGTCAAATCAAATCAAATTAGACATCACTACTGAGAGTCCTTCGTCTAGTTGCTAAAATGATCACAAATAACATAATCAAATAACATAATCAAATCAAATAAGACATCACTACTGAGAGTCCTTCTTCTAGCTGCTAAGAAGATGATCACAAATCAAATCAAACCAGACATGACTACTGACAGCCCTTCTTCTAGCTGCTAAGAAGATGATCACAAATCAAATCAAACCAGACATCACTACTGAGAGTCCTTCTTCTAACTGCCAAGATGATCACAAATCAAATCAAATTAGACATCACTACTGAGAGTCCTTCTACCTGTTAAGAAGCTGACCCCAAATCAATTCAAATCAAATCAATTCAAATCAAACATCACTACTGAGATTCCTTCTTCTAACTGTTAAGGATATGATTACAAGTCAAATCAAATCAGATCAAACATCACTACTGAGAGTCCTTCTTCAAGTTGCTAAAATGATCACAAATCAAATCAAATCAGACATCACTACTGAGAGTCCTTCGTCTAGTTGCTAAAATGATCACAAATAACATAATCAAATAACATAATCAAATCAAATAAGACATCACTACTGAGAGTCCTTCTTCTAGTTGCAAAAATGATCACAAATCAAATCAAACCATACATCACTACTGAGAGTCCTTCTTCTAACTGCTAAGAAGATGATCACAAATAAAATCAAACCAGACATCACTACTGAGAGTCCTTCATCTAACTGCTAAGAAGACGATCACAAATCAAATCAAATCAGACATCACTACTGAGAGTCCTTCTTCTAGTTGCTAAAATGATCACAAATCAAATCAAATCAGATATCACTACTGAGAGTCCTTCTTCTAGTTGCTAAAATTATCACAAATCAAATCAAGACATCACTACTGGGAGTCCTTCTTCTACCTGCTAAGAAGATGATCACAAATCAAATCAAATCAGACATCACTACTGAGAGTCCTTCTTCTAGTTGCTAAAATTATCACAAATCAAATCAAGACATCACTACTGAGTCCTCCTTCTAGCTGCTAAGAACATAATCACAAATCAAATCAAATCAAACATCACTACTGAGAGTCCTTCTAACTGGTAAGAACATGATCACAAATCAAATCAAATCAGAAATCACGGTAACACTTTAGTATGGGGAACATAAAAAAACTTAACTACTAGTGAATTAGTAATGATCAAGATGTCACTTTAGTATGGGGAACATATTCTAAGTAACAAAAACTTAATTTACAGTAATTTAACACTATTAACACTTGTAGTTTTGTGTTTTGTTATGTAAGAACAGAACATATTCATTAAGTGTTAGTAAGGGAGAATAACTCTTCTTGTGGTACTACCACCTTATAAATTCCATACTAAGTGAAGCATATTGAGATGGTACTACTAATAAGCAATAACTCTGAGGTTATAGAGGGAAAACTCATAGTTAATGGCTTACTGGTTGTATAATAAGGCCATGCAAAATAAGGCATTAATGAGTACGTAATAATGACCAATTAAGAGCCAATATGTTGCTAATTTGCATGCTAATAAGCACCTAATTAATGGTGACTACGTTCCCCATACTAAAGTGTTACCGAAATCACTACTGAGAGTCCTTCTTCTACCTGCTAGAAAGATGATCACAAATTAAACAAATCAAATCAAATCAAATAGGACAACACTACTAAGTCCTTCTTCTAGCTGCTAAGAAGATGATCACAAATCAAATCAAACCAGACATGACTACTGACAGCCCTTCTTCTAGCTGCTAAGAAGATGATCACAAATCAAATCAAACCAGACATCACTACTGACATTCCTTCTAGCTGCTAAGAAGATGAACACAAATCAAATCAAACCACACATCACTACTGAGAGTCCTTCTTCTAACTGCCAAGATGATCAAAAATAAAATAAAATCAAACATCACTACTGAGAGTCTTTCTTCTAGCTGCTAAGAAGATGATCACAAATAAAATCAAACCAGACATCACTACTGAGAGTCCTTCATCTAACTGCTAAGATGATCACAAATCAAATCAAATCAGACATCACTACTGAGAGTCCTTCTTCTAGTTGCTAAAATTATCACAAATCAAATCAAACCAGACATCACTACTGAGAGTCCTTCTTCTAACTGTTAAGAAGATTATTACAAATCAAATCAAACCGGACATCACAACTGAGAGTCCTTCCTCTAACTGTTAAGAAGATGATTACAAATCAAATCAAACCGGACAACACAATTGAGAGTCCTTCTTCTAGCTGCTAAGAAGATGATCACAAATCAAATCAAACCGGACATCACTACTGAGAGTCCTTCTACCTGGTAAGATGATCACAAATCAAATCAAATCAGAAATCACTACTGAAAGTCCTTCTTCTACCTGCTAGGAAGATGATCACAAATTAAACAAATCAAATCAATTCAAATCAGACATCACTACTAAGTCCTTCTTCTAGCTGCTAAGAAGATGATCACAAATCAAATCAAATCCGACATTACTACTGAGAGTCCTTCTTCTAACTGCTAAGAAGATGATCACAAATCAAATCAAATCCGACATTACTACTGAGAGTCCTTCTTCCAGCTGCTAAGAAGATGATCACAAATCAAATCAAACCACACATCACTACTGAGAGTCCTTCTTCTAACTGCCAAGATGATCAAAAATAAAATAAAATCAAACATCACTACTGAGATTCCTTCTTCTAGCTGCTAAGAAGATGATCACAAATCAAATCAAATCAGACATCACTACTGAGAGTCCTTCTTCTAGTTGCTAAAATGATCACAAATCAAATCAAACCAGACATCACTACTGAGAGTCCTTCTTCTAACTGTTAAGAAGATGATTACAAATCAAATCAAATCTGACATTACTACTGAGGGTCCTTCTTCCAACTGCTAAGAAGATGATTACAAATCAAATCAAACCGGACATCACTACTGAGAGTCCTTCTTCTAGCTGCTAAGAAGATGATTACAAATCAAATCAAACCAGACATCACTACTGAGAGTCCTTCTTCTAGCTGCTAAGAAGACGATCACAAATCAAATCAAACCAGACATCACTACTGAGAGTCCTTCTACCTGGTAAGATGATCACAAATCAAATCAAATCAGAAATCACTACTGAAAGTCCTTCTTCTACCTGCTAGGAAGATGATCACAAATTAAACAAATCAAATCAGACATCACTACTAAGTCCTTCTTCAAGCTGCTAAGAAGATGATCACAAATCAAATCAAACCAGACATGACTACTGACAGTCCTTCTTCTAGCTGCTAAGAAGATGATCACAGCCTTCTGGCTGAGGCCACAATCCCCACGGTAAGGATGTTTATTACCTGGAAAACATAACTGCAAGGTTACAAGTAAAAACATATTTTTGACTAAATGGTCCCCAATTATTTCACATTCCCTCAATTGATCTGAAATAAGAGATAGTGGCAAAATTCTTCTGGATCTCTTTTCTCCTCATTTAAATGTGAACACTGCCTTTTTTCTTATTTAATGTATATTTACACGTTATCTGTGTTCATGTACAAATGTCACTACTCATTCCTGTTTCCCTTTTCTTTTTTGAGAATGGGAACTATATATGGACATTGAGAGGATGCCGAAATCCATGGACTGCTGTGTAAGACATCTACATGTGTTGTGTATTTGCACATGTGACTGTACTGTTAAACTGCACCTGATAAATGTAAATAAAAATAAAGTAAAAAAAAAGATGCCACAGCTGATTGAAAACGGGTTATAAAAGGGGCCTTTAGATTTGCTCCCTAATGTGTCTATAGTAAGTGTATGAGACCCCATGTTAGAGTAAGGTTTCTGGTAGATGGGCTAGTCTCCTGTACACTTTACTGGTGCGCTTTCAAATTGACTGTATTTTTAAAAGTAACACACATTAACGTCTCAACGATCAGTAGGTCAGTCACATCACACTGGTATGATAACCATTACCACCTGTGTAGTAGCACTGTGCTGTAGACATGTGTTGTAACAGTGTGTTGTAGGACTGTGCTGTAGATCTGTGTTGTAGCACTGTGTTGTAGGACTTTTTTGTAGGACCGTGTTGTAGCACTGTATTGTAGCACTGTGTTGTAGGACTTTTTTGTAGGACTGTGTTGTAGCACTGTGTTGTAGGACTGTGTTGTAGCACTGTGTGGTAGGACTGTGTTGTAGCACTGTGTAGTAGGACTGTTGTAGAACTGTTGTAGCGCTGTGTTGTAGACTGTGTTGTAGGACTGTTGTAGCGCTGTGTTGTAGACTGTGTTGTAGGAATGTGTGGTAGGACTGGACTGTGTGGTAGGACTGTGTTGTAGGACTGTTGTAGTGCTGTGTTGTAGACTGTGTTGTAGGAATGTGTGGTAGGACTGGACTGTGTGGTAGGACTGTGTTGTAGAACTGTGATGTAGGACTGTTGTAGGACTGTTGTAGCGCTGTGTTGTAGACTGTGTTGTAGGAATGTGTTGTAGGACTGTGTTGTAGGACTGTTGTGGCACTGTGTTGTACACTGTGTTGTCGGACTGTGATGTAGGGCTGTGTTGTAGACCAGCGTTTCCCAACCCAGTCCTCAAGGAAACCATATCCTGCAGATTTTCATTGTAACCCTGCACAGGCAGCCCTGCTTGTACTTACTCAACCAATCATATCGCAGCACTTAATTATGCAAGGTGTGCAATGTCTAACATAATTCATTGCTGATTGGTTGAATAACTACAAACCGATACCTATTCAGGGTTGCAAAGAAAATCTACAGGATAGGGGTCCCTTTAGGACTGGGTTGGGAAACACTGTTGTAGACTGTTGTAAGCCATGTTGCAGACTGTGTTGTAGGCTGTGTTATAGGACTGTGTGGTAGGACTGTGTTGTAGGGCTGTGTGGTTGGGCTGTGTTATAGGACTGTGTTTTAGGGCTGTGTTGTAGGACTGTGATGTAGGGCTCTGTTGTAGACTGTTGTAGGACTGTGTTGTAGACTGCGTTGTAGGACTGTGTGGTAGGACTGTGTTGTAGGGCTGTCTTGTGGGACTGTGTTGTAGAACTGTACAGTTGAACCGTTCTACTGCACAGCACGTGTATTTTCTCGACATTTACCAGAAGAAATTACATAACAATGTTCACAAGCCAGGAAAAATCAACAACCCTGACTCGAATAGGGTGCAGTGGCCAAGTATTTCGATACAAAATACTCAGACTATAAGTACCAAATAAACCACAAAATACTGGAACAAAAATTTAGCAAAATAAAATCAGTATTTTGAATACACAATATTTGTACTTGGGAGCATGTTGGGAACATGAGATCAGTGGGTCATAAATATCCACTTTATATTTGGTGTGTTCTTCCATCCAGAGCAGCTGATAGACCTACCAGCCCCTGAGCAGCTGATAGACCTACTAGCCCCTCAGCAGCTGTAGACCTACTAGCCCCTCAGCAGTTGATAGACCTACTGAGCCCCTCAGCAGCTGGACATGTCTGCTGCAGGAGCTCATGTGCAGTGGTAAACTGAACCTCCTGCCTTGTTCTGCCGTCTGGTGTTACACCAGAATCTGCTCGGTGACTGGTTCATACTCAGGCTAAACGGCACAACTTGGCCTGCAAATGAAGCACAGTTAGAGTTTGATGGGCGGCTGGTAAAAGTATTCTCAATATTTTCAAAGTATAAAAATACATCACCAAATAATTTTGCACAAATTACATGGTGACTTTTCCTACATCGCTAAATACACATGACAAAATACTGTCAACTCAAAATACGTATTTGAAACACATATATGTGAAATACTGCTCATCCCTGGGTATAGACAATCTATGCCAAGTGTTTATCTTCATTCCTTTCCTTGATTTTCCCTCTTCATCACAAAACATGCTGGAACCTTCATCACACAACATGTTGGAACCTTCATCACACAACATGCTAGAACCTTCATCACACGACATGCTGGAACCTTCATCATACAACATGCTAGAACCTTCATCACACAACATGCTAGAAACTTCACCACAAAACATGCTGGAACCTTCATCACACAACATGTTTGAACCTTCATCACACAACATGCTAGAACCTTCATCACACGACATGCTGGAACCTTTATCACACAACATGCTAGTACCTTCATCACACAACATGCTAAAAACTTCACCACACAACATGCTAGAACCTTCATCACACAACATGCTGGAACCTTCATCACACAACATGCTGGAACCTTCATCACATTACATGTTTGAACCTTCATCACACAACATGCTAGAACTTCATCACACAACATGCTGGAACCTTAATCACACGACATGCTAGAACCTTCATCACATGACATGCTAGAACCTTCATCACACAACATGCTAGAACCTTCCCAACGGTCTTCCAATGACAACTGCTTACCTGGACCTCGTCAGTGTCTTGATTCAAATCTGCAGCAGTGACCACGACTGTAGTGTATGGAGATACACACGAAAGCAAATGTTTGTATTTGCAGTAATAGGTATTTTATGTTTGACCTCTGAACTTCGATGTCTATTAGTTGTGTATGTTGTATAAATGTACGCGCCACTCTGGTGCGCGCCATTGGAAGAAGACAGAGCAAGAGGGTCACTCGTGTTTTCCTGCCTGCTTAATGCAGTCGTTTTGTAAGTTACTACGGTCTAGCAAATAAAAGAGGAAGACCAAGATACACCTTGATCGTTGTATAATTCAGTTATCCTGTAGATACACGGCAAGTTTTGGCGACGAGGATGGGATCTTCCTCTTTATTTTTATGTGCAGCGGGTTGCTCCCGTCTGGACCGGTAATGTTTGAACGATGCTAGCAGCTTAGCAGCTAACGTACGCGATGGCCCTGTATAGTACAGATATAGGACTGCAGTTCCACGAAACGGCAGAAACCTTCGACAGGTGTGAAGAAAGGCTTATGCAACTCTTGTCTGCTAACCAAATTGAGCAAGAAAGGAGAAGAGCCGTGTTTTTGTCTGTGGTTGGACGGAAGAATTTTGCCTTGCTAAAGGACTTGATATCACCGAAAAAGTTCAGTGAAGTTGCTTTTGCAACCTTGCTACAGACGTTGCGGGGTTTTTACACGCCAAAGAAGAAGGTTTTTGCGGAAAGATTTGATTTTAGAAGCCGTCGACAACAGTCTGGAGAGACTTTTGCGGATTACATTGCTAGCTTGAAAGGATCAGCTTCTACATGCAATTTTGGCGCGAGCAGCTCCGAAGATCAGCTCGTGTGTGGGACATCTAACAAAGAGTTACTGAATGCCACCATTGGCGTGGGATTAACATGACAAAAGATGGCGGAAGCAACGAACAATTTCCAATGCAGGAATTCTGGATTAGAACGCATGCAGAAGGGACGGTCATCTGTGCATATACCTGCGGATCATGTCGGAGTGCGGAGACACCGAGAGCCCAGGACTGCGCGGAACCAGAGGGAGGTCAGCGAAAGCCACCAGGATTGCTACAGGTGCCTCGGGAAAGGACACAGACCGGGGAGCTGCCGCTTCAAAGACTTCCGGTGTCGCGGATGTGGAAAGAACGGACTCATTGACTCATTCCTCGACTCATTGCAGTGGTAACACCCTTGATTTGGTTTTATCTAAAGGAATAGCTGTTTCTGATCTGAATGTCTTACCAACCACATCTGCTGTGTCTGGTCATTTTCTCATCACATTTGAAGCATTATTGGCCTGTCCAGTTAATGTCAGCACAGATGTAATTGCCACTCGTCATATTGGCCCCTCCACTGTAGCTGCATTTGGCCAGCAGCTGCCTGAAGTCTTGGCTCCTTTCACTGTGGTAAATGACTCTTGAAAATTTCACTAGTGACTTAAATGTGGCCCTCTCTAGTCTCCTCGATTCAGTTGCACCTCTCACTACCAGAGCTAGGCGACTAAAGAGGCCTACACCCTGGTTTAATGATGAGACACGTGCTCTTAAGCGGACCTGCAGGAGACTGGAACGTAAATGGCGAAAATCAAAATTGGAAGCTTTTTACCTATCATGGCACTGTGGTGGACACGTATTGGGGATAGAATTCACCCCAGGAACTAAGGGTTACGTCAGGGTTGCCCTGGCAGGTTAACGCAGGGTTAAGTCATGGTTGTCCAGCCAGTTTTCTGATTATTCTTGCCGTCTCCGCTCAGTCGAGCTGTGGTTTTGTTGTCTCTCTGATTTACCGTGGATTAAAGAAAGTTGCCTACACGGCTAAAGTGTGAACCTACGGTCTTCTCCGTTCCTTCGGCTCTACACTGGTGACCTCGACGTCGGTTTTCGGATAAGTTTTCTGAAACCACACACATTATGGCTACGAACGCCGTTGCAATTAAACTGCCGGAGTTTTGGGAGTCTTCCGCGGCTACATGGTTTGCGCAGGCTGAGGCACAGTTCGCGCTCAGAGACATAACAGCAGACGAGACCAGGTACTACTACGTAGTGGCAGCGCTGGGGTGCGCTACGGGTTCCAGGATAAGCGGTTTCATAACCAACCCACCTGCCGATGGTAAATACGCCGCACTTAAGAATCTCCTCCTTGAAACTTTTGAACTGTCAACAACTGAGAGAGCACGTCGCCTCTTCGCAATTCAGGGCTTGGGAGATGGCAAACCATCGGAGCTAATGAGCAGGATGTTAAACCTACTGGGTCAAGAAAAGCCATGTTTCCTGTTTATGGAGCTGTTTCTGCGCAACATGCCGCCCCACGTCCAGACTGCGCTCGCTAACTCCACCATCACTGATCCCCGTGAGCTGGCAAAGGAGGCTGACCGATTCTTCGTCGCTACACAACGTTCCTCCCATGCCGGGGTGCTGGCTCCTACCTTCACTGGCCCCCCGCCGACATCGCGGGCGTGGCCCGACGGTGGCGCCACAGCATCAGACCGCTACAAGCCCTCTGGACTCTGTATGTACCACGCTCGATTTGGTGCGAAAGCTAAACGGTGCCGTTCCCCCTGCAACTACAGGCCGACGGGAAACGAGAGGGCCAACACTCAGTAGTGGCCATGAGTGTTGGCGATACGAGCAGGCTACTCTTCATCCTCGACACCATCTCCGGTCGGCGATTTCTCTGTGACACGGGCGCACAGAGAAGCGTGTCCCCTGCTACTGACGTCGACATCATGGGCGGGGAGCGGTGCCCCCAGTTGGCGACAGCTGACGGCAGCCCTATCCACACCTACGGCGTGCGGTCTGTAGAACTGTGTTTTGGTGGACAACGTTTCACGTGGGAGTTCGTCATGGCCAATGTAACGCTTCCCCTCCTCGGAGCTGACTTTTTGTGCGCTTATGGTTTGCTAGTGGACATTCATAACAGCCGTCTGGTCGACGCCTTAACCTTCTCCTCCTTCGCATGTACGCGGGGGGAAGCGGCCTATGCAGGTCTAGCCAACTCCCTCTCAGAGGCAGACAAGTTCAACCGCCTCCTTGCTGAGTTCCCTGACCTCACCCAGCCTACCTTCTCTGCACCCACCGCTAAGCATGGGGTGGAGCATCACATTGCTACGAAGGGGCCCCCGGTCTACGCCAGAGCCAGGCGTCTCAACCCCGCCAAACTCGCCATTGCCAAGTCTGAGTTCGAGCACCTGGAACGCATGGGGATCATCCGCCGCTCTGACAGCCTGTGGGCGTCCCCACTCCACATCGTCGCTAAGCCTGATGGAGGTTGGCACCCATGCGGGGAGTACCGCCGACTAAATGACGCCACCACGCCCGACCGCTATCCTGTCCCGCATATCCAGGACTTTTCTGCAAACCTGTCTGGCAAACGCGTCTTCTCAAAAGTCGACCTGGTCCGTGGTTATCATCAAGTTCCCGTGCACCCCTCGGACATCCCCAAGACAGCGGTGACTACCCCATTCGGCCTATTTGAATTCCTACGAATGCCATTTCAGCGGCTGATGGATTCAGTGCTCCGTGGCCTTCCTTTCATCTTCGTCTATTTGGACGACATACTCATTACCAGCGCCTCCGAGGAAGAACATCTGTCCCATCTTCACGCCCTCTTCACACGCCTCAGCCAGCATGGGCTGATCGTCAACACGGCGAAGTGCCGCTTCGGGCTGACGGCCATTGATTTCCTCGGGCACCGCATCACTGGGGACGGGGCGGTCTCCCTGCCCTCAAAGGTGGAAGCGGTGGCGGCCTTTCCGCGCCCCCAAACAGCTCGTGCACTCAGGGAGTTCATCGGGATGGTGACATTCTACCACCGCTTCATTCCCCGAGCCGCCTTTATCATCCGGCCACTGTACGAGGCGCTGAAAGGCAAGTCCCCCAACCAGGCGGTCGGCTGGACAGCAGAGCGGGACCGTGCGTTCACCGAGACTAAAGCTGCGCTCTCCCAGGCTACCCTGCTAGCGCATCCTTCACCTACAGCGCCTATTTCCATAACCACGGATGCATCGGACTATGCTGTTGGTGCGGTTAACGAACAGTGGGTGGGGGGGGCTTGGCAGCCTTTGGCCTTTTTCAGTCGCCAGCTTACACCCCGAGAGCGCAAGTATAGTACTTTTGACAGGGAACTCCTCGGTCTCTGGCTCGCCGTCCGGCATTTCCGGTTCCTGCTAGAGGGCCGCGAGTTTACTGCGTACGTGGACCACAAGCCCCTCACGTTTGCCAAGTCCAAGACGGCCGAGCCATGGTCCGCTCGCCAGCAGCGACAACTCTCCTACATTTCGGAATTCACTACCGACATCCAGCACGTCGCTTGTAAGACTAACCAGGTAGCTGACTGCCTCTCTAGGGCAGTGATTGGAGCGGTCCACCTAGGCCTGGACTATGCACAGATGGCCGCTGACCAGGCCACGGACCCGAGCATCCTCCATCTCCGGACCTCCGACACGGGGCTCCGCCTGCAGGACGTTCCTTTCAGCGACACGGGTGTCACCCTCCTGTGTGACGTCTCCACAGGACAGCCCAGGCCCATCGTCCCGGACAGCTGGAGACGCCCCGTGTTTGAAGCTGTGCACGGCCTCTCTCATCCAGGCAGTAAGCCATCCGTGCGCCTGACCTCTGCTAAGTTTGTGTGGGAGGGACTTAAGAGAGACGTGAAAGCGTGGGCCGACTCGTGTGTTGCCTGTCAGCGGGCTAAGATACACCGCCACATTAAGGCGCCCCTGGAACGCTTCGCAGTGCCGGAGAGACGATTTGACCATGTCCACGTCGACCTGGTTGGTCCCCTACCCCCCTCCCATGGGTTCACCTACCTCTTCACTGTGGTGGACAGGACTACGCGCTGGCCTGAAGCTGTTCCCCTGGCATCCACGACGTCTGCTGATGTGGCCCGGGCTTTTATTGGGTCGTGGGTCTCACGTTTCGGTACGCCTTCCGACCTTTCATCTGACTGCGGGCCACAGTTTACCTCAGAGCTATGGAATGCTGTGGGTGAGGCTCTGGGCGTCAAGCTTCACCGCACTACCGCCTACCACCCTCAGGCGAACGGCCTATGTGAGTGCTTCCACCGGTCCATGAAGGCTGCGCTTCGGGCTACTCTCAAGGACTGCAACTGGGTCGACAAGCTCCCATGGGTCATGCTTGGCCTGCGGACCGCCCCGAAGGAAGACCTACAAGCCTCCTCTGCGGAGCTGGTGTACGGCACGCCGCTGCGAGTCCCAGGCGATTTCATGCCCAATGCAACGCGTCCCTGGTCAGCTGTGGACCAACGAGCCTCCTTGCGGGACGGGGTCAGAGCTTTCACACCCGTCCCTACCGCCCAACACGGCGCTCCGGTGTCCCAGGTGCCCCCAGGTCTGCAGTCAGCGGACTACGTGTTCATCCGTCACGACGCACACCGCCCCCCTCTGCAACCCCCTTATGACGGCCCCTTCCGCGTCCTGGAACGGGGAACTAAGCACCTGGTGGTGGATTTTGGGGGCACGGCCGAGCATGTTTCAGTGGACCAAGTTAAACCCGCACACCTGGACTTGACGCAGCCATTGGAGTTAGCCCAACCTCCTCGTCGCGGTTGTCCCCCAGCTCCGCCTCCTCCCCCCGTGGAGGCCCGCGCTGCCTCTTCTGCTCCTCAGGCCGACCTCCACAGGCCCGCGTCAATGCCTCCCAGAGACACTCCGGCCCCTGTTACCCGGAGCCACCGCGGACGGCCGGTCGTCCCCCCGCGCCTGCCTGACTTCGATTACTAGGGCGAATTCTGGGGGGGGCTCATGTGGTGGACACGTATTGGGGATAGAATTCACCCCAGGAACTAAGGGTTAAGTCAGGGTTGCCCTGGCAGGTTAACGCAGGGTTAAGTTATGGTTGTCCAGCCAGTTTTCTGATTATTCTTGCCGCCTCCGCTCAGTCGAGCTGTGGTTTTGTTGTCTCTCTGATTTACCGTGGATTAAAGAAAGTTGCCTACACGGCTAAAGTGTGAACCTACGGTCTTCTCCGTTCCTTCGGCTCTACAGCACGAGTGTTTATTGAAATACAAGCGTGCTTTATCTGCTGCAAAAATATCGTATCTCTCTCACTTAATAAATATTAATAAACATAACCCCAGATTTCTCTTTGACGCTGTAGCTAAACCTACTAAAAAGCAGCCGTGTATTAGCTGCTCACCATTCACAGCCCATGAATTTCTAGATTTTTTCTGCAATAAGGTTGATGAGATCTTAAACAAAATTAGTTCTTCAACTCCATCTACTCCTGCAGATCCTGTCATACTAAATTCATATCTACACAATGAGTCACTGTCAGTTCCAGTTATTACAGCTTTTGAGACTATCTCTCTTGATACTTTGACTGAGTTTGTGTCAGCTTCTAAACCAACTGCTTGCCTACTTGATCCCTTACCAGCAAAACTTTTTAAAGACCTCTGGCCTTTTCTTGGACCTGCTAGACATCGTTACTTTAGCTCTTACTACTGGCATTGTTCCCAGCAGTTTTAAGACAGCTGTGGTTAAACCTCTACTTAAAAAACCGCACCTTGATCCAGGGTCTCTTAATAACTATCGACCAGTCTCTAATCTTCCATTCTTCTCTAAAGTACTAGAGAGAGTTGTGTATCAACAACTTCCGACCCATATAAAAGAAAACGATCTATATGAACCTTTTCAGTCGGCTTTCAGGCCCTGTCGCTCCACTGAAACTGCTCTGACCAGAGTGGTAAATGATCTTCTACTGGCTATCGACTCTGATTCCACTTCTGTGCTTCTACTACTGGACCTCAGTGCAGCCTTTGACACCATTGATCACTGTATACTTTTGGATAGATCAAATTGTAATTTTGGTGTCTCTGGTTTAGCTCTCTCTTGGCTTAAGTCCTACTTATCTGGAAGGACACATTGTGTCTACTATAATAATATTATATCAAAATTTTCTGCCATTAAATATGGTTTGCCTCAGGACTCAGTACTTGGCCCTCTACTTTTCTCTCTTTACATTACACCTCTTGGCCAAATTATACGCAGTTATGGAATAAATTTCCATTGCTATGCTGATGATACTCAGCTGTATGTGTCTATAAGGGCTGATGATCATACTCAAATCACTAACTTAGAGGCCTGCTTGGCTACCGTGAAAAACTGGATGTCACTTAACTTTCTGCTTTTAAATCCAGATAAAACCGAGATGCTGGTCATTGGCCCTGCTAGACACAGACACCACACTTTGCTCAAGTAACGATAACGATCGACAACTCTGTGGTTTCACAAAGTGTGGCAGCCAAAAATCTTGGTGTTACGTTTGATCCCAGCCTTTCCTTTGATAAGCACATTAAAGAAATCACCAAGACTGCCTTTTTTTCACTTACGAAACATAGCTAAAATTCAGTCTTTCCTGTCCGTGGCTGACGCAGAGATTCTAATACATGCATTTGTCTCATCCAGACTTGATTACTGTAATGTTCTGTTCTCAGGTCTCCCACATTCTAGTACTAAAAGTATTCAGATGGTTCAGAGTGCTGCTGCTAGAATCCTAACTAAAACTAGGACATTTGACCATATTACACCAATTCTTGCCTCCCTTCATTGGCTTCCTATCCATATTAGATTAGAATACAAGGTGCTTCTGCTGACTTATAAAATCCTAAATGGGCTTGCCCCATCCTACCTGTCTGATCTCCTTAAACCTTACATGCCATCTTGAGCTCTTCACTCTCAAAATAAAGGGCTCCTGTGTGTACCCAAAGTTAAAAAGAAGTCAGCTGGTGGCAGGGCCTTTTCCTATCAGGCTCCGTTGTTGTGGAATAACCTGCCTGCTGCCATCAGACAATCAGAGTCTGTTGAGTCCTTTAAATCCAAACTTAAAACTCATCTTTTTGCCTTAGTTTACAATTAGTTGCCTTTAAGTTGAGTGCTTCACAACCTGTACTGGATGGCGGGTTGGTTTTCTGTCTCAATGAATTTACCAACCACTGTTCTTCCGACGAGATTATCGAGTATAGATTACAGAGTATAGATTATGACTAATTGATGACTTAATTGATTATGGCTAATGACTATTGCAAACTGTTCTCTTCTCTAACATGTCTTTTCTCTCTCTCTGAATGATGTCTTCTCCTTTCTCTTTTTCTGTGTTTGAATGGTGCCATGTGAGTCTCCCTTGCGTGTATGTGCAGTCAGTTCTCCTCCCAGGTCTCCGTGGTGATGGTGGCCGCCATTTGGATGCTGCCTGCCCTTCCTCTCCTCCGTTTTTCTTTTTTTACATGATGATGCTGGTCGCGTGGCTTGGGTCCTGGACTGTTCCGTTGGCATGTGGACACCGCTTGGCATCCTGTGCATCATGTTCTTCATAAATTCTATGTCCATTATAATTCTGTTATCCTCTTTCAATGTTGTATTGGGTAAATTGCGTGAACACAACATCCATTGCATGCTGTCCATCTTGGGAGAGAGATCCCTCCTCTGGTGCTCTCCCTGAGGTTTCTTCCTATTTTTTCTCCCTGTTAAAGGGTTTTTTAGGGAGTTGTTCCTTATCCGATGAGAGGGTCTAAGGACAGGATGTTGTGTTGCTGTTAAGCCCACTGAGGCAAATTTGTAATTTGTGATATTGGGCTATACAAATAAAATTGATTTGATTTGCTTTGACATCTGGAGCGAGCCTGTCGGAAGAAGCGAACCGACGCCAGTAGGGACCAAGGGATGCGGTCTGCTGGACATTCGTCTGCCCGCCCACCTTGGACCAAAGGCGGCCCGGAGGTGAACTTTGTGGTCCAGGCAGACGCAACTAGTGAACCGGACTCAGGGACTGTGTTGTGTCCTGTGCCTTTAAGATGTGATGAGGTAGAAGGAGAGAGGATGAGTCTACGTGGAGCTGTGGCCGTTACTAGCGTACCTCAGAGATGTTCAATAAATAACCGTTGATTAAGATACTACTTTGCTTACTTATTACCATAGTGCACACAGTGCACACAACATGGCGACAAGATACTTTGGATTTACTTTTGAGTTTGTTTTTTCCGCTTGTTACAACGGCTGGGAATGTGCCGTTCCCGAGTTTTTTCCTGCCCTGCCCTGGTGAACCTGCTGTCCTGTTCAACACCTGGCGGTTAATTTGTGAGAACTACTTGCTAGTTATCAATGCTACTGGAAACTCTTGGCCTACTGCAAGACGAAGAGCCGTTTTACTTCACTGCCTGGGGACAGAAGGACAGAGACTTTTCTACTCGCTTCCCAACACAGGAACGGACTACGATACTGCTATGGCTGTGTTGGAGGCGCACTTTGTCCCGGGGACGAACCTTGTTGCTGAACGTCATGGTATTGAACGGTTGTTCAATATGTTGCTGCGCTACGTGACATGGCATCGACGTGTGACTTCAGTGACCAAGATGAAGTGATCCGTGATCAGCTGGTTGGATGCCTGTACAACCCGCGGATACGTGAGAGACTTCTGCTGGACAGTTCACTTACCCTGTAAAAGGCCGTGGCTACTGCTATACAAATGGAGGCTGCCACGGAACAAGCTGAAGTGTTCTGTGAGCCGACTGCCGCACCTGTGCAGCTGTACATCAGGTGGCCAAACGACGAGGGAGAGAGAGAGAGACGAAAACATGCGAACGCTGCTGCTGCTGCTTCTCAACAAGGGAGGAACACATGTTACCTTCCGCTGTGGATCACATGGACATTTAGCCAAAGCATCTAATTGCCCAGCTACATCCGTTACATGCAGAAAATGCAACAAAGTGGGACACTTGGCCAAAGTGTGTCGTGGTGCCACACAGACACGCACAAGAGAGGTACGTGAGGTTGAACTACCGGAACTGATGGTGTTATATACTGAACATTCTGCGCATTTTAGTGATAAGATCACCTGCACTGTGGATATTCTTGCTAAACAATCACAGTGCTGCACAGTGGAGCTGTTTGTGGACACGGGTTCGTCTGTCTCTATACTGCTGCCACAGAGGATCTATGCACAGCATTTCAGAGCATTCCACTCACAGCACCTACTGCCAGGCTGGTGTCATACTCAAACACAAGCATTCCAGTGCTGGGGTGCATGTCTACTGCTGTTTCTCTCCATGGCCTTCTTCATTGTGGAGAATGGAACCCCGCTGCTGGGGAGACACTTAATGACTGCGTTATGTGTGCGTATCGCAAACAGCAAAGTACTGTCTCCTGACACCTCCGCCTCTGCCTGTCCTCCTGCCTGTCTTGCTTCTGTGCCTACACCTGTGCTCCAGCGCTCTACTGCATCTACTCCTACACTTGGGTGTGCAGAAAACTGCGTACACGATGTGAAAATCGATTCGTCTGTTACCCCAGTATGCCAAAAGCTGCACCGACTGCCTCTGTCTGTCAGAGGTGCCGTCTCTGATGAACTGAAACGATTGCTCGCTGCTGGAGTGATCGAGCCTGTTGACGCCTCTGCTTGGGTCTCCCCCATTGTCGTCACACAAAAGAAGTCTGGCAAGATTCGCATGTGTGTCGACCTGCGTGAGCCGAACAAAGCTGTTACTGTTGACGCCTTTCCACTGCCTCACATGGACGAACTCCTCTCCAAACTTAAGGGATCTACTGTGTTCTCGTCCATTGATCTGGCCAATGCCTACTACCAAGTGCCTCTGAGTGAAATGTCCCGTGATCTAACTGCCTTCATCACCCACGACAGACTGTTCAGGTTCTGTCGTGTGCCATACGGGCTGGCATCTGCGCCGTCTGCGTTTCAGAAGATGATGAGCATCGTCCTCGCTGACCTGCTGGGCGTGGAATACTACATCAATGACATCATCATCCATGGAATTGACATGCAAACACATGACAAGGCCCTTACAGCTACCCTGCAACGTTTGAAGTCTGCTGGCTTGCAACTGAATGATGACAAGTGCCGTTTCCGTGAACCCAACCTGCCGTTTCTGGGTCACACTGTTTCCGCTGATGGCCTAATCCCAGATGCTGCTCGTATACAGGCCATCGTCAACGCACCTGCACCCACTGACGCTACTACGCTGCACTCCTTCCTCGGTCTGCTCTTCTGGTACTCCAAGTTCCTGCACAACCATGCCACTGTGGTGGAATCTATGCACGTGTGCCTGAGACAGACTGACAGTGCATTCCAGTGGACTGCTGAAGCAAAAGCCAGTTTTGAAAAAGTGAAGAAAATGCTGGTACATGAAGTTCTAGCCTTGTTCGACCCTTCACTGCACACCATCATCTCGACAGATGCATCTGACTATGGGTTGGGTGCTATTATGTCACAAGTGGGCCCTGACAACGTTGAGAGAACTGTTGCATTTGCCTCTCGGACGCTCTCTGCTACTGAGCGCAAATATGCTGTTGTAGAAAAGGAAGCCCTGGCCTGTGTCTGGGCTGTGGAGCGATGGCACACTTACCTACGGGGTCGCCGTTTCACTCTGAAAACCGATCACCAGGCGCTCACGACGCTGCTCACTACAAAAGGCGTCGGACGCGCTGGTCTACGTGTCGCAAGATGGTCTGCCCATCTTATGACCTACACCAACGATGTTGTCTACCGTCCAGGTTCTGAGAATGCACCTGCCGACTGCATGTCTCGCCTACCTCTGCCTGCTACCTCCTCAGCCGATGAGTCTCCTGCTGCTGCTCCGCCCACGATGACGCAGAGTATATTGCCGTCCTCACCACTGCTCATGCGTCTCTCTCTGCTGCTGACCTTGACTCTGCCTGTGCCTCATGAGCTGAGGTCGTGAAGCTTCGTGCTATCATCACAAGGGGTTGGCCACCTTCTTCCAAAGGCCTCGACCCTGTGCTCCTGCCATACTACTCACTCCGCCTGGAACTGTCTGTCAAGGACAATTTCGTGTTTTGTGGCTCCCGACTGATTGTGCATGCTGCTGTCCGCTCTACGCTCATCTCCATTGCTCACGAGTCCCACCAGGGGGTGTTGCGGACAAAACAACAACTACGTGAACTCTACTGGTGGCCCAAAATGGACGCTCAGGTGCTCAGTGCCATCCGTTCCTGCTACTTGTGCCAGTCAAACGACAAGACAGCAAAACTACGCCCAGGCCCGCTACAACCTGTGCCGCTACCTGATGGACCGTGGCAAAAAGTTGCCATGGACATAGTCGGCCCCTTCGAGACTGCTGCTTCAGACTGCAGACACACCATCATGATGACTGATTACAACAGCAAGTGGCCTGACGTAGCCTTCACTCGTGGCATTACCACTGACACTGTGCTTACATTCATGTCATCCGTGTTCAGTCGGCATGGAAACCCCCTGAGCATCGTCACTGACAATGGTGTACAGTTTACCTCTACATCGTTTGCATCTTTCCTGGAGGAGAGACAGATCTCCCACAACCGCTCTTCTCTCTACTACCCTGCTGCTAATGGAGCTATAGAGAGATTCAATCGCGGTCTGAAACAAACTCTCCAGTTGGCCATTCAGACGCATCAGCCGTGGAAACCAGCCGTGGTAGACTTCCTTCAGGTTTACCGCGCCACTCCCCACGCCACTACCGGTTCGTCTCCGTTCCAACTGCTCTATGGTCGACCCATGCGAACCAAACTGACTCTGTTGCCTCCTGCTCCTGAACGTACATCAGCGAAAATGGACATCTGCCACAGAGTTACTCAACAACAGATTAAGATGAAAGCCTACACGCGGTGCATGTCCTCCTGCATTCTGAACAGGGGACAAGGTGAGGGTTAGAAACCCCTTACATGTGCCGAAAGGTCACAAGAGGTTCAGTGATCCTCTCACCATAAGGGAGAAGGTTGGGAACAGTACATACAGTGCATCCGGAAAGTATTCACACCCCTTCACTTTCCCCACATGTTGTTATGTTACAGCCTTATTCCAAAATGGATTAAATTCCTTTTTTTCTCATCAATCTACGCACAATACCCCATAATAACAAAGCAAAAAAAGTTTTGTAGAAATTTTTGCAAATTTATTAAAAATAAAAAACTGAAATATTGCATGTACATAAGAATTCACACCCTTTACTCAGTACTTGGTTGAGGCACCCTTGGCAGCGATTACAGCCTCAAGTCTTCTTGGGTATGAAGCTACAAGCTTGGCACACCTATATTTGGAGTATTTCTCCCAACCTTCTCTGCAGATCCTCTCGAGCTCTGTAAGGTTAGATGGGGAACGTCACTGCACAGCTATTTTCAGGTCTTTCCAGAGATGTTCAATGGGGTTCAAGTCTGGACTCTGGCTGGGCCACTCAAGGACATTCACAGACTTGTCCCGAAGCCACCCCTTCGTTGTCTTGGCTGTGTGCTTAGGGTTGTTGTCGTGTTGAAAGGTAAACCTTCGCCCCAGTCTGAGGTCCTGAGCGCTCTGGAGCAGGTTTTCATCAAGGATCTCTCTGTACTTTGCTCCATTCATCTTTCCCTCGATCCTGACTAGTCTCGCAGTTCCTGCCGCTGAAGAACATCCCCACAGCATGATGCTGCCACCACCATGCTTCACTGTAGGGATGGTATTAGCAAGGTGATGAGAGGTGCCGGGTTTCCTCCAGACGTGACGTTTGGCATTCAGTCCAAAGAGTTCAATCTTGGTTTCATCAGACCAGAGAATCTTGTTTCTCATGGTCTGAGAGTCCTTTAGGTGCTTTCTGGCAAACTCCAAGCGGGCTGTCATGTGCCTTTTACTGAGCAGAGGCTTCCGTCTGGCCACTCTACCATAAAGGCCTGATTGGTGGAGTGCTGCAGAGATGGTTGTCCTTCTGGAAGGTTCTACCATCTCCACAGAGGAATGCTGGAGCTCTGTCAGAGTGACCATCGGGTTCTTGGTCACCTCCCTGACCAAGGCCCTTCTCCCCCGATTGCTCAGTTTGGCTGGGCGGCCAGCTCTAGAAAGAGTCCCGGTGGATCCAAACTTCTTCCATTTATGAATGATGGAGACCACTGTGCTCTTCAGGACCTTCAAAGCTGTAGAAATTTTTTTGTGCCCTTCCCCAGATCTGTGCCTCGATACAATCCTGTCTCGGAGGTCCACAGACAATTCCTTTGACTTCATGGCTTGGTTTCTGCTCTGACATGCACTGTCAACAGTGGGACCTTATATAGACAGGTGTGTGCCTTTCCAAATCATGTCCGATCAATTGAATTTACTACGGATGGACTCCAATCAAGATGTAGAAACATCTCAAAGATGATCAGTGGAAACAGGATGAACCTGAGCTCAATTTTGAGTGTCATAGCAAAGGGTGTGAATACTTACGCACATGCAATATTTCAGTTTTTTATTTCTAATAAATTTGCAAAAATTTCTACAAAACCTTTTTCACTTTGTCATTATGGGGTATTGTGTGTAGATTGATGAGTAAAAAAAAGGAATTTAATCCATTTTGGAATAAGGCTGTAACATAACAAAATGTAGGGAAAGTGAAGGAGTGTGAATACTTTCCGGATGCACTGTACATTCTGAGCAATGGTAAGACTTGGAATGCCTCCTCCCACCTTACTGCATTCCCGGACACCACACCTACAGACAAAGACACTGTCGAACTGCAAACTGATCCTTCACCCAGACCTACACGTGAAACTCGCCGGTCTGTGTGGCTCAAGGACTATGTGACTTGAATTAAGAGACTTGAATCACAAATGGCTATCCTTGGTTATTCTTGAAAAATGCTTGATCGTTTACAGAAGTGTGGTTGTTCTTAAAAATAAAAGCTTGATATTTTGGAAGTGTTCTTGTTGTATTGAGATTAATTGTTGCACTCACACTGTTGCACTACTCCAGTCAGAGCGTTTGATTGTTAATGAATGCACTTAATTTGTTACAGCAGTTATATTGTTTTCCTACCTAGACTGATAACAGTACAGATTCCCTCATGTGATATTTGTGATAGACTGGTATATTATTTTGATTAATCTTATTGAGAATGCATATTTTGTTTCTATACCCTTGATTGACATGCCTCCTGTTAATAGAAGAAATTATTTTAAGAAAGGGGAAGATGTTGTGTCCTGTGCCTTTAAGACGTGATGACGGAGGAGGAGAGAGGAGGAGTCTACGTTGAGCTGTGGCCGTTACTAGCGTACCTCAGAGATGTTCAATAAATAACCGCTGATTACAATACTACTTTGCTTACTTATTACCACAGTGCACACACAGTGCACACAACAGACTGATACTGAACAGCGAACTAATATGAGACTGTATTCAGTAAAGACTGAGTGTGAGTATGTGAAACCTTACAAGGTGATGGTAAAATGCAGTGGTGTTAGGATGTACATGGAGGTAGATACCGGGGCAGCCATGTCATTCATGTGACGTGACATTGAGAACATACACAGACCAACCGTTAGCTTTGTGGGGTAAAATCCTGGTGAATGTGCAATGTGGGAAGCAGCATTTACAGCTGCCTTGCTAGTGGCCCGTGGTAAAGCACCGGCGCTGATGGGGCGGGATTGGATGCGAGTGCTCAACTTAGATTGGTCAAAAGTGAATGGCGTTGCCGCATCTGACCCAGTGGAGCAAGTGTGCTCAGAGCACAGAGCAGTTTTCAGCGCAGAGCTGGGCCGTGCAAAAGGCCTCACTGCATCCTTGCGTGTATCCCCGGATGCTGTACCAACATTTAGCAAAGCGAGGCCAGTGCCTTATGCACTGCGTGCAGCCGTGGATAAAAAGTTAACTGAACTCGAACAACAGGAATTATCCCTCCTGTGCAGCATAGTGAATGGGCTGCGCCACTGGTGTGCATTCCGAACAAAGATGGCTCAGTGCGCATTTGCGGAGATTATAAGGTGACGGTAAATCAGTGGCTTGATGTAGATCAGTACCCACTTCCAAAACCGCAGGATTTATTCTCCACTTTAGCAGGCGGAAAGCATTTCACTAAACTTGACTTGACGCAGGCCTACACTCAGTTCGACATGGATGAGAAAAGTAAGCCGTTTCTCACCATCAATACACACATAGGTCTCTATGTATGCAACTTCTTGCCATATGGGGGCGCTAGCGCGCCCGCTATTTTCCAGCACACTATGGATGAAGTATTACAAGGGCTTGATGGCGTGGTATGCTACTTAGACGATATTTTGATAACAGAAACATACCACCACACATCTGCGCAATCTTAAACAGGTGTTACAGAGACTGGAAGAACATGGGCTGAGGCTTAACAAAGAGAAATGCGCCTTCTTTCAGAACAGTATGGCCTACCTCGGGCATGTCATTGATGCCGAGGGTGTGTGCCCAATTACAGAGGAAAACTGAGGCTATTGACAAAGCTCCTGTGCCAATAAACGTGACAGAATTGAGGTCGTACTTAGCCATGCTCAATTACTATGGCAACTTTATACCAAACCTGTCCAGCGAGATTAAGCCTATGACTGGGCTCCTACATAAAGATAAAGAGGGGTTGGACAAGAAAATGTCAAGAGGCGTTTGAGCGTACTAAAGCACAGCTTGTAGCCGCGCCAGTGCTTACACATTATGATCCTAAACTGCCTGTAATTTTGGCATGTGATGCTTCGCCTTACGGCATAGGTGCCGTGATTTCACATCAGTTTCCAGACCACAGTGAGAAACCTATAGCCTACATGTCTAGGACACTCAGTAAAACAGAAGTCAACTATTCTCAGATAGAGAAAGAAGCACTTAGTATCATCTTTGGGGTGACCAAGTTTAATGACTATCTGTATGGACGGAAGTTTACTCTGCTTACAGACCACAAACCACTGCTAAAGATACTAGGGCCCAAGACTGGAGGGCCTACATTGGCAGCAGCTAGGCTGCAGAGGTGGTCATTAATTTTAGCAGCATACCAGTATGACATACGTTACAAGCCATCCTTACAACATGCAAATGCGGATGCATTATCACGGTTACCACTACAGACTCAAGAGGCAGACTCAGATTATAGTTCTGTGTTTAGGGTCTCATTCTTGGATAAAGTGCCAGTGTCCTCACAAGAGATAACAACACAGACAAAGACTGATGCAGTACTACAGAGAGCGAAGCACTTCACATTGAATGGTTGGCCAAAGCATTTGAATGAAGATGAGCTAAGGCCATACTTCATAAGAAACACTGAACTGACTGTTGAATCTGACTGTGTGATGTGGGGTTTCTGGTAATCATGCCAGAGGTGTTAAGACCACAGATGTTACGAGAATTGCATGAAAATCACCAGGGAATGGTAAAGATGAAGGCAGTAGCCCGTAGTCACTTTTGGTGGCCAAGCCTTGATTCTGACAGAGTCACTGGTAAACAGTTGCCAGACATGCCAGTTAAACCGACACCAACCTGCCACAGCTCCTGTTCACAATTGGAGCTGGCCTAACCGTCCTTGGTAGAGGATACACATAGATTATGCTCAGAAGGGAAAGTTCAACTTCCTAGTGGTCACTGATAGCTATTCACGTTGGCCAGAAGTAGCTTTGATGAGTAGCACTACATCTGAAAAGACCATGGAAGTTTCGAGGGGATACTTTGCCACTTGGGGTCTTCCAGACAAACCTGTGTCTGATAATGGACCACAACTTGTATCTGCTGAGTTTGAAACATTCCTGAAAAACAATGGGGTGAAACACATTAAGAGTTCTCCTTACCACCCAGCTTCTAATGGGGCTGCAGAGCGTTTGGTGCAGAACCTGAAAACAGCTCTTGAAAAGGGAAAGAGCAGCAATATGACGTTGCAGCACTGCATACACACTCTCCTATTCTGTTATAGGAGTACACCGCAGTCTACTACAGGGAACACACCTGCAGAATTGTTTCTCAGACGTCAATTCAAAACCAGGTTGTCTCTCACCAAACCTAACTTCGCAGAGTCCATGCAACAGAGACAGGACAGTCAACAGTCCAAGCCAGCAGATAAGTTGGCACAAGTCAGACACTTCCTACCAAAACAGAAGGTGTTGGTTCGAAACCACAGGGGAGGGGAAGGTGTTAAATGGGTGCCTGGGTGCATTGTAAAGGCACTTGGTCCTGTCACATATCTTGTGAAAGTGTATAGAAAGGTGTACAAGAGGCATGTCAATCAAATGATCAATACTGAGATTGAGAACTGTAATGTGTCAGATGAATCTGATGATGATCTGAGGGTTGTTCCACATGTACCACATGCATGTGTAGCAACGCCTGTAGACGTTCCAGAATCCACCGAGAGGGTTGTGCAGCAAGGATGCAGTGATACTGCTCCCTCCTCAGTTGCAGAGGGTGTCCAGAGGCCGCAGCGGCATGTGAAGGTGATAGATTAAATCTGTGAGAACCCAGTTGTTGTTATAACAATGTCATGTTGAAAAGATGTAAAAAAAGAAAAAAAGAAATGTTGTTGTACTGTAAATGTACTGGGTTCAGATTTCAGGGGAGGAGTGTAGTGTATGGAGATACACACGAAAGCAAATGTTTTTATTTGCAGTAATATGCATTTTATGTTTGACCTCTGACCCTCGATGTCTATTGGTTGTGTATGTTGTATAAACGCATGCGCCACTCTGGTGCACGCCCTTTGAAGAAGACAAAGCAAGTGGGTCACTCATGCAGTCATTTTGTAATGTCACTACGGTCTAGCAAAGAAAAGAGGAAGACCAAGATACACCTTGATCGTTGGATAATTCGGTTATCCTGCAGATACACGACAACGACTACATCCACAATATCCATTGTCTTTTTTTAAATTTACGCCAACGAAGTCCACACAACCTCAGTGTTAGCAGCGTGTAGCTCAGTGTTAGCAGCATTCTCAGTGTTAGCAGCATGCTCAGTGTTAAAAGTGAGCTACATGCTGCTAACACTGAGCTGCATTCTGCTAACACTGAGCTACATGCCCCTAACACTGAGCTGCATGCCGCTAACACTGAGCAGCATGTCGCTAACACTGAGCTACATGCCGCTTACACTGAGCATGCTGCTAACACTGAGCTACAGGCCACTAACACTGACCTACATGCCGCTAACAGTGAGCTGCATGCAGCTAAAACTGAGCAGCATGCCGCTAACACTGAGCTACATGCCGCTTACACTGAGCAGCATGCCGCTAACACTGAGCTACATGCCGCTAACACTGAGCATGCTGCTAACACTGAGGTACATGCCGCTAGCAGCATGCTCAGTGTTAGCGGCATGTAGCTCAGTGTTAGTGGCCTGTAGCTCAGTGTTAGCAGCATGCTCAGTGTTAGCGGCATGTAGCTCAGTGTTAGCAGCATGCTCAGTGTTAGCAGCATGCTCAGTGTTAGCGGCATGTTGCTTAGTGTTAGTGGCCTGTAGCTCAGTGTAAGCAGCATGCTCAGTGTTAGCGGCATGTAGCTCAGTGTTAGCGGAATGCCGCTCGGTGTTAGCGGCATGTAGCTCACTTTTAGCAGCATGCTCAGTGTTAGCGGCATGTAGCTCAGCTGCAGTTGAACGTTTTAACTTATAAAACTATTTTAATATCTGAAATGTTTTCCAAGCGGTTATTTCTACAGCTGGAGCCTATCCGGTAAGGCATCACCAGTTCTCCAGGGGACCAGATCCACAGCTCAGACCCCCCACATACTGACTGACAGACACAGTAACCTACAGACCAACACAGACCCATACACTGACCTACAGACCCACATTAACCTACAGACCCACACTGATGTACAGACACACACACTGACCTACATACTCACTCACTGACCTACAAACACACACACTGACCTACACACACACACTAACCTACAGACCAACACAGACTTAGACACACTCACTGACCTAGACAGACACTGACCCACAGACCCGCACTGACCTACAGACCTACACACTGACCTACAGACACAAACCTACGCACACACTGACCTACAGCCACAGACCTACAGCCACACACTGACCTACAGACACACACTGACAGGTACCTTGAGGGCTACAATCATTGTGAACTGCCAACACTAAATAACTGCTGCTCGGTCCTGGTTTTTTACCATTAATCCAAGGTTTTACTTGAATGTTTTGTATTTGTGTTGTTTTGTTTTTTTCAGGTAAATGTCTTTTTTATTCAGCAACAAACGAAAGTAGGGAGGTAAACACAGTCAAACTTCTCTGGTGACCACCAGGAACTGCATGTTACAAACCACCTCCTTGAGCGATGGCGGCAGACTGGCGGCAGGCACAAATAACCCAACTAACGATGGTAACACTTCAGCAGCTACCCGGTGAAATCCAGAGAAGTGCCAAGCGAAGAGGTAAGCGCTGCACAATACTCACAACCAGGGTCCCAAATCAACACTCGCCACGCGCCAAAGGCGAGCAGATTTTCTGATTGGCGAGTAAATCTCAGAAGCCTACCCGCCAAATGGCGAGTAACAAAAAAAGTGAAATCCAACCACTTAATCCCCCCCATCTCGCTCTCTCCCCCTCTCTCTCCTTAGCAACAGCAATAACATAGCAACAACAATAACAGGGACTAACCAATCAGAGCGCATTAGAACGTTGCTAGGCGCTACTGGCGGGTAACATGACGCACACTCTCGAGAGGAACAACGACGGCAGCACCGTCACACTCGGCACGAGCCTACTCTATTCTTTTAACTGACGTTAGCCAGCAACACCAGTTACATGGCCATATTTAGAAGGCGCGAAACCACCATCAGAAAGACAACCATGCCCCAGAGAGGAGGAAGAAGCCACCTGTTATGTCTGCACACATCGACAGTGCTGCATTTGATTTGGTGCTGTTCTATTGTGCTGGGATCGACAGTCTAAATAAAGAATGCCACGGAGAGGTTGTGTCGAGCGACAGCGCTGTGTCCTTAAGTGATTTAAAAATACAATACCACCATCACCACCAAACCGAAAAAGAAAGGTTAGTGAAAAGTGGAGGTATGGCGATAAAGGAGGTGCGAAAGGCTGGCTGGAGTATAAAGGAGGTGCGAGAGGCTGGCTGGAGTATAAAGGAGGTGCGAGAGGCTGGCTGGAGTATAAAGGAGGTGCGAGAGGCCGGCGGGAGTATAAAGGAGGTGCGAGAGGCTTGCTGGAGTATAACGCACAGACCGTGATAAGGAGTTGCTCCGTCTGTCGCCAGGACGCCAAAACCCGTAGCATGTGGAGTTAGAAAACAACGAGACAGGAGACGTGAGAGTAGACGTAGCCGAGGTAGTTTACTAGCTCCAACTTTGCATGTCATACATTCGACAACGACACTGAACTGTGTACCGGAGGCGGAAGTGCATTATCTGACCCCTTGCCTCTTCCCTTAAAGGTACACCGTCCTCTTAGGTGAATGTCTCTAGTTATATAGATGTGGGTCACCACACAGCCCCCCCCCCCCAGAATTCACCTACACAAAACAATGCAAAACAGCAAAAGCGCAAGTCATGAACAAAAAAATAGACTCAACAACAGAACAGTCAATGACATAGTGCAAAGTCACGGGGAAAACAGGTGACGAGTCGGGGGCGGACCCTGCGGCCATAACGGCTGCGCTTCACAGGAGGGGAAACAGATGGGGCCGAAACCCGGGCCATAGGCGGGGCCGAAGCAGGAACAGAGGAAGGTGCCGGGGCCGATAGGAGGGCGTCCCCGCCGCGAGGGTAGGGCAAATTGCATTGGCTCCCCAATGTCCAAGTGAGCGGGCTTGAGACTGTCTATAGCGACCCGCTCCGGCCTGCCCCCCATGTCCACCACAAAGTTCTTATCCCCCGCCTCCAGGACGCGGAAGGGCCCGTCGTATGGGGGCTGCAGCGGGGACCGATGGCTGTCGTGCCTAATGAAGACGTACCTCGCCGATGGCAGATCCTTGGGGACGTAGGACCGGGGGAGGCAGTGTTGAGACATCGGAACGGGAGCGAAGGCACCGGCAGCACTCCGGGACGCACTGAGGTGAGAGGCGGCCGACCAAGGAGCCGTAGCATCCGGAAGAAACTCCCCTGGAACCCGCAGGGGCTAGCCATACACCAGCTCAGCGGAGGAAGTCTGGGGGTCTTCCTTCGGGGCCGAACATGACCCACGGGAGCCGGTCCATCCAGTCGCAGCCAGTGAGGCTTGCCCGCAGAGCGGCTTTCATGTCCCGATGGAACCGCTCACAAAGTCCGTTGCTCTGCGGGTTGTACGCCGTAGTGCGGTGGATCTTCACCCCCAGGTGCTCAGCGACCGCCGTCCAGAGCTCCGAGGTAAACTGGGAGCCCCGGTCGCTCGTGATGTCACCCGGCGTGCCGAAACGGGCCACCCAGCAGCCGATGAACGCCCGTGCTACCTCTGCTGCCGTCGTGGAGGACAAGGGAATAGCCTCTGGCCACCTGGTGGCCCTGTCCACAATAGTGAGGAGGAAGGTATAACCACGGGAGGGGGGCAGGGGACCCACCAGGTCAACATTGACGTGGTCAAACCGCCTCTCTGGAACCATAAACGGCGCCAAAGGGGCCTTGGTATGGCGTTGCACCTTGGCGCGTTGGCACGCCACACGCGAGCCGGCCCAGGCTCTAACATCCTTACGGAGCCCAGGCCAAACGAACTTGACGCTCACCAGCTTGGTCGAGGCCTTCACTCCCGGGTGGGAAAGGCCGTGGACGGTGTCGAAAACTCGGCGCCGCCAGGAAGTAGGCACCAGGGGGCGCGGTTGACCGGTGGAGATATCACAGAGGAGGGTGGTGTTGGCCGCATCGAACGTCACGTCCTCCAGCCGTACCGCCGTAGGGGTCGACCGGTAGTCTTGAACGGTCGCGTCCTTGGTTTGGTCCGCTGCCATAGCGGCGTAGTCAAGTCCCAAGTGAACGGCGTTAACAACCGCCCGTGAAAGGCAGTCGGCGACTAAGTTATCCTTGCCCGACACGTGTTGTATGTCCGTGGTAAACTCGGAAACCGCCGTGAGATGGCGCTGCTGACGCCCAGACCACGGTTCTGAGGTTTTGGCCATACAGAACGTCAGCGGTTTGTGGTCCACGAAAGCGGTGAACTGTCGGCCCTCCAATAGGAACCTAAAGTGTCTGGTTGCAAGGAAGAGACCCAGTAGTTCCCTATCAAAGGTGCTGTATTTGCACTCGCTCTCACGGAGTTGTTTACTGAAGAACGCCAACGGCTGCCAGCCCCCCCCCCCCCCATCCACTGCTCACACACGGCCCCCACGGCGTAGTCGGAGGCATCCGTTGTAAGGGCTATGGGGGCGGCAGGCGACGGGTGAGCTAGCAGCGCAGCGTTGGCCAGCGCGGTCTTGGCGGCCACAAAAGCCTCGTCCATCCCCGAAGACCAGTCCAGCTCGTCCTTAGACTTCTTACCCCGCAGGGCCTCATACAGGGGACGCATGATGTGGGCGGCACGGGGCAGGAAACGGTTATAAAAGTTCACCATGCCCAGGAATTCCTGCAGCGACTGTACAGTGCGGGGGCGGGGGAACATGGTGACAGCCTCAACCCTGGCAGGGAGGGGAACGGCCCCCTGTGGAGTGATGTGGTGCCCGAGGAAGGTGATGGACGACTCCCCGAACTGACACTTAGCTGGGTTGATGATGAGGCCGTGTTCGCTGAGCCTGTCGAACAGCTGTCTCATGTGTTCCTCCGCCGATGCGCTGGCCACGAGGATGTCGTCTAAGTACACAAACAAAAATGGCATGTCGCGGAGCACAGAATCCATAAGGCGCTGAAACGTCTGCGCCGCCCCTTTAAGGCCGAAAGGCATACGTAAAAACTCAAAGAGCCCAAAGGGTGTAATGATAGCCGTTTTTGGGACATCCAGTGGGTGGACCGGCACTTGGTGATACCCCCGCACTAAGTCGATTTTGGAATAGATGGCAGCGCCCGCCAGGTGGGTAGAGAAATCTTGTATGTGCGGTATGGGGTACCGGTCGGGGGTCGTGGCATTGTTTAGGCGACGGTAGTCCCCGCACGGGCGCCAACCCCCGTCGGCCTTAGTAACCATGTGAAGAGGGGAAGCCCACGGGCTGTCAGAACGGCGGACAATGCCGAAGCGCTCCATAGTCGAGAACTCCTCCCTGGCTATTGCGAGCTTGGCCGAGTCGAGGCGTCGGGCCCGGGCGTAAACTGGGGGGCCCACTGTGGTGATATGATGTTCCACGCCGTGCTTGGCCACCGCCGAGGAGAAGGTGGGTGTGGTGAGCTCGGGGAAATTTGCGAGCAGGCGTTGGTATGGATCCCCGGTGGAGAGTGTGTTAGCGAGGCACAGCGCTCCAGCCCCCCCAAGCGTGCAGGGGTATGACGCAAAAGAGACGGCATCAATCACGCGACAGTTTTTAACATCCACCAGCAGGTTGAAAGCACAGAGGAAATCCGCACCTAGGAGCAGGGTGGATACAGCAGCCATCACAAAGTCCCAGCCGAAACGTCGGCCGCCAAAACACACGTCCACATGTCTGATACCGTACGTCTGAATGGACGTGCCGTTGGCGGCGTCCATCTGGGGGCCGTGACTGTCGGTCATCGTGTCCACAGCTTGTGCTGGTAGTATGCTGCGTTGAGCGCCAGAGTCAACCAGCAACTGCCGGCCCGACAAGGAGTCTCTGATGAACAACAGCTTGCAGTCACGGCCGGCGCCCATAGCCGTTAACGAGCGCCGGCCTTGGAGTTTCCCTGAACCCTGTAACTGCAGGGTTTACGACACTGTTTTGCTTTTGCCCCAAACCTGGCATGGTAATAACAGAGCCCGTCGTCAGGTTGGCGGCGGGCTGTCACCGCAGCCGCGGTGTCCATATAGTCGTACACAGGTGGTGGTGGGGCGGTCTTGTGGGGTAGCAGGGCATGCACAAACTGTTGCCGGTTGGCCAGGAAAACCCTGTCTGCTTCAGCAGCCAGAGAACGGTAGTCCTTGGAGGCGGCGAGAGGAGAACTGGCCAGTGCTGTGCGTACAGGTGCGGGGAGCTGCCTCAGAAAAATGTGTGTGAAAAGAAAGGCCGGATCAGCCGATCCCAGCACAGACAGCATTTTTTCCATTAACTCAGACGGTTTGCCGTCGCCGAGGCCATTCGGGGACAGTAAACGGCCTGCCTTCTCCAGCTCCGACAGTTCAAATAGCTTCAGGAGGAATGTCTTTATAGCATCGTACTTGCCAGCAGCTGGCGGAGCTTCCAACAGTGTCACTGCTCGCGCCGTTGTCGATGCGTCTAACGCCGCCACTACGTGGAAGTACTGCGTTGCATCCTGCGTTATCCCTCTCAGCTGGAACTGGGCTTCCACATTTGAAACCACGGCCGTGGATTATGCTGCCAAAAGTCGGGTAGCTTCACAGTAGCGGCGTAAATGCTAGCGTTAGCAATAGCCATGTTGTTAGCACCGGCGTCTTCGTTGTCAGACATATTCGTATTAGTAGTTCGATCACGTCGGGGTCACCAATGTGGAGTTAGACAACAACGAGACAGGAGACGTGAGAGTAGACGTAGTCGAGGTAGTTTACTAGCTCCAACTTTGCATGTCATACATTCGACGACACTGAACTGTGTACCGGAAGCGGAAGTGCATTATCTGACCCCTCGCCTCTTCCCTTAAAGGTACACCGTCCTCTTAGGTGAATGTCTCTAGTTATATAGATGTGGGTCACCACAAGCAGTTCATTAGTCATCGGTAACAAGATGATGAAGGTAGAAACCATCAGGGACCATGAGACCTCCAGACGTCACATTACCTGTGTGAGTGCCTCTCGGGCTCAGTCGGAGCCTGTCCTCACAACATCCTCCCTAAAGGCGCTAATAGCCATGTCCGAGTAGACCAGCAGCAGAATCTCTCCGACTCCGAATGGATGTGCGAGTAAGTGAATTTAGTTGTCATCTCAAAATATCCTTATACAGCGGAAACAAAGTGTTGGCCGTAGCTAACGTTAGCCAGCTAGCACTAGTATGTAACACCTAGCTTGCACTAACGTTAGCTGTGTGCTAGCTTCAACACCATGAAACAGGTTAAAACTGATTGGTGGGTCCGCGGTGGTGTAGCGGTCAACGCATCGGCTTTGTGTTGATGCAGTTGCCCACTGGGGACTGGGGTTCGCGCCCCGGTCTCATCAGATCCAACTATGGCCGGACTCGAGGAAGCAGCAATAATTGGCAACGCTGTCTTCGGGAGGGGGGCGGAGTCAGCTTGTGTCCGTCACGTGAACGCGTCTCTGGGTGTGTCAGAAAAAGCAGTGGTTCGGCCTGGATTCGCCCTGTCACCAAAGTGGGGAGGCGCCTCCTTCGAGACTGCTGGCCGGAGAGATGCAGTTGGCAAATGCATGCAGTACGAGGGTGGATGTCTGAACTAAATTAGGGATTGATTGGCCACTAAATTGGGAGGAAAAAAAGGGAAAAATCAGAAATAAAAATTATTTAAAAAAAAAAACTTAACTCAGTCACACTCTGGGATCTCCTGATGGTGCAGCTGTCATCTCCCGAGATCAGGGAGTATGACCCAACCAGTCCTGTTGATCTGTGGCACCAAGACTCTGTCAGGAGCAGGAGGCCAGACTTCATGGACGGTGCAAAGAGAGTGGCTGCTGTAGAGTGAGAAGTAGTCTGGGGCTAGGGACGGGCATGTGGAGCACTCGAGTAGTTACAATAATACTGCAAGTAAAACATGAAATCATACTTGTAACATTTTATCATTAACCATAATATTTAACCGTAATACATAATATGTTTGCTTCAAATCTGCACGTTTTCAAAAGCTCTTATTCAACACAATACCTTATTCTCTCATTGATATGTACTGAAAACGTTTGTATGGCACAAAAAAGGCTACTCATTATTTTGGCCGGTAAAAAATATGCTTGGCCGGTAGATTTTTTCATCTACCAGTCCCCTTGGCCGGTAAGCCAAAAAGTTAATTTCGGACCCTGCTTACAACTTCTCCCACATGGCTACATATTCATTTACAAGACTGTCCAGCTGGACAACAGCTTTACCCCCTTGGCAGCTCTTATCACGTATTTTCTCAGCAGATGACACGGCTGGTGGATTCTTTAAGGATCATACTGGCGTCATTTTGACTTTTTGCCATTACTTGAACTGCTTCTGACCTTGTAAGCATAGTTGTTCACAAGTAAGGCTCTATTTGAAAATAAGCATACAGCGACAGACCATTCACACCGACGTATGTAGCTTCTCCTCTTGTTCAGCAAGACTGACCACAGGGTGCGATTTGTGTATACTTTTTTCAAACAAACTTGCCAGCCTGCTCAGATTGAAACAGCTTCCGGGTTGTAAAATTTAACCAACCTTTGACCTCTACTTCTAACCCTATACCTTTGTTCCACCAAGCTATCAATTACAACAAAGCCATAAGGAGCCCTTTTAACCAGCTTTGTTATGCACGGAAAAATAGTTCCTTTCACTTCCAGCGTTCCATACTCGTATTCCTCAACATGGAGCCTGTTCAAATCCCACAGTATTTTAGCTGACGGTGACGGTGATGTGTTATTCTCCTAAGGTAAACTTTAAAACATGTTGATGAATATGGAAAAAATGCAAACATAATCTAACAAACGAAACAATTTAGGTAGAAGTGGTGTATATTTATGTGGGACATGTAGCAAATGTTGTAAACTGGCAAAGGTGGGGATGTAGTCATGTGAGAAGCCGGGGGAAAGGTGGGGATGCAGTCATGTGAGAAGATGGGGGAAAGGTGGGGATGTAGTCTTGTGAGAAGATGGGGGAAAGGTGGGGACGTAGTCATGTGAGAAGAGAGGGGGAAGGTGGCGATGTAGTTATGTGAGAAGATGAGGGAAAGGTGGGGACGTAGTCATGTGAGAAGATGGGGGAAAGGTGGGGATGTAGTCATGTGAGAAGATGGGGGAAAGGTGGGGATGTAGTCATGTGAGAAGATGGGGGAAAGGTGGGGACATAGTCATGTGAGAAGAGAGGGGGAAGGTGGCGATGTAGTTATGTGAGAAGATGAGGGAAAGGTGGGGACGTAGTCATGTGAGAAGATGAGGGAAAGGTGGGGACGTAGTCATGTGAGAAGACGGGAAAGGTGGGGACGTAGTCATGTGAGAAGACGGGAAAGGTGGGAACATAGTCATGTGAGAAGAGAGGGAAGGTGGGGATGTAGTTATGTAAGAAGTATGTAAGAAGACGGATGAAAGGTGGGGACGTACTCATGTGAGAAGACGGGAAAGGTGGGGACGTAATCAAGTGAGAAGCTAGGGGAAAGGCAGGGACGTAGCCATGTGAGAAGACAGCGGAAAGGTGGGGACATAGTCATGTGAGAAGACAGGGGAAAGGTGGGAACATAGTCATGTGAGAAGAAGGGAAAGGTGGGGACGTAATCAAGTGAGAAGCTAGGGGAAAGGTGGGGACGTAGCCATGTGAGAAGATAGCGGAAAGGTGGGAACAAAGTCATGTGAGAAGAGAGGGGGAAGGTGGCGATGTAGTTATGTGAGAAGATGGGGGAAAGGTGGGGACGTAATCAAGTGAGATGACATCGGAAAGGTGGGGACGTAGTCATGTGAGAAGACAGGGGAAAGGTGGGAACATAGTCAAATGAGAAGAGGGGGAAGGTGGGGATGTAGTTATGTGAGAAGACGGGGGAAAGGTGGGGACGTAGTCATGTGAGAAGACAGGGGAAAGGTGGGAACATAGTCATATGAGAAGAGGGGGAAGGTGGGGATGTAGTTATGTGAGAAGACAGGGGAAAGGTGGGGACGTAGCCATGTGAGAAGACAGCGGAAAGGTGGGGCCATAGTCATGTGAGAAGACAGGAGAAAGGTGGGGCCATAGTCATGTAAAAAGACAGGAGAAAGGTGGGGCCATAGTCATGTGAGAAGACAGGAGAAAGGTGGGGCCACAGTCATGTGAGAAGACAGGAGAAAGGTGGGGATGTATTTATTTGAGAAGTCGGGGGAAAGTTGGGGACGTAGTTATGTAAGACGTATGTAAGAAGACGGAGGAAAGGTGGGGATGTAGTCATGTGAGAAGATGGAAAAGGTGGGGACTTGGTCATGTGAGAAAACAGGGAAAAGGTTGGAACATGGTCATGTGAGAAGAGGGGGACGGTGGGGGATGTAGTTATGTCTGAAGACAGGAGAAAGGCGGGGACGTAGCCATGTGAGAAGACAGCGGAAAGGTGGGGCCATAGTCATGTGAGAAGACAGGGGAAAGGTGGGATGTAGTCATGTGAGAAGAGGGGGAAGGTGGCGATGTAGTTATTTGAGATTATGGGGGAAAGGTGGGGACGTAATCAAGTGAGAAGACAGCGGAAAGGTGGGGACGTAGTCATGTGAGAAGACAGGGGAAAGGTGGGAACATAGTCATGTGAGAAGACAGGAGAAAGGTGGAAACAGTCATGTGAGAAGAGAGGGGGAAGGTGAGGATGTATTTATGTGAGAAGATGGGGGAAAGGTGGGGACGTAATCAAGTGAGAAGACAGGGGAAAGGTGGGGATGCAGTCGTGAGACAACGGGAAAGGTGGGGACGTAGTCATGTGAGAAGATGGGGGAAAGATGGGGACATAGTCAAGTGAGAAGAGGGGAAAGGTGAGGACGTAGTCATGTGAGAAGACAAGGGAAAGGGGGGACCCGTAGTCATGTGAGAAGACGGGAAAGGTGGGGACATAGTTATGTGAGAAGACAGGGGAAAGGTGGGGACATAGTCATGTGAGAAGACAGGGGAAAGGTGGGGACATACAGTGGTGCTTGAAAGTTTATGAACCCTATAGAACTTTCTGTATTTGCATAAATATGACCTAAAGCATCATCAGATGTTCATACAAGTCCTAAAAGTAGATAAAGACAACCCAGGTAAACAAATGAGACAAAAATATTCTATTTGGTCATGGTCATTTATTTATTGAGGAAGATGATCCAATATTACATATCTGTGAGTTGCAAAAGTATGTGAACCTTTGCTTTCAGTATCTGGTGTGACAACCCCCCCCCCCCCCCTTATGCAGCAATAACTGCAACTAAACGTTTCTGGTAACTGTTGATCAGTCCTGCACATCGGCTTGGAGGAGTTTCAGCCCATTCCTCCATACAGAACAGCTTCACCTCTGGGATGTTGGTGGGTTTCCTCACATGAACTGCTCGCTTCAGGTCCTTCCACAGCATTTCGATTGGATTAAGGTCAGGACTTTGACTTGGCCATTCCAAAACATTAACTTTATTCTTCTTTAACCATACTTTGGTAAAACGACTTGTGTGCTTAGGGTCGTGGTCTTGCTGCATGACCCACATTCTCTTGAGGTTCACTTCATGGACAGATGTCCTGACCTTTTCCTGAAGAATTCACTGGTATAATTCAGAATTCATTGTTCCATCAGTGATGGCAAGCTGTCCTGGCCCAGATGCAGCAAAACAGGCCCAAACCATGATCCTACCACCACCATGTTTCACAGATGGGATAAGGTTCTTATGCTGGAATGCAGTGTTTTCCTTTCTCCAAACATAACACTTCTCATTTAAACCAAAAAGTTCTATTTTGGTCTCATCCAGCCACAAAACATTTTTCCAGTAGCCTTCTGGCTTGTCCACATGATCTTTAGCAAACTGCAGACAGGCAGCAATGTTCTTTTTGGAGAGCAGTGGCTTTCTCGTTGCAACCCTGCCATGCACACCATTGTGATGTGTTTTCCTGGTGGTGGACTCATGAACATTAACATTAGCCAATGTGAGAGAAGCCTTTAGTTGCTTAGAAGTTGCCCTGGGTTCCTTTGTGACCTGGCCGACTATTACACGCCTTGCTCTTGGAGTGATGTTTGATGGTCCACCACTCCTGGGGAGGGTAGCAATGGTCTTGGATTTCCTCCATTTGTACACAATCTGTCTGACTGGATTGGTGGAGTCCAAACTCTTTAGAGATGATTTTGTAACCTTTTCCAGCCTGATGAGGATCAACAGCGCTTTTTCTGAGGTCCTCAGAAATCTCCTTTGTTCTTGCTATGATACACTTCCACAAACATGCGTTGTGAAGATCAGACTTTGATAGATCCCTGTTCTTTAAATAAAACAGGGCGCCCACTCACACCTGATGTCAACCCATTGATTGAAAACATCTGACTCTAATTTCACCTTCAAATTACCTGCTAATCCTCGAGGTTCACATACTTTTGCCACTCACAGATATATAATATTGGCTCATTTTCCTAAATAAATAAACGACCAAGTATAATATTTTTGTCTCATTTGTTTAACTGGGTTGTCTTTATCTACTTTTAGGACTTGTGTGAAATTTCATGATGTTTTAGGTCATATTTAAGCAGAAATATAGAAAATTCTAAAGGGTTCACAAACTTTCAAGCACCACTGTAGTCATGTGAAAAGACAGGGGAAAGGTGGGGATGTAGTCATGTGAGAAGACAGGGGAAAGGTGGGGGCATAGTCATGTGAAGACAGGGGAAAGGTGGGGACATAGTCATGTGAGAAGACAGGGGAAAGGTCCTATTCTGGTTTAGTTACCAGAACAAAGACTCGGAGCTGGAACACAGCATTTGAAAGCCAGAGATATCGTCATCTGGCATATAGATCAACTATCTCCAACCTTTCCTGATACATGACATACATGTCTGCTATGATAAAGTCCAACACTAAGAATCAATGTGGTTCAAGTGTTGTGATTCTGTTCTATCGGGAATTCCCAGGTACTCTACCATAAATGAACACCATTGACATCAATATATTTCAAGAACAGATTTTATTCATGACGCACCCAAACAACTAGAGGAATACTTTCGGAGGGGTAGATTCTCTTATTTACATAATGCTTCAACAAAGTCATACAAACGCTCAACAGGGTTCAGGTTAAAGTATAGATGTACATTAAGCTCTAGGTATGGGCCTATAATGAGAAATATCACAAGAAATCTACACATAGCAATGGATGATAGAAAAGAATTTATTAATCATTAACTTGACATCCACAAAAGAATTACAACTTAGACGTCTGTACAAGTGACTTCAAGTGTCCGTATCTAATTGAGCATGAAATGGAGCTCTTGTACGGAGGTCTTCGAAAGTTCATATAAACGCCGATCGTTTCTATGTATGTGACAAGAAATCCTTCAAAGCCAAGGATGGGATAATCTTAAAAGTTTGTACATTTTATCTCTTAACATCTGCTGCCTGAAACAAAGGGGGAGATGAGGAAGGCAAATGTTTCACTTCCGTTGTCCTCATTTCAAGACTCACTTGATGTGCACAAGCTTTTCTTCCACTTTTAACCGCTTGCGTCTGGGCTGTATGAAGTCATCTTCTGAGTCATCTGTGGCCTCTTCCTCCTTCTCCTCTGTGCCTACTGACTCGGGCTCAGTGGGTTCAGGAAATGTGTGGTCTGGATATATTTCTTGAAGCTTCTCCTCGAAAAACATGCTCACTGCTTTGCCTGACGTCGCCATCTCTGAGCCAACCTGTTGGAGTGGGAGGGGAGAGGGTGAAGAGTGGTATGGAAAGAGGTGTGAGGCACCATTTAACAGGATGGGTAAAAGCAGGGAGAAGGGAGGACAGAAATTAGAGTAGGTTTAGTCCTGGTGGCAGGGCAGATCCTGGCTCAACCTTACTGTACAGAGCTTAGATGTCCTGCCCACACTGTGGTTCCAGGCAGCATTTCAACAATTGTTTTAGATTCAAAATAGTGCACGCGCGCGCGCGCACACACACGCACACACACACATATACACACACACACACATACACACACACACACACACACACACACACACACACACACACACACACACACACACACACACACACACACACGAGCCATCAGAACAGCTTCAATGCGCCTTTGGCATAGATTCTACAAGTCTCTGGAACTCTACTGGACAGATGGAACACCATTCTTCCTCATTTGGCATAGATTCTACAAGTCTCTGGAACTCTACTGGAGAGATGGAACATCATTCTTCCTCATTTGGCATAGATTCTACAAGTCTCTGGAACTCTACTGGGGAGATGGAACACCATTCTTCCTCATTTGGCATAGATTCTACAAGTCTCTGGAACGCAACTGGAGAGATGGAACACCATTCTCCCTCATTTGGCATAGATTCTACAAGTCTGGAACTACTGGAGAGATGGAACACCATTCTTCCTCATTTGGCATAGATTCTACAAGTCTCTGGATCTCTACTGGAGAGATGGAACACCATTCTTCCTCATTTGGCATAGATTCTATAAGTCTCTGGAATTCTACTGGAGAGATGGAACACCATTCTCCCTCATTTGGCATAGATTCTACAAGTCTCTGGGACTCTACTGGAGAGATGGAACACAATTCTTCCTCATTTGGCATAGATTCTACAAGTCTCTGGAACTCTACTGGAGAGATGGAACACCATTCTTCCACATTTGGCATAAATTCTACAAGCCTCTGGAACTCTACGGGAGAGGTGGAACACCATTCTCCCTCATTTGGCATAAATTCTACAAGCCTCTGGAACTCTACGGGAGAGATGGAACACAATTCTTCCACATTTGGCATAGATTCTACAAGCCTCTGGAACTCTACTGGAGCGATGGAACACCATTCTCCCACAATTGGTATTTTGTTGATGATGGCGGAGAGCACTGTTTAACATGTTGGACCAAAATGTCCCGTAGTTGTTAAATTGCATTAAGACCTGACGACTGCAAAAGCCATATAGCATATGATTTACATAATTTTCAAACTCATCAAACCATTCAGTGACCCCATTGTCATCCTGGAAGAGACCTCTCTCATCAGGATAGACATGTTTCATCACAGGATAAAGATGATCACTCAGAATAACCTTGTATTGATTTGCAGTGATCCTTCTAAGGGGACAAGAAGACCCAAACTATGCCAGGAACATGCCCCCAACAGCATAATAGACTCCCCCCCCCCCCCCCACTGTAGGGTTCAACCATTCAGGTTTTTCTTTTAATTTATCACCCGTCTGTATGTGTGTACACACACACACACACACACACACACACACACACACACACACACACACACACAAACTTCAGAAAGTATTAAGACCCCTTCACTTTTTGCAGCTGTGTTGTAGAGTATTTATGCATGCTCAATAATCCAGGTAAGGAAATTCCAGAAAGGTGAACCAGTTCATCTGGACACAACGTTTAGTGGGAGAAACGTTTCGTCACACATCTAGGTGACTGTGTCAATCTCAGCTGACTGCAGGTATCCCCAATCTTATGAACAGCACAGTTGCATAATGACCAAAACCAATAATCGGTTTCATATGCAAATAATTAGATTTACAGTGGCCATGTGTACTATTCACCGAGGATTGGGGAATAGTTGCAATCACAGCATTGTAAGATGGCAACAGATGTACTCTTAGTCTCCTTGGGCCACTCTTTCAAGGATGAGGATGTGCCCTGTGAAACTGCCTTGCCGTATCCGACTGTCATGCCATCTGCTTTGCTTTTCCTGTCCCCCTGCCCAGGCAGCACACAAAACATATCATCACATTCGGGAACATCAAGAGAGTGAGTACACCAGCCCTGACTGACACGATAGCGTCCAATCTAACCCCAGATCCCCCCCCCCGACACCACGATGAATGGCCTGGTAGCCCACTACAATGCAGCCTTATCTCTCAGCCTTGACTCTCTTGCCCCCCTCAAAAACTGGTCTGCCTCCTTCTCCCATCCTGCCCCCTGGTTCACCACCGAACTGCGTATCATGAAGGCCACTGGTCGACGACTGGAGAGGCGCTATAAAAGGTCTGGCCTCACTGTCCACCTCACGGCCTTCAACACTAGAATGACCGGGATTTCACTCCTACCTAAAACGACCATGGGCTGTCAAAATGACCGCCAGTTTTTAAACTTTATATTGTGTCAAGATAAATACCCAATTGGGATATTAATGCATTACATATGTTAGTGTGTCTGTTAAGAAACTAACTGACACCAAAATTAACATTTTCACAACTTTAACACTATTTTTCAAACAATTTAAAATGGCCGCTGTCCAACGCCTGTAAATACTGCAATGCCTTGGTGGTAGTCATGGTGCATCTGTAACGGTGTCTGTAACCAGACATGTTGGCAATAATCAAAAATCCAGTTTAAACTATTTGTCTGCACTCGAGGGCGCTAGTGTGTCTCTAGGGCACAGCAACGAACTTCATGAAGGAAATGATGCGACTAACACGCGTCATAAATACTGACAAGACGCACACCACCACGTGCAAATTACGAGCCATCTTTTTGACCACTCATGGTCATTTTAGATAGATCTTATCATAACCTTTTTTTGTGCAATTGATCTAAAACATTTTAATGCAAATAGATGCAATTTTAGGAGCATTCAGAGAGCGGCAGATCTGTATGTTTTTTTTGGCAAAGTTATTAAACTTTGAAAATCCAAAACCTTCAAAATGATGGCCTTGGTCGTTCTATTGTTAAAGATCACGTGAAGACCTGTATAGAAGCTCTCTCCCAGGCCAAAAGGCACTGCTGCTTCACTATTATTTGCAACCACCAAAATCACCCCAGAATGCTGTTCTCCACCATCAACCAACTACTTCGCCCCCCTTGATGCCCCCTGCCTTTCAGGTGCCCCTGACCTCTGCTCCAAGTTCCTGGACTTCTTCCAGGCCAAAGTGGATTCTATCCACCAGCAGCTTCTAGTAACTCTCCCCTACCCCCGCATGCACTTCAGTTGCAGTATGTTGCTCCCCCCGCTGTGTGCCTACCTAAGTGTTGCCTCTCGTCTTTCTCCCCTGTCGATGCTCCTAAAGTTGCTAAGTTGGTCAACATGGGCAAGTTGGTGACCATGGCCAAGGCTTCAACCTCTTCCCTGGAACCCATGCCCACCGCCTGGTCAAGGCATGTTTACCTACCCTGTTCCCCATAATTTTGGACATTATCAACTCCTCTTTGGAATGTGGCACAGTTTCAAAATGGTTGCAGTCACCCCCATCCTCAAAAAGCCAGGCCTGGACCCAGATGACCTCACCAACTACCAGCCGGTCTCCAACCTTCCATTTCTCAGGAAAATCCTGGAAAGAGCAGTTGCTGCCCAACTCCATCAGCACATGTCCAACCATGAGCTCTATGAACCCCTCCAATCTGGCTTCAGAACACACCACAGTATGGAAACTGCCCTTATCAAAATCACCAATGACCTCCTCATTGCTGCCAATTCTGGCCACATCGGTATTCTCATCCTCCTGGACCTCTTTGCAGCGCTTGACACTATTTCCCCACACCATTCTCCTCAACCGCTTATCTGAATACCTAGGCCTCACTGGTGTAGCTCTCTCCTGGTTCCAGTCATATCTTGCTAACAGTTTGTCACCATCAGAGACTCCAGTTCCACCCTAGCCCCAGTCAACAAAGGCGTGCCACAAGGCTCCATGCTTGGAACCTTCCTCTTTACCATCTACATGCTCCCCCCTCAGTTAGATAATCCACCACCACGGTTTAAGTTTCCATTGCTACGCTGATGACACGCAGCTTTATCTCAGCACTAGACCATGCGCTCAGCTCCCCCCACAATCCCTTGTCAGCTGTCTCTGCCAAATAAAAATCTGGATGTCATCAAATCTACTCAAGCTAAATAGCAATAAGACTGAGCTCATGGTTGTGGCTCCCAAGGCGCTGCACCGGAAGGTTGGAGATCTTCTCCTCAACATGGATGGCTGCTCCATCTGTCCATCGCCACAATTCCACAACCTTGGTGTCATTCTGGACTCCACCCTCTCATTCCAGCCACATATTATATCTGTCACCAAATCTGCTTTCTTTCACCTCAAAAACATCTCCAGACTCCAGCCACTACTCTCAGACTCCATAGCAGAGACCCTCATCCATGTCTTCATCACCTCCCGTCTGGATTATTGCAATGGAGTCCTGTCTGAGGTACCTAGCAAAGCCCTAGACAGACTTCAGTATGTGCAGGAATTCAGCTGCCAGGGTGCTCACCCATTCCAAGCCCTGGCAACACATCACTCCCACCCTTGTCCAACTTCACTGGCTCCCAGTGAAATCTCAAATCCCGCATTTCCTATAAAATCCTCCTCCTCACCTATAAATCCCTCCATGACCTTACCCCCCCCCCAGTACCTATCAGACCTCCTCAACCCATATATTCCATCCCAGAATCTGTAGTCTGCAGACACGGGCTTGCTTTCCATTCCCCACATCAGCCTGCAGGCGTTTGGGGACAGAGTCTTTAGTGTGGCAGCCCCCCACCCTTTGGAACTCTATTCCAGTAGAGACCAACAACGCTGCTTCTTGGGACAATTTTAAAGACTACTGAAAACCTACCTTTTTACTAAGGCCTATGGTCTGTAGTATTTTGATCTTTGTTTTAATCTTTTCTTTTTTTTCTTCTTCTTACTAGTGTAAAGGATCCTCGGGTTCTTTGAATGGTGCTATATAAAACTAAGTAGTTGTTGTTCAAATTGCTACTGGTGACGGAGGCATTTGAAAGTTGATGTGTACCGTAAACCAATACATACTGATCAGTATTTAAGGTTTGACTCTCGTCATCTACTGCAGCAAAACGTATGCATCATCAGGACGCTGCACCGCTGAGCTGACAGCGTTCCCACTGACACAGCGGCCAGGGAAGGGGAAAGAAAATCCCACATTAGTCAGGCTTTGAGTAAGTGTGGTTATCCTAATTCGGTGTTTGTCAAAGCCGGGGAGATACCCAAACAGTGCACAAGTCCCTCGTAGAGAGGAGAAGGATAACCAGTGGTGATTCTGTATGTGGCAGGAGTATAGGAAGAGTCAAGACTCGTATTCTCCAAACAGCATCTCGGTTGCTTTTAAACCCCAAAACACGCTGCACCAAAAAATGGCCCACCTCAAGGATCATTGTCCCTGGCACAAAGAGAGCAATATAGTGTACACATTTCTGTGTAAAAGGTATGAAAACAATGGGGGGGGCACTGTTGTTCCAGCATTAAGCTGGCAGCAGAGGTAGTCACAAAGCCTGAACCGGGGGGGCGGGCGGTATAAGAGTACATCTGTCACCATCTTACAATTCTGTGATTTCTTTGCAGCAGATCCTTTAAGTCCTAAGTGGGCAGCATGGTGGCACAGTGGTTAGCACTGTTGCCTCACAGCAAGAAAGTCTTTGGTTCGAACCCCAGGTGGTCCCATGTCCTTTCTGTGTGGAGTTTGCATGTTCTCCATGGGTCTGCGTGGATTTCCTGTAGGTGCTTCGGTTTCCTCCCACCAAGGTATGGCAAGAAAAGCTGGAGTTGGTCCCCAGTCACTGCAAGGCCCACTGCTCCTAGCTACATGGCTTCCCACTGCTTCCAGTGTGTGTTGGGATGGGTTAAATGCAGAAGTTGAATTTCCCCACTGGGATTAATAAAAGTACATCTTACTGTATCTCGTTTTATCTTAAGTTGCAAGATGAGGCCTCTATGGATTGGATTTGTATTTCCAGCATATCCCATAGATGCTCATTCGGACTGAGCTCTGGGGAATTTGGAGGCCATGTTCCTTGAACTCTTTTTCATATTCTTCAAACCATTCCTGAAAATGTTTTGCAGTGGGGCAGGTCATATTATCTTGCTGAAAGAGGTCACTGCCATCAGGGAATACTGTTGCCATGGGGGGGGTGTACTTGGTCTGCAAAAAATGTTTAGGTAGGTGGCACAAGTCAAAGGAACAAACATGAATGCCGGGACCAAAGGTTTCCCAGCAGAACATTGCCCAGAGCAACACCCTGCCACTGCTGGCTTGCCTTCTTCCCATGGGGCATTTTGGTGTCATTTCTCTTCCCCAGGTAAACAATACACAAGCACTCGGCCACCCACATGATGTAAAAAAATATACGCAATTCATCGGACAAGGCCACATTCTTCTATTGCTCCATGGTCCAGTGCTGATGCTCATGTGCCCCTTTAGACGCTTTTGGCTGTGGAGAGGGGTCAGCATGGGCACTCGTGACTGGTCTGCGGCTACGCAGCCCCATATGCATTAAGCTGCAATGCATTGTGTTCTGAAACCTGTCTATCATAGCCAGCATGAACCTTTTCAGCAATCTGAGCTACAGTAGCTCTTCTGTGGGATCGGACCAGACAGGCTAGCCTTCAATCTCCACATGCATCAGTGAGCCTGGGGCACCCATGACCCTGTCACCGGTACAGCGGCTGTCCTTCCTTGAACCACTTTTGGTAGGTACTGACCACTACACAGCAGGAACACCCCAACACCCCTGCCATTTTGGAGATGCTCTGACCAAGTCGTCCAAACCATCACAATTTGGCCCTTGTCAAAGTCGCTCAGATCCTTATTCTTGCCCATTATTCCTGCTTCCAACACATCAACTTAAAGAACTGACTGTTCACTTGCTACCTAATATATACCATCTCTTGACAAATGCCATTGTGACGAGATAATCAGTGTTATTCCCTTACCTGTCAGTAGTTTTAATGTTTTGGGTGATTGGTGTACAGTGATGAGCCAAAACGTTATGACCATGAATGTTAACGAGTGCTGCTTTCTTTTAGATCACGTGGATGGCCATGTACATGTGTGCTGTTTACCTGGCAAAGTGATGGTATGAGGATGTACTGTGGGAAGACAACAAGCCGGTGGTGGGAGTGTGATGCTCTGGGCAATATTCTGCTGGGAAACCCTGGGTCCGGCAATTCATGTGGACGTCAATTTAGGGTTGTTTTTTTTTTTTTAATTTACCCCCTTTTTCTCCCCAATTGTATCCGGCCAATTGCCCCACCCTTCTGAGCCATCCCAGTCGCTGCTCCACCCCCCATACCAATCTGGGGAGGGCTGCAGACTACCACGTCTCCTCCGATACATGTGGAGTTGCCAGCAGCTTCTTTTCACCTGACAGTGAGGAGTTTCGCCAGGTGGATGTAGCATGTGGGAGGATCACACTATTCCTCCAGTTTCCCGTCCCCCCCGGACAGGTGCCCTAATTGACGACCACAGGAGGCGCAAGTGCAGCGACCAGGACACATACCCATATCCGGCTTCCACCCGCAGACATGGCCAATTGTGTCTGTAGGGACACCCGACCAAGCACGGTAACACGGGGATTCAAACCAGCAGTCCCCGTGTTTGTAGGCAACAAGGAGGCCACCAGGACGACCCATGTGGATGTCAATTTAGCATGTGCCATCTATCTAAACATCATTGCAGACCAGGTACACTCCTTCATGGCAATGGTATTCCCTGATGGCAGTGGCCTCTTTCAGCAGGATAATGCACCCTGCCACACTGCACACATTATTCAGGAATGGTTTGAGGAACATGAAGTGTTCAAGGTCTTGCCCTGGCCTCCAAATTCTCCAGATCTCAATGCGATTGGTCATCTGTGGGATGGGCTGGACCGACAAGTCTGACTCATGGCAGCTCCACCTCGCAACTTACAGGACTTGAATTATCTGCTGCTAATGTTTTGATGCCAGATACCACAGGACACCTTTAGGGGTCTTGTAGAGTCCATGCCTTGGCGGGTCAACACAGTTTTGGCAGCACATGGAGGAACAACAGCATATTAGGTCATGCTTTTGTGTATGTCTCTCTATCTCTCTCTATATATATATATATACACACACACACACACTACTTTCACTTATGTTAGTCATTTCATTCCTTCTTCATTCTTATTAACACTGACTAGCAAGTCAACTTGTTATAGCATTGTCAAGTCCACAGACCAGAATGCAAATCAAATTCACCTACCTAAAGAAGTGACAGACATACATGGGACTTCACTGACACGACTACACTGAATGAGTCAAAGTGTGGAAACAATATATGCAGTTATAGTCATCACTGGAGACACATCAGGACACATGTTGATGCCAGGTGTGAGCAGAACCCACCTCTGACACAATCAGAACATATCCATATACAAAACAACTGGTCTGAACAGGACTTCAGAACAACTTACTTGATCCTAATCAGTGTGGCTTCAAAAGTGGTCACTCCACTGAAGCTGCTCTTTTGGCGGTCAGTGAAGCACACCTCAAAGCCAAAACGGCTGATAAGTCGTCTAGTCATTCTCCTTGACCTATCTGCCAAATTTGACATTTCAATCACAACAAGATTGTACTACTGACACTGCGCCAAAATGGTTGAAACCAGGGAAGTTGCATCACATGTCACTGAGGGGTCTGGTGTCAACCACTAGCCTGGAAGAGAGGTCACAACAGGCCTGTCTTAAGGTTAAGTGCTTGGCCCACTCCTCTCTTGGCTCAGTGGCTTTTCCTACCATTCCTATCCCAGTAACATCCAACTGTAGTTTTCCCGTCTGTAAAATGACATTAAGGTGTCATTGATTTTCCCCCCTTTTCTCCCCAATTGTACTTGGCCAATTACCCGTCACTGCTCCACCCCCTCTGCTGATCTGGGGAGGGCTGCAGACTACCACATGCCTCCTCATGTGGAGTTGTCAGCTGCTTCTTTTCACCTGACAGTGAGGAGTTTCACCAGGGGGACGTAGCGCATGGGAGGATCACGCTATTCCCCCCCCCCCCCCCCTGAACAAGGTGTCCTGACCGACCAGAGGAGGCGCTAGTACAGTGACCAGAACACATACTCACAGCTGGCTTCCTACCCGCAGACTTGGCCAATTGTGTCTGTAAGGACACCTGACTAAGCCGGAGGCAACATGGGGATTCGAACCGGCGATCCCCATATTGGTAGGCAATGGAATAGACCGCCACGCTACCTGGACGCCCCCTCACTGACATTTCTGCTTGGATGAGGAGCATCACTTCCAGTTCAACTTATCCAAATAGAGCTTCTGGTTATTCCCGCAGACTCCTCTTTCCCTTGGAACACATCCATCACTCTGCATCCATAAATTATCACAAATGCAGCTTAGTGGCTGCATGTAAAAATAAAAGTGTACATATATATACTATACATTATTTTACAGTGAACATTTTATGACATCTTGTGTATGTGCCTTGGTTTCTAGATGTTTTGAACAGCTGAAACACTGTGAAGCTGCTGTTTGAGATCTTTGCTACCAATGCATGTCAAAACATTTCCTGGAACCTCAGTGGGGGTGGGACATCGGCGCTCTACTGGAGATTACTTACCTGGGTATTTATCTGTTTCTCCTCATCATAAACCTGGATTATTCGAGACATCTGAAGAGGGGCATAACATTATAATAAAGACAGTAAAGCAGCACAGGGGAAGCAGAATCACAGCACATGCAGGTCAAGTAACAGTTCTACATGATGTGTCATGTGTTGAATGGCTGTGGGTCTTCACTACACCCGTGAGGTAACTGGACTGATGTCTCAATCAAGTGTCTGTCGTTTTTCCACAAATTAAATTCTACAGTGACATTGTACAAATTGGATTTGTGTAACTTGCACTTGTCCATGGAGAAAACTATCAATTATCACTTCATCGTTAGTGGAGGTCTACTTCAATAAAAAGCTTTTGTTGGCTGGAGGTCTTTCACACTGACTGATTTGTTGAATAGAAACAGAATTTTGTGATGATGAAGGTAACATTTTGAAATACTGACTCCTCATGGTCACTGTAAAAATCCAATGTTAAAGAAATGCACATGTGACACAGAAATATAATGTGAACAGGTATCATCCATCCCAGAGAAGATCAGGTAACAAGAGCTGGTCATCTCAAAATTAATCAATGAGATATCCACATCAGCTTCCCGCAACACACGAGGAAGGCACATCAGCCACCTGAAAGAATGCCATGTTCCCTCAACTGAAGAAAGAAGAGATGAAGACGACGCCTTTACATAAACAAAGAAGACATGAAGACGACGCCTTTACATAAAGAAAGAAGACATGAAGACGACGCCTTTACATAAAGAAAGAAGACATGAAGACGACGCCTTTACATAAAGAAAGAAGACATGAAGACGACGCCTTTACATAAAGAAAGAAGACATGAAGACGACGCCTTTACATAAAGAAAGACATGAAGACGACGCCTTTACATAAAGACAGAAGACATGAAGACGACGCCTCTACATAAACAAAGAAGACATGAAGACTACGCCTTTACATAAAGACAGAAGACATGAAGACTACGCCTTTACATAAAGAAAGAAGACATGAAGACTACGCCTTTACGTAAAGATAGAAGACATGAAGACTACGCCTGTACATAAAGAAGATATGAAGACTACGCCTTTACATAAAGAAAGAAGACATGAAGACTACGCCTTTACATAAAGAAAGAAGACATGAAGACTACGCCTTTACATAAACAAGACATGAAGACGACGCCTTTACATAAAGAAAGAAGACATGAAGACTATGCCTTTACATAAAGAAAGAAGACATGAAGACTACGCCTTTGCATAAAGAAAGAAGACATGAAGACTACGCCTTTACATAACGAAAGAAGACATGAAGACGACGCCTTTACATAAAGAAAGAAGACATGAAGACTACACCTTTACATAAAGAAGACATGAAGACGACGCCTTTACACAAAGAAAGAAGACATGAAGACTACACCTTTACATAAAGAAAGAAGACATGAAGACTACGCCTTTACATAAAGATAGAAGACATGAAGACTACGCCTGTACATAAAGAAGATATGAAGACTATGCCTTTACATAAAGAAAGAAGACATGAAGACTACGCCTTTACATAAAGAAAGAAGACATGAAGACGACGCCTTTACATAAACAAGACATGAAGACGACGCCTTTACATAAAGAAAGAAGACATGAAGACTACGCCTTTACATAAACAAGACATGAAGACGACGCCTTTACATAACGAAAGAAGACATGAAGACGACGCCTTTACATAAAGAAAGAAGACATGAAGACTACGCCTTTACATAAAGAAGACTTGAAGACGACGCCTTTACACAAAGAAAGAAGACATGAAGACGACGCCTTTACATAAAGAAAGAAGACATGAAGACGACGCCTTTACATAAAGAAAGAAGACATGAAGACTACGCCTTTACATAAAGAAAGAAGACATGAAGACTACGCCTTTACATAAAGAAAGAAGACATGAAGACGACGCCTTTACATAAAGAAAGAAGACATGAAGACTACGCCTTTACATAAAGAAAGAAGACATGAAGACGACGCCTTTACATAAAGAAAGAAGACATGAAGATGACGCCTTTACATAAAGAAAGAAGACATGAAGACGACGCCTTTAAATAAAGAAAAGAAAAGATAGTCCAATAATCCAAGGGACATCTTCGACCGACTATAATGATAGTGATCCTCCCACGTGTTACGTCCCCCTGGTGAAACTCCTCACTGTCAGGTGAAAAGAAGCGGCTGGTGACTCCACATGTATGGGAGGAGACATGTGGTAGTCTGCAGCCCTCCCCGGATCAGCAGAGGGGGTGGAGCAGAGACCTGGACGGCTCGGAAGAGTGGGGTAATTGGCTGGGTACAATTGAGGAGAAGGGGGGGGGGTGTTAAAAAAAAAAGGTGATGCGATGCCACGCCATCACAGTCACTGTAGGTGTGTACACAGCCCTGTGCAAATGGCAAGTCACAATCCAGTCTTTCCGGTACTTTCTCAGCTCCATCTATCGTGTTCTCTTCATGCCTGTGTGTACCTTTGCCAAAGCAGGCATAAGATTCATGACACTCACCTCATTGTACTTGGCGCAGTTTTGAAAGACGAGACGCACATCGGAGACAAAGTCCTGGGGGGTCTTGTAGTACTGGGAGCTTATAACCTGCAGCCTCTTTTTTACCTTCTTAAGGTCCATGGGATGCTTGATGATCTTGTAGTAGTTGGGCACCTGGGTTTGAGACAAGCAGGTCAAACGAAACCTTCGACTTTTAAAGACAAATCTAAAGCACGCACCTAACAGATAAAACCTCTACAAATGACCGTTAAAGGCAACGGATGAGGTAGCTCACATTAGAGTCCTGCACGGGTCCATTTTTTGAGACCGGCCCCCGCAATGTGCAATGCCGTACCCGCCCCGCAACCAGCACATATAAACCATTACTTCCGCAACCCGGCCCGACCCGTTGATACAAGACCCACGACCCGACCCGAAACCCGAAACATGTAGGCCTAATAATAATCATGTAATCACTTAGTCACTAAACCTACATGTATTTAGGATCTGTTTTCAGTGTTTTTCAGTAACGTTGACAATTCATGTATAATTCTGGTGCTTTAAATAAACACATATCACATCTGAGATAAACACTAAAATACTATTAGAGGAGAGCTGTTGCGAGGTGTGCCATGCCGTGTCTCGCAGTGCGATGACGCAGGATGCGCTCGTGTAAGCTAAATATGCGCAGACAAATTTTCCTGCTAATTTGGCAACCCTCTCTTTGTCTTCCCTTTTGGGTGCTTTTAGGTCAACGTTTCTTGTAAAGTAGTGGTTAGTTGTTGGTGCACCAGTGGGAACATTGGCAAGGCAGCTTTCAATGTGCTTCTTCAGTGACGACGTACCGAGTTTGCGGCTATCGTAAGCCAACACTTTTCAGCACTTTTTACAAGCAGCGAACCCATTGACTTGGTTATTTTCCCCATCTATGAGTACAACAAAAGCCCCCGACACTGGACTTCGCTCTTGGAGAAGAATTGTCGGCAATCTGATATTCTCAACTAGCTACTTTTGCCTTCAACTCATCAGCCATTTCAATTTCGAGCGTGCTGCAGTAGCTTAAATGCTTCCAAGCTAACGACTGCCGACAGCCGGATATGATTGATGAGGTGAGAGGTTAATAAAAAAACACATAGTAAATACTATTTTTAAATGTTATTATCCCACACCCATGACCTGATACTGTAAATAAAAACAAGACAAAATATCACCCGCTAACGACATTTTTGCGGGTCACCCGCCAATGCAGGACTCTAGCTCACATTATTATTACTACATTATTATTACGCTATTACATTATTTCATTAGCACATTATTATTACATTATCACATTGTTACATTATTATCATTATTATTATATTATTACATTATTAAGTAGGGCTTTATAGGTTCAACTTTACAAAACACAAAACATGGAATTAAGGCGAACTGTGAGATGATCACTGGTCGTCAGAGATGTTCAAGTTCATCATGAGAGAATGAAGCTACAATATTGAATGACACTCACTGATGAAAACATTTTTTCAAGAGATGGGGAAAGCCAAAAAATACTGAATTTTCTTTAATGGGCAGTGTATTATTGTTCAAGATAAAATTGATGCAATTGTAAGACAACTACGCTTCAGACATATTGTGACATCCATTCCATCATCCAAACCGCTTATCCTTACTCAGGGTCGCGGGGATGCTGGAGCCTATCCCAGCAGTCATTGGGCGGCAGGCGAGGAGACACCCTGGACAGGCCGCCAGACCATCACAGGGCCAACACACACACACACACACCTAGAGACAATGTAGTACGGCTGATTCACCTGACCTACATGTCTTTGGATTGTGGGAGGAAACCGGAGCCCCCGGAGGAAACTCACGCAGAGACGGGTGATAGACGATATTGAGACATATCCACGAGAAATTAAAGATTGAAAAAAAAAACCCATCAGTAATGGTTGATTAAATTCCTATCTGTTTGGTTCAAGAATCATCAGGGTTTTTCCTGCATAGAGAACGACGAGGCGGCCGCCTCCGTCAAATCCCGTCCCGCCTCCAGCTCTCAACGGGGGTCTTAATGAAAACCACTATTTTCTAACGAGCGTTGCGCTCGTTGGACTTGTCATTTTTAACTGCAGTTGCGGCATTACGCCGTCGCCGACGTGGTGGCGCTGTATCGTCATCAGCACAGTGCACCTGGAAAGGCGCTGCCAAAACTGGGAAAGAGGAAAAAAGAGCTGCGGTTTTCCAGAAGTTTCCAGTTGTGAAAAGTGTAAATTAAAGCAAAGTATTTTCTGTTATATTTATGTTGAACTGCACTGCTAGAGGGCCCACGTGAACTTTAAATGAAACAACAGCTTATGTTATATTTGATTTACTTTTAAACAACTTTGCTGTCAAGTGTGTACATTAACACACTAGCATTTATGTTGTACTTAATTTAATGCTGAACAGCGCACCTTTATTTTTTCTTAAATAGAATATGCTTTAACATGGTAATTGTCTTTTTCTTCTGTCTTAAAATGATTAGAACTCCTAAAATACTACTACTACTACTTTCAGCTGCTCCCGTTAGGGGTCGCCACAGCGGATCATCCGTTTCCATTTCTTCCTGTCTTCTGCATCTTCCTCTGTCACACCAGCCACCTGCATGTCTTCCTTCACCACATCCATAAACCTCCTCTTTGGCCTTCCTCTTCTCCTCTTCCCTGGCAGCTCCATATTCAGCATCCTTCTCCCAATATACCCAACATCTCTCCTCCACACATGTCCAAGCCATCTCAATCTTGCCTCTCTTGCTTTGTCTCCAAACCGTCCAACCTGAACGGTCCCTCTAATATAATTGTTCCTAATCCCGTCCTTCTTCGTTACTCCCAGTGAAAATCTTAGCATCTTCAACTCTGCCACCTCCAGCTCTGCCTCCTGTCTTTTCGTCAGTGCCACTGTCTCCAAACCATATAACATAGCTGGTCTCACAACCATCTTGTAAACTTTCCCTTTAACTCTTGCTGGTACCCTTCTGTCGCAAATCACTCCTGACACACTTCTCCACCCACTCCAACCTGCCTGCACTCTCTTCTTCACCTCTCTACTGCACTCCCCGTTACTTTGGACAGTTGACCCCAAGTATTTAAACTCAAATGCCTTTGTCACCTCCACTCCTTGCATCCTGACCATTCACTGTCCTCTCTCTCATTCACGCATAGGTATTCCGCCTTGACTTTCATTCCTCTTCTCTCCAGTGTTAGAACTCCTAAAATACGTTGCTTGTAAAAGACCACGTGCTTGAGCCAGCTACACATGCACATGTGTGACATGATGAGGTTGGAGCCACCTCCACCTTCATGTGAGCCAGGAAAAACCCTGATCATACTGTGTGTCACATGATCAGGTTGGTACCACCTCCACCTTCATGTGAGCAAGGAAAAAAAACCCTGATCATACTGTGTGTCACATGGTCAGGATGGTACCACCTCCACCTTCATGTGAGCCAGGAAAAATCCTGATCATACTGTGTCACATGGTCAGGATGGTACCACCTCCACCTTCATGTGAGCCAGGAAAAACCCTGATCATACTGTGTGTGACATGGTCAGGATGGTACCACCTCCACCTTCATGTGAGCTAAGAAAAACCCTGATCATACTGTGTGTCACATGGTCAGGATGGTAGCACCTCCACCTTCATGTGAGCCAGGAAAAACCCTGAATACTGTGTGTGACATGATCAGGATTGTACCACCTCCACCTTCATGTGAGCCAGGAAAAACCCTGATCATACTGTGTGTGACATGATCAGGATGGTAGCACCTCAACCTTAATCTGAACCAGGAAAAACCCTGATCATACTGTGGCTCTGAGTCATGATAGAACATAATGATGTGAGCAATTTTTGGGTGAATCACTGGTGAAAAAACGTCTAGCTGTCTAGACTAAAACATGGAGGTGTCTAGACTAAAACGTGTAGGTGTCTAGACTAAAACATGGAGGTGTCTTCGCTAACTTCTCTGACAAGAAGGTAAATGACATCAGATCCTCCTTTTCTCACCACCTGGTTAGTGCTGCTTGCACTATCCCACCCTCTGCACCCTCCCTCACCTCTCCACGTCCCACCCTATCCCACCTCGCTCCCCTCTCCCCCGACGAGGTCCTCAACCTCATCACATCCAGTCGCCCCACCACATGCTCCCTTGACCCGGTCCCCTCCCCTGTTCTTCAGTTTATAGCACCTGAACTACTTCCCTTTCTAACCCTCCTCATCAACACCTCCCTCCAGGCAGGATGCTTTCCATCTGCCTTCAAGACTGCTGGAGTCACCCCCCTTCTCAAGAAACCATCACTTAACCCCTAACGTCAAAAACTACAGACCGGTTTCCCTTCTACCCTTTCTATCCAAAACTTTCGAACGTGCTGTCTTTAACCAACTTTCTTTGTACCTCCACCAGAAAAACCTCCTGGACCCCAACTAGTCTGGGTTCAGGGTGGGTCACTCGACAGAGATGGCCCTCCTTGCAGTGACAGAATCGCTGCACTCTGCGAGACCAAACTCTCTCTCCTCTGTCCTGATACTCCTGGACCTGTCAGCTGCGTTCGACATAGTGAACCACCAGATTCTCCTCTACCCTTGAGGGGCTGGGTGTCACAGGCTCTGCACTCTCAATGTTTGCATCCTACCTGACGGGTCGCTCCTACCAGGTGACATGGAGGGGATCTGTGTCGGAGCCTCGCAGACTGACTACAGGCGCTCCACAGGGTTCGGTTCTGGGTCCTCTCCTTTTCTCCCTGTACACCACATCCCTGGGTTCTGTTATTCGCTCGCATGACTTCTCTTACCATTGTTAGGCCGATGACACCCAGCTGATCTTATCCTTTCCTCCCTCTGACACAAAAGTAGAGACACGCATTGCTGCGTGCTTGATTGACATCTCGGAGTGAATGGCGACACACCACCTGAAGCTCAATCTGGACAAGACAGAGCTGATGTTCCTCCCGGGGAAAGGTTGCCCGTACCGAGACCTGGCCATCACCATTGACAACACCGTGGTGACGCCAACTCGGACTGTGAGAAATCTGGGCGTGATCTTGGACGACCAACTGTCGTTTGCTGCAAACGTTGCATCGGTTGCTCGATCCTGCAGATTTCTCCTCTACAACATCAGGAGGATTCCCCCATTCCTCACCGACGAGATGGAACAGGTGCTCATCCAGGCTCTGGTCATCTCCTGGCTGGACTACGGCAACTCCCTCCTTGCTGGCGCCCCAGCATTGGCAATCAGACCTCTGGAGCTTGTTCAGAAAGCTGCAGCTTGTCTGGTGTTCTCCCACACAACTCCCCTTCTCATGTCCCTACACTGGCTCCCAGTAGCTGCTCGCATCCAGTTTAAGACTCTGGTGCAAGCCTACAGGTCAGTGAAAGGAACAGCTCCTTCCTATCTCCAGGCCATGGTCAAGCCCTACACCCCCGCCCGACCACGGGACGCCTGGTTGCCCCGCCGCTCAGAGGCCCCTGCTGCCGACTGACCCGGTCATGGCTCTTTTCTGTCCTGGCCCCACAGTGTTGGAATGACCTCCCCACTGATGTCAGGACAGTGGAGTTGCTGCCCATGTTTTGGCACAGGTTGAAAACTAACCTCTTCAAGAACTACTACCCTGTTACTTGTATTTAGCACTTATTGTATTCACTCATTAAAAAAAACAATCTCTTTCTTGCGCTTTTACTTTGGCACTGGTTTTGCTCTTAGATGCTTGTTAAGATGTACTTATGACCTCTGATGACTAGTAGTTCTCCTGATTTCCTATGTTAAATGATGCACTTATTGTAAGTCACTTTGGATAAAAGCGTCGGCTAAATGACTGTAATGTAATGTGTCTAGACTAAAACGTGTAGGCGTCTAGACTAAAACGTGTAGGCGTCTAGACTAAAACGTGTAGGTGTCTAGACTACAACATGGAGGTGTCTAGACTAAAACATGGAGGTGTCAACTAAAACATGGAGGTGTCAACTAAAACATGTAGGTGTCTAGACTAAAACATGGAGGTGTCTACACTAAAACATGTACAAACATAAATGTCTAGACTAAAACATGGAGGTGTCTAGACTAAAACACGGATTTGTCTAAAATGTGTAGGTGTCTAGACTAAAATGTGGCGGTGTCTAGACTAAACATGGAGGTGTCTAGACTAAAACACGGGGATGTCTAGACTAAAACATCTAGGTGTCTAGACTAAAACATCTAGGTGTCTAGACTAAAACATGGAGGTGTCTAGACTAAAACATCTAGGTGTCTATCCTAAAACATGGAGGTGTCTAGAATAAAACATGGACGTGTCTAGACTAAAACAAAGAATCGATGTTGATTTCTTTGCTATCTCTTCAGCTGTGTTGCCTTATTGGATTATTACCAATGTCTGGTCTTGAGTTCATGTGACGAGCTGCACCGGAAATGTTTCATGAAAAAATACTGACATGTTGAATATTTATTTCCAACACTATATGTTGGTGTTAACTGCTAGCTTTAGCTGGAAATAAAACTCTTTAAAATGTCTGGGTATAATTTGAAGACTATTAATAACTTACACTGTGTACACATTACTAAGAACTGTCACTACACTTTGCCTCTGACACTAACACACCATTTGCACATTTGTATATTATTTGCTCATTTTTCATAAAGATATTTATCAGAGTATACCTTCTGTATGCTCTCCAGAGTTTTAACTTTTTAAATTTTATTCCTATTTACTTGTTGTTCTATTGCTTCCACTTGCTTCTGGTGTGGGAAGATGGCAGCGCAAATTCACGTTTGCAGCGGCCTCACCCAGTACTGTCCATGCAGTCTTTGTCCATGTCTGAATTTAAGTTTTGTTCATTTGATGGCTGGGAGAGCTGGTGCTGGTTGGGCTAGGAGAGTTTGGTCTGCTGTGTCTTGTGGGCCCAGGGACCACGGCCCTCCCTGGAGCTGCGACCGAAGAGGTAACACCAAAGGCGGTCTGACAGAACGCAAAAGCGGGGCAGGCTAAGCTAACTGCTAGCCCATGCAGACCGGCAGTTCCGATAACATTGAGGGCGGTCTGGCGGCGACCTCGCCTGGCTTTGACTGTGGTGTTTTTGGTGTCGTCATGTGGAGTGCGGGGAGGTGTGCCGAAGGTATCTGGCTGGGAGACCTGGCGTTAGATCGGCTGCGGGAACCTGGTATGCTGCATCCGGTGGGCCCAAGGACCACAGCCCTGCCTGGAGCTGCGCCCAAAGAGGAAGCACGAAGGGTGGTCTGACAGGACATGGAAGCGAAGCAGGCTAAGCTAACTGCTAGCCCATGCAGACAGGCAGTTCCGACAGTCATCCTGGCTGGCATTCGTTCCCTTGGACAGTGATTTTTTTGGTGTGTTTGTTTAGTTTAGATATATGTGTTAGTTTAGATATATGTGTTAGCTAGTATGTGTGTTCTTGAAGTTCTTGTAGTTTTGGGATATGTATTTTTGTCTTTGTGTTGTACTGCTGTGGGCTGGGGGAAACCATGTTTTCTAAGTGTTCCTGATTCCTGGTCGTTTCTGTTGCAGTTTCGGAGTTTGCCAAAAACATTTCACTGCTAATTGTACTTGCACGTGAAGTATGTGACAAATAAACCTTTGAATCTTGAATCTTGTCATTTTTTTTATATTTGATGTAGAACAAAAACACAGAAAGGGGAAAAATCTTAAAACCATTATTTCAGTGCGATGATTAAAAGTTTGGATAGTTTTAGCAAAGGCCACAGCAGGCTACTATCATCAACATGGAACAGTGCATCTGGATTATCAATAGGCAGAAAATAATTTTCTACTTGCATATCGGTGAGACACTTACAGAACAAGGAACAGGTTCCCTAAAGCCCACGCTGAGCTCATGGCAGAAGACATACAGCAGGAGGCGCTCACATCTCTGAAAAGGAGAGCAAATCAGCAAAAGCTTACCAAAGAGGGTAGATGCCATTAAAAGCTGAGTATGGAGGAGGTACTGACCCTTCTGTCCTCAGGACTCAGGCCGTGGTCAGACTTGGCTTTCTTGCTGTCGTCACAGTATTCAATCTCTGGGTTGGTGAGGTTGCGACAGAACGCACAGAGAAAATCCCCCCTGAGACAAAACACCACACGTGTGAATTATTGTGGACGACACACTTACAAAGGATATCCACTCTGTTTCTGTTAATATTACTTTCTCTTGTGGTTCAGACTTTAAGGTGGTTTTCTTCAAACAACCTGGGTCACATTTTCTCAACTTGACTTAAAACTTTGCCACCATATCAGTTGTACATGTTTTAATCAACTCAGCATCAGTGAATGACTCTTAGCTTCAGCAAGGCTCCATGAAACATGCAAAGATGCAGCTGTTCCACTCTCTTGTGCTGACGTTGATTTAGATAGTAGAAACGGAGTGCTTGTATGACGTTATCATATTTGCAATTATTTGTTTGCAGTGATGATTTTGTAGGGTAGTTGGCATTAAAACTGGCAGCATGCATCGTGTTGAAGCATCACCTGAGCTCATCTGCTTGCAGACAGACAGCTACGGTCTGCATGCATATCAAGCATGTCGGTTTGGCATTGGTGTGGTCCGGTAAAATAAAACAAAACTGATCAGTCCAGTCAAATCTGAACTGACAGTTTTCCTGGTCGACTTTCCACTTTTTCGCGCAGGCCATGTTCTTGGTTTAGGACAGTTATTGATTATGTGTGACTTAGCTGGTGAGTGGCTCTGTCTAGTCAAGGACCATAGAGAGAGCGGAGTACGTCTTACGTCTATGCGCGCTCTACATCATGGGTCAACTGTACAATGTGGGGTGAGGTCAAAATAAAGTAGAGCAGCACGCACTTTATTTCACATGTTGCACACTTTATTTCACGTTATGACAGGTGTGTTAGTGCCAATGAGTTGGCCAGGTCAGTCCCGCGGGCCGCTTATTTGTATTCAGGGGCATACAGGAACATCTGTACTGAATACTGACTGGAAGTCCCCAAGTCCAAATGGGAGACACCGCCAAAGGTGGTTGCGAATGGCAGGGTTATAATCCTGTGACACTTCAAGTTCCAGACTGACAAGCAGGTGCTGGCAAACCAAACAGACATTGTGGTGGTCGACAAAGAACAGAAGACATCAGTAGTGATCGATGTAGCAATCCCAAGCAATGGCAACATCAAGAACAAAGAGCACGAGAAGCTAGAGAAATACCAAGGGCTGAAGGAAGAACTAGATCACATGTCGAAGGTGAAATCCACAGTAGGTCCAGTGGTAATAGCACCACTAGGGGCTGTAACCCTCAAACTGGGGGAGTAGCTCCAGCAGATTCCAGGAACAACATCTGATGTCTCTTTCCAGAACAGTATGGTCCTAGGAACAGCTAAGATACTGCACAGAACCCTCAAAATCCTAGGCCTCTGGTAGAGGACCTGAGCTTAAGAAAGACATGTACCACACGAAAAATCCAGTTAGTCAAGTAAATTCTCTATGAGACAGTACATGCCTGTTTCATGCATGCTATGAACAGGCTTGTACTGTCTCATAGAGAATTTACTTGACTCACTGGATTATTTTGTTCCTTGTTTGTTGAACACTTTCGATGGCTAAAAGGTGGCTTTAGCCATCTTGGCAGCAGATGAGTGAAACAGGCTTGTACTGCAATGTATTAAAGTTTTTTTCCCCTACATCTATCTTAATATTCCATTCCTCCTTTGTTGAGCACTTTTATCAACACCACCTGACGGTTTCTGGAAAAAAATATATATATCACACACATGCAAGTACACATGCAAGGACTTATAAACATGCAAATGTGAGAATGTATAAGATTTGAAATTATTTTAAAAATAAAATTTATTTTATTATGAAAAACAGAAGACCACCTACTTGGGGAAGATTTTAATGGTGGGAACATGGCATTTCATGTGGAACACTTTGGGACAGCGGTCACAGCACAGAAGGTCCCCCCCATTGATGCACACAGCACACCAGTCCTCATTGGGGTCGTCCTCCTTCTCGGTGGGAATAACTGCCCCAGCTGTACTGCCCCTGTCAGTGCTATCTGCCTCCTTGTCAGAACTGCCATTAGTGACGGGACAGTCTGCAGTATTGATGTTTTCAGAGGACGACATAGTTGTGCTGCCAGAGTCATTTTGCCCAGAACAGGGTGTCTCAGACTGGGGCTCTGTTTTGACACGCTCCCCTTGACTCTGGAGACTGTCCTGGCCTGTGGACACAGCTCCAAGCACTGGAAGAGGACTGCTTTCAGGACTACTCATCTAGGGAGAGCATATACAAAGAAATTGGCCTATTTGTAATAAAATACAAAAAATAACATTCCTAATACTGGTTGTGTGACATCACCACTATTTTATGAAAATGTACACGATAGAGATTAAAGGACCATACTGGTGTAATTACAAGTCACTGGCAAGTTACAGTATCTGCCACATGTCCCAGAACTGTTGTATCAGAATGTACCGGAGAGAAGGACTGGAGGTTGGATAAAACACTGCTGGATTTCAACTGGGATATTGAAAACACAGAGTGTGGAATGTAGATGTTAAAGAAACTATTTTTCCAGGCCTTATACAATTTTGCTTAATGGCTGCTTATGGCTTTGTTGTGACTGATAGCTCAGGGCAGAACAAAGTACAGGTTTAGGGTTAGAGGTCAACGACTGATTTCAAGTTGAAACTCTGGAGTTGTGTCATTTTGAGCAGACTAGCAAGTTTTTTTTTTTTTAATAAAGTTTATTAGGAAAACTGTACACACACATTGGATTCTGTCAGTCTGCTGACTGAGAGGTGTCGCTAACTGAGTCCAACTTTTCTTTCACCAGCTTGGAAAAATAGAAAAAATGAGTTGCATGATTCCAAGTTGTGACTTTCAGCAAAAAAGAAAAGAAAAAAAGAAATTAAACTAAAACAAATACATTTCCTTAATGATCCTGAGCTTTGAAAGCATTAGCTGCTAGCATCTTACAATGCTGTGATTACAAACAATCCCAGATCAAGTGTGCACAGTACACATGGCCACTGAAACTCTAGTTAAGGGTCACACCTATTTGCATATGAAACTGATCGTTGGTTTCTATGCAACTGTATTGTTTATAAGGGTGGAGATACCTGCAGTCACTGTATTGTTTATAAGGGTGGAGATACCTGCAGTCACTGTATTGTTTATAAGGGTGGGGACACCTGCAGTCACTGTCTTGTTTATAAGGGTGGAGAAACCTGCAGTCACTGTATTGTTTATAAGGGTGGGGACACCTACAGTCACCGTATTGTTTATAAGGGTGGGGACACCTGCAGTCACTGTATTGTTTATAAGGGTGGGGACACCAGCAGTCACTGTATTGTTTATAAGGGTGGAGAAACCTGCAGTCACTGTATTGTTTATAAGGGTGGGACACTTGCAGTCACTGTATGTTTATAAGGGTGGGGACACCCACAGTCACCGTATTGTTTATAAGGGTGGGGACACCTGCAGTCACTGTATTGTTTATAAGGGTGGGGACACCTGCAGTCACCGTATTGTTTATAAGGGTGGGGACACCTGCAGTCACTGTATTGTTTATAAGGGTGGGGATACCTGCAGTCACTGTATTGTTTATAAGGGTGGGGATACCTGCAGTCACTGTATTGTTTATAAGGGTGGGGACACCTGCAGTCACTGTATTGTTTAAAAGGGTGGGGATACCTACAGTCACTGTATTGTTTATAAGGATGGGGATACCAGCAGTCACTGTATTGTTTATAAGGGTGGGGATACCTACAGTCACTGTATTGTTTATAAGGGTGGAGATACCTGCAGTCACTGCATTGTTTAAAAGGATGGGGATACCTGCAGTCACTGTATTGTTTAAAAGGGTGGAGATACCTGCAGTCACTGTATTGTTTAAAAGGGTGGGGGTACCTGCAGTCACTGCATTGTTTAAAAGGGTGGGGATACCTGCAGTCACTGCATTGTTTAAAAGGGTGGGGATACCAGCAGTCACTGTATTGTTTATAAGGGTGGGGATACCTACAGTCACTGCATTGTTTATAATGGTGGAGATACCTGCAGTCACTGCATTGTTTAAAAGGGTGGGGATACCTGCAGTCACTGTATTGTTTAAAAGGGTGGAGATACCTGCAGTCACTGTATTGTTTAAAAGGGTGGGGGTACCTGCAGTCACTGCATTGTTTAAAAGGGTGGGGATACCTGCAGTCACTGCATTGTTTAAAAGGGTGGGGATACCTGCAGTCACTGTATTGTTTAAAAGGGTGGGGATACCAGCAGTCACTGTATTGTTTAAAAGGGTGGGGATACCGGCAGTCAGTTGAGACTGAAGAGGTCACTTAGGGCTCTGACACACCAAACTGACGGTTGGCTGTCGGCCAATGTCGGGCCATTGGTGAGCGTCTGTGACCCTAGTTTTTGTGGTGTCCCGCACCATCGGCACTAGTCGGACCCGTCAGCAGCTTTTTGGGCCGATTCAGCATGTTGAATGGACGGAGCCCGTCGATGACAGAGATCACTCTGATTGGCTGTTCAGCTTAGTGAATCAGTGCAGAACGTACATGCTAGTTGGCCGTGGGCTGTACTGCGGTGTGTTAAAGTGCTACTTTTTGGGCGACGTGAGGCGACGCAAAAGTTGCCTTGGTCACCCACTAGTGGGTTTAGTATATATGGGCCCTTACATGAGTGATTACACATATCTCTCAATAAACTAAATTGTCCAGATGAACTGATTCAACTTTCTTTGATTGGCTGCTAGCCATTTCATATCCTGGCAACAATCCCAACAGACACATTAGTTATGACTGTTTGTTTGTGTGTAGTGGACATTATTCAAGAAGTGAGTACTGCCAACCAGCAGGGAACAAACCTCATGTAAAACCTCCATCTGGTTTGACCATCTTTCCTTGGTCAACCAAGGACATCGGTTTCGATGCTGCTAAAGCAAGCAAGCCTATCATTGTTCTGACATCTAAAGCAAGCTCATCGCTTGCTGTTCCAGCAAAGGTAGGACAGGCGGCTCCTGAATGATGGCTCATAACATCACACAGTAGGGCCAACATTATGGCTGCCCAGCATAGGATAGGAAAATGCTGGTACACAATACCAAATGCATGTTCACTGCTGTCAGAGAATGTAACAACATGTCATTTTTTCCTTCAACACTACATTGTCATTCAGTAAATCATAGGTAATAGTTTAGCTACCGTATCACTTAGTAAATCATAGAGGTTATAACTTGGCTACCGTATCACTTAGTAAATCATAGAGGTTATAACTCGGCTACCGTATCACTCAGTAAATCATAGAGGCTATAACTTGGCTACCGTATCACTTAGTAAATCATAGAGGTTATAACTTGGCTACCGTATCACTAAGTAAATCATAGAGGTTATAACTTAGCTACCGTATCACTCAGTAAATCATAGAGGCTATAACTTGGCTACCGTATCACTTGGTAAATCATAGAGGCTATAACTTGGCTACCGTATCACTTAGTAAATCATAGAGGCTATAACTTGGCTACCGTATCACTTAGTGAATCATAGAGGCTATAACTTGGCTACCATATCACTTGGTAAATCATAGAGGTTATAACTTGGCTACCGTATCACTTGGTAAATCATAGAGGCTATCACTTGGCTACCATATCACTTAGTAAATCATAGAGGCTATAACTTGGCTACCATATCACTTGGTAAATCATAGAGGCTATAACTTGGCTACCGTATCACTTAGTAAATCATAGAGGCTATAACTTGGCTACCGCATCACTTGGTAAATCATAGAGGCTATAACTTGGCTACGGTATCACTTGGTAAATCATAGCAGCTATAACTTGGCTACCGTATCACTTAGCAAATCATAGCAGCTATAACTTGGGCTCGTCTGTGCTACATCAATACGCAACCTTTAACTGTTTACTGTAGTGATAGTTATTTTTACAAAAGATGTCATCCCACAGTTTTATCAAACTAAATTACTTCTGCTTTTTTTTTTTTTTTGGTGTGGCTTCTTCCCCCCCCTTTTTTTCTCCCCAGTCTCACTTGGCCAATTACCCCACTCTTCCGAGCCGTCTGGGTGGCTGCTCCACCGCCTCTGCTGACCCGGGGAGGGCTGCATCTTACCATATCTCCTCCGATACATGTGGAGTCACCAGCCGCTTCTTTTCACCTGACAGTGAGGAGTTTCACCAGGGGGACGTAGCGCGTGGGAGGATCACACTTTCCCCCCCAGTTCCCCCTCCCCCTAGAACAGGCGCCCCTACTGTCCAGAGGAGGGGCTAGTGCAGCAACCAGGACACACCCACATCCAGTTTCCCATCCTCAGACATGGCCAATTGTGTCTGTAAACCGGAGGTAACACAGGGACTCGAACCAGCGATCCCTGTGTTGGTAGGCAACAGAATAGACCACTATGCTACTTGGACGCCCGCTAAATGACTTATGCTTAACAACTTTCAAGTCTCACTGGGTGCTGTTCCACATTGGTTTAACATGAAGGGCCATGTGAGTTGGACATGGAGTTGGGCTAATTTTACCCACAAGCCTCAGTTGTGTACAACTATGCTCAACTGATCTGTTAAAGATAGGAACTATCTCCAGTAACACCAAAAAGTCAAAATTACACCAGTATGGTCCATAAGCATTTTAAATAGAGAATTAAGGGTGAGATGGGTCTAGTCTTAATTGTAGTCTTAGGTCTTTTAAGTCACAATCTACAGATTACTCACACATTAAATGTCAACCTGTTGATTCCAACTGAAAACAGCTTGTCAATATGTATGGTGTGTCTCCAAACAGTGCTAAAGCTGCAATGGTGCTACCAACATATATCAAAGGCAAGCCTGGCATTGTGTTATTTTCAAGTAAAAGGGCATATTACTGCGCTCGTGCATATTTGCATATTTTAGCAACAAAGTTAAATGCATAAATTTATCAGACCAACATGCTGATCACTGACCAAAAGTATTAGAAAAGAGTTGGCGTCACTTCCACGATGTGATGTTGTTTTGTCTTATTCATTTAAAACTAAACCTCAGAACAATTACAGTCTCCACTGAGCAGTTGGTTTCTAAACTTTGAGTCACTGTACAAAGTGATGGCCCTAGTTTCAATGTACAATAAAGAAGGCCGACACGACAGCCTGCAGGTGGAAAGCAGTAAATATCATCATCATCAGCATAGCAACGCAGGTGTTTTAATGACACTTCAGGTCTCATCTTAAAACTCTGGTAGTTGTTCATTATGATGCACGTTGCCGGTTACTGGGCAATGCGACTGCTGACTAGGCTATATTACTGGTCTTAAACATTATTCTTTAGCAAAAGGCAGACAGTGAGTCTACAACCACAAATGTGTACTGTGAAAGTAATAATTAAAAAAAAAATATGGACCATGTTTTATTTTTCAAAAATCCTTCAAGACGAAATTATTCAAGTTTCCATACTTCTTCCAAACTTGTATAAGCGACTCTGGAAACATCATTAGCTTAGTGAGACTTAATAAACCAACTGGGTAGGGCTGGATCCATACCATGCAGGCACTCCGTGCTGATTCTAGCCTTCGCTCCATCTTAAGGGAAGAGGAGGAGCCTGATGCCGGGCAGCAGTAGTCCTCTTCAGACCCAGGCTCTTGTTTCACCCTCACCTGCTCTGCTGAAGCACTGCCGGTGGGCCCCGACTTCCCGCCAGAACTACAGCTTACACAAACAAGCCAAATATCAACACTCACTTCAAACTGCATACACAGGAGTACTGAAGAAAAGTAGCAGGTACTCAGAGAAAGTCAAGTCATTTCACATTATTAAAACTGCAATCCCTAACAATTTCCATTATTTTGAGTGAAAGGATGTGGCGATTCTATGTGACAGTCAGTCAATATCACAGTATAACAGCAAAGTTCCAACATAGCTGGATGTAGTAGGTAAGGAGAATTATTGCAATTGGTTTTCTTGGGCTACAAACAAGATGTAGCAGCCATTGTGGCTCATATGCCATCTGCTCACCAGCAAAAAGTCTGCACCCTTATAAAAATGTGACACTTGGATTAGAGTGAAGGCAGTCTTAACTTCTTCAAGTTACACTGTCACACAGTTCTACAGTTATATAGAGCATCTGTCCAACAGAAGCATTGCATAACCATAATAAAGATGCCAAATACCACTAAGTAACCCGACTCTTGGGTCCAGATGGCTAAAGCAATGTTTAATGGAGAAATGTTACCAACTGCAGCTTTCAATTAACTTAGTACACTGCTGGTGAAGGCATAAATGTTACCCCTTGTTATGACTGAGTGAATTGTTCTGTGATATGCTTATTATTTCTTGCTCAAAGATATGGATCCAAGTTGGATTCTTCTTGGCAACAGGATTAACTTACATTTCATTACATTAAACTCTATACATTAACTGGATTGACTGATATAAGCAATTTTTTTTGGAGTTTTTTTTTTCCTTCTCCCTCCCCAATTGTACCTGGCCAATTACCCAACTCTTTGGAGCCGTCCCGGTCTCTGCTCCACCGCCTCTGCTGATCCGGGGAGGGCTGCAGACTACCACATGCCTCCTCCCACACATGTGGAATCACCAGACGTGTCTTTTCACCTGACAGTGAGGAGTTTCACCAGGGGTACATGGCGCGTGGGAGGATCACGCTATTCCCCCCCAGTTCCCCCTCCCCCCGGAACAGGCACCCCGACCGACCAGAGGAGGTGCTAGTGCAATGACCAGGACACATACCCACATCTGACTTTCCACTCGCAGACACAGCCAATTGAGTCTGTAGGGATGCCCGATAAAGCTGGAGGTAACACAGGGATTCGAACTGGCGATCCCCGTGTTGGTAGGCAACGCAATAGACCGCCACACAACCCGGATGCCCCACTTGTAGAATTCTCTAGCACAGGACAAAGGTGGACGCATATAAGCTCTCTTTGGCCATTGGAGGTAATGAGCAATGCCATATAAAACAAACTGACAATTCACTGTGAATTCATTCTTGTAAAGCAGTGTGCATGTAAAGCAGCGTGCATGTAAAGCAGTGTGCATGTGAAGAAGTGTGCATGTAAACAAGTGTGCATGTAAAGCAGTGTGCATGTGAAGAAGTGTGCGTGTAAACCAGTGTGCATGTAAAGCAGCATGCATATAAAGCAGTGTGCATGTGAAGATGTGTGCATGTAAAGCAGTGTGCATGTAAAGCAGTGTGCATGTGAAGAAGTGTGCATGTAAAGCAGTGTGCATGTGAAGAAGTGTGCATGTAAAGCAGTGTGCATGTGAAGAAGTGTGCATGTAAAGCAGTGTGCATGTGAAGCAGTGTGCGTGTAAAGCAACATGAATGAGTATGTAAACAGTTACCTATTAACCAAATATGTGTCCTTCTGGCCCAGCTGATGCTGAATGGGCATGTTAATCTACTTAACATGGTATCACATGTTCTAATTCCCTTAGCGTGTTCTGGAAACATACAAGCGGCTGCTCTTTACCTTCCTCTGCTTCCTGTGCTGGAAGTACTGGAGGGCCGCACTGGAGTGTGGGTGTTAGACAGACCTTTAAATGTATGGGAAGAAAGACGCGAAATGAACACATGGGGAGCAGAGCAGTCATTAAAAGGTAATTTAGGCCATAGTCAAGTTGTGCTGAACAATAAAAAGCACAGTAAATTTAGCTTCCACCCCTTCATTATGGTGGCTACATTTTGATCCATTGTAAGGAAATGCATTAATTTTTCTTCATTTTATCCACTTCCTTACAAAAAAGAGCTAACACAAAAGATGATGTACAGTTCATCTAGTACTCGTACGTTTTCATGCAAGCATAATTTCCAAAGTTACATAAGACTTCATGTGAAGTCAGTGTAGAACAGGTAACTGACAAATGTTATAATGGGTAAATAGGGAAACAAAATCAAGACACAAAACTTAAGAAACTCGGTGAGTATGTCTACAAATCCTCTAAAAGAAAAAAAAAGAAAAAAGATTGCAAATGATCCAGACAGACAGTGGAGGTACCTAAGGAGCCGGGGGAGTGAGTGGAGGGTCCAGGTGAAGGGTTCATGTCTACAGGGCCCAGTTGAGAGTGTGTACTGGCTGTGATGTAGCGAGTCAGGAGGTGGCCCAGGTTGCTGGAGCCCGCGTCTTCTAGCTAACGGCATCCAGAGAAACAAGCATGCAAGCAAATAAAGAAACAAACAAAAACACAAGATATGAATATGTTAAATCACAAGCAACATATTTACAAAGAAAATTTAGGTAGTAAAGCACATCTATATGAACTTGTAAAGCAGAGTTCCCTATTAGTTTTCCCCAAGGGCCAAATGATGCCATGCATGCCAAGTCAAGGGCCAAAATGCCCAGTTATCTTCCACTGTGCCAGTAAAAGTTGTTTATGTGCAGATGTTGTTGCTGCTATTACGATCATTATCATTATTATCATTACTGATATCTTTGTCATTGGTAGTAGTGGTAGTAGTAGTAGTAGTGGTGGTGGTGGTAGTAGTAATAATTTAGGCCTGGGATACTCAAAAGCCTGTGCTGAGGATCACAACAAAAAAAAAACACTCTTATATAAGTCCAAAACCGGCTATTTAATAATGGACAAAAATAAATGGATGTTCATCCAACAATCAGTGAGAGAAGTGAGAGCAACCGGACGAGGCAGTCCTTCTGATGTCAGGCCTGTATTCTCTTGTGGCAAGCCTGAGGCACTGGCCAAGATGTGCAGTGGAGAGTCCGTTTCTTTCCTGGTTCTTGATCGAGTTCATTGAAGAAAACGATGACTCACATGTGCGTGGAGGGGACAGTTCTGAGGACGAGCATTGCAACAGCTCATGTTTTTGAATTGAGCTTGGGGAACCACGTTGATCCAAAGGTCATTCACCCTAACATCCTTGTATTGTGCATTGAGCAAATCAGACGTTCCCATCTCCAAGACTTCCATCTGAAGAGTCTTGATGCATGCTCCATAATCCAGGTAAAAAAATCAAATAAGGCTGATCAGTTCATCTGAACACAACGTTTATTGACAGATACGTCTTATCAATCAACTAAATGACATCTTCAGTCTCCCCACCCTTATAAACAACAGTACCTAATGACTGAGACAACTAAGGCTCAGCAACTAACTAACTAAGCAACTGAGACGCAGTGTTCTGAAAACATGTGTCTCAGCTTTTCCGACATGTGGAATGAGTGTCATATTTGCTTTCAAACCCCAAAACATGCAATATAGTGTACGCTGTTAAGTGCCAGGAGGATTGCTGTGACTTGTACATTGGTGAAACCAAACAGATGCTGGCCAAGAGGATGGCACAACACAGGAGAGCTAACAGGTCAGACCAGGACTCCACAGTCTACACCATCTACAGGCCAGGACTCCACAGTCTGCACCATCTACAGGCCAGGACTCCACAATCTACACCATCTACAGGCAAGGACTCCACAGTCTACACGCCAGTGGCCACTCTTTCAGGGATGAGGATGTGCACATCCTTGATAGGGAGGAACGCTGGTTTCAACGGGGAGTCAAAGAGGCCATCTATGTGAAGAGGGAACGACCATCCCTGAACTCGGGGAGGGGCCTAAGAGTACATCTGTCACCATCTTACAATGCTATGATTGCAACTATTCCCCAACCCTCTGTGCACACACACGAGTGTGCACATGCGCATAGACACACACACACACACACACACACACACACACACACACACACACACACACACACATATTACAAAGAAATCCCCCTCACACCCCCATCTGGACTTAGGGACTTCCAGTTCATAATGCGCACAGATGTCCCTGTACATTACCCCAGCCACTTAGTAATGCCTCTCAGTGTGTGCTGTCCCAAGCCTGCATCTTAAACCCTGCTTCTATGTGCTGGACTATCTCAGAAATCAGGTACATTTATTTTCATTTCATTTCATGCACCCGCACACATGAAATGCAACGAAATATTGTTTCCCCCAGCCCACAGCAGTGCAACACAAAGACAAAAACACATCCACACTAAAACACATATATCCAAACTAAAAAAAAGTGTATTTCTGACTTTGTTGTACCGGATCCTATCTCCACTCCCGTGGGCTTCCTCTTTGGCCTGACGAAGTTGCCCGAGTTTTGCTGTGAACCAGGGCTTATTGTTGTTGAAGATACAGAAAGTTTTGGCGGGCATACACATGTCCTCACAAAAACTGACGTAAGATGTCACAGTGTCAGTGTCCAGGTCTGTAGATGTAGCTTCAAAAACACTCCAGTCAGTGCAGTCGAGGCAGACCTGGAGCTCCAGTTTTGGCTCATTGGTCCATTTCCTCAGTTTTAGCCACAGGCTTTGCAGATTTTAGTTTCTGCCTGTAGGTTGGGATGAGATGAATCAGACAGTGATCAGAGAGGTACAGGGCTGCACGGGGGACAGAGTGATAGGTGTCCTTTAATATTGTGCAGCAATGATCCAGAGTATTTCTGTCTCTGGTGGGACATTTAACATGCTGTCTGTATTTTGGTAGGTCGTGGCTGAGGTTTGCTCTGTTAAAATCTACAAGGATAATGAGTAGGGAGTCTGGATATTTGTGCTCCATGTTTGTAATTTGATCAGCCAGGTGTTTTAACGCCTCTTTAACACAGGCCTGGGGTGGATATAGACACGACCAGAATAAATGATGACAATTCCCATGGTGAATAGAATGGTTTACAGTCAATGAAAAAGGTCTCTAAGTGAGGGCTGCATGATTTCTTCAACACTGTGACATCCATACACAAAGCTTTATTTATGTAGAAATATATGCTGTCACCCCGTATTTTTCCCAATAGCTCCGTTTAGCAGTTTAACCCGGAGGACTTGGAACTGCAGCAGATGAAGTGTACTGTCCGTTATATGCCCACTAAGCCAGGTTTCAGCGAGACACAGGGCGGCAGATCCGGAAAAGTCTTGAGTTTTTTCCATTTATGAGTAGCAGTTCATCCATCTTGTTGGCCAGAGAGCGGACTTTTGCCAGGTGGATTGACGGGAGTGCGGTTCTAAATCCCCACTGTCCCTGTTTAATGTGTGCTCCAACTCGCTTACCCCTTCTGCGTCTTCGCTGTAGTCCGCACAGAGCTGTCTGTACCAGTCAAGAGTTTGGCAAGACTTGCGCTAAAATGTTCAGTTGAAGTTGGTAAAAAGTCTGTTCAGTTTGTCCAGTGGACAATTGGAAGCTTAAAAGTTCTTCCCTGCTGTATGTGATCAGTGAGTGGGGGCTGGAAACTAAACAAATAAACAAAACAGAAAAAGTACAAGAGAGCGCAGAACCGAGGCTATCGTCCACGGTGCCATCTTGATGTTTTTCACCTTGATGTTTTCAGCTAACGTATCTCCGGGCTGCCTTGATCTTGGACTCTCTACGGCTTGTGCTCTTTGTCTTATACCTAAGCATCTCCAGGATTACTGCTGCAGTGGAATATACAAGCTCACTGGTTTCTGTCATGTTGGGAGTAGAGATAGTGAGATGGGTGCA